>NC_090932.1:516126147-516426147 GCF_040938575.1 Ambystoma mexicanum
AGCAAATTGAACTGCTTGAACACTCCCATGGGAGCCAATAAAGTCCCTGAAGCTTGGGGGTCATAAGTTTAAACTCATGGTTGCTCGTACACAGCCAGGCTAAAACCGTCTGAGCCAATGTCAGCATCAGAGAAGCTAGGGCAGAATGCTCAAATAAAGGACATTGCTGTAATCCAGCCAAGACAAGATAACAGTGAGACTTCAAGGAGAGGTAGACCTAATGATTAAGAAACACATGTAATATTCGTATTCTGTGGGCAGATAATGCTTTTGAAGGAAAGTTCATTCCCAGTTTCTATAGTCAAATAGTGTTTCTTGCGTACATTAATTACGTAATATCTGGGTAAAATAATGCCTTTTTAGCAACATTTAAATTGTATGTTTGGGGGCATTACATGAAAATATGTGAGATACCTGAAAGAAATCGAATTCAGGTGTGCCTCCCACTCGCATTAATTGTGAGTATTGGTTAAAAATTGTAAAAAAAAATTGAATTTAGGTATGCTTTCCACTTGCATTGATTGTGATGGTTTGTAAAAAAAAAATCGAATTTAGGTGTGCCTTCCACTTGCATTGATTGTGATTGTTTGTTAACTTAGGTGTGCTCACATCCTGCATTTGTTTGTTCTGCCAGCAAACATCCTACTTACTCCCCTTGCTCTTTGTTTTTTTTTTGTCCCTTGCTTCCTTGTACCCCTTCACCTTTAGCTCCCATTTCTCCTTCCCATTCCAATTGCGTTTCCTTGTTCGCTTGCGCCCTCCTGTCAACTCCCTCTCGTGTGCCTCAGCTGCTCATCTGGGTTAGGTGTAGCACGCTCTGTGCCACCACATGAGCCCATTATCTCTCCTATCTTCTCCAACTACTTCTCTATCATCTACCCTTCAACCCTCACAAAGTCTGGCAGGAAGAAACTTAAGAAGGACACACTTGACTCCATCCCAGGCCTTCCTATCGCTGACACCTACGTCAATGCTTCTGCCAGAGAGACTCTCACTGACATTCTCTTTGTCGTTCCGTCTCCCGACCTATAGACTCTTTATATGGTTGCTCTGCTCTCTCCCTACTCTTCCCCACACAACAATGGTGGCACCCGCTGGGAGGTCCTTCTTGCCTCCCCCTCGACCTCCAGGGTCAACATTAATGACTATCGAAATGGTACCATCTTGATACAAGGGCCTCAACCCAACCTCCTTCTTTCTGATAGGCTCCTCTCTCGCCTTATCAACTTTCCACCTTCCTCACCACTGGCTCCCTTGCCAACTATTCCTACGGCCTCCCTGGCTCCCTTGCCTGCACCTGACCACACCACCTGTCTCACTATGGTGCCCTTGACGACTTCTACTACCTAGACCCCTTGCCCTCACACTCATCACTAACATCCCTTGCCACCCACTGCTGACATATCTGGGGCTACCTTACCATCTGCAGCCCCGCCTTCACTGGCCCCCTTGCCATCTACTACTGTCCAGGCTCCCTTGCCTGAACGCCGTTCGGCCCCTCTGCCTTCTCCTGCCCATATCTCTGTGGCATGCTTGCCACTTACGGTAGGGACCCCTGTCTCGTGTACACCCCCCGTAAGTCCTTCAAAAATGGTAATCTGCTCCATGTCGTCACCCTTACCTCTCGTTCCGCAGTCAAGCACTCTTCTGACATCTGCCACCTCCTTGAACACCTGGACCTTGATGTTCTTGCTCTTACTGAGGGCTGGTTTAAGGAAAGCTCTATCACGAGTTTTGACACACTTCTCCATGAAGGCTTCAAGAGCATCTCTGAACCTAGGCCCAACAGGCCAGGAGTGGGTGTTGCCCTGATCTTTCCAGAGTGGATCCCTGTTTCTGCCATTCCGACTTAGGCCTATTCCTCTTTCGTATGTCTCTCTCTCCTGTCTCTTCTCTTACTCTGGCCACCTTCTATCGGCCACCGGGCAAGTCCACACTCTTCCTCTCATAATGAGCTGACCTGGCATCTTCTCTCCTTTCCTCCGCCTCCCAACTCCTCCTGGGAGGTCTTAACATCCATCTTGATTCTCCTGACTATTCAAGATCTTTCCTCAACCTATGCAACTCGCTTTCTCTATCCATTCTACCCTCTGGTCCGACACACACTGCTGGCCACACCTTGGATGCTCTCATCTCCACAGGCATCCCTCTCTCTACCCCTTTCACTACTTCACTCTCATGGTCTGATCACTCTCTTCTTTCCTCTCACTTGAAGCTCTCTTCTCCTTTAGCACTGGCACACCCACCACCGCCTCACACCTAAAAGGTATTCCGACCCATGAAAAAGTGTCAGTGGCTGCCTTTGCCTCCACCTACTCCCCTCCCCCCACTCTTGTGGCTGACTCCCACCCTGATACAGCCCTCTCTAATTTACACCTTTCCATCTCCAATATTCTCGACATCCTTGCCCCTGTCATGAGGTTCCGACTGAAGCCTACCAAAAAATGCAACTCTTGGTACGACTCTGATCTGGCTGACCTTAAACGCAAGTGCAGGGCAGCGGAACGGAAATGGGGATCTTCAGGTGCACCCTCTGACAAGCTGGCCTGCCGCCTTCTGCAAAGGCAATATACACACAGCATCCGGCTCAAGAAAAGGCACAAATTCAAACCTGCATCTCCGCGGCATCCAACAACACGGCTGAACTTTTCAAAGTCTGTACGGAGCTGGCCAAACCTACTGCGACCTCATCCTCTATTGCATCCGCCCAGGCCCTTTGCGGCACCATGGCTGCACACTTCACAGCCAAAACGCAAGACATCCTGTCCTCTCTCTCTTCCGCACCCACTCATGCACCATCCACCCCCACCACACTCCCCCTTCTCTCCTCTCTCTGCCCTGCCACACCTGAGGAAGTTTCTACACAAGTCCGGTCTATGAAAGCCTCATCCAAACAGGTGGCCACATGCCCGTCCAAAACCATGGAGGACAACATTGACTCTCTAGCGAGGACAAGATTGACTCTCTAGCTCCAGCCTTGACAGAACTTTGCGACCTCTCCTTCACCACTGGAGTTTTCCCTAGCTTCCTCGAGCATTCTCTTGTGCACCCTCTGCTCAAAAAACCCTCTGCCGACCCTTCTACTCTGGCTAATTATCGCCGATCTCCATCACTCCTTTCCTGGGCAAACTCCTTGAGAAGCTGGTTATCTCACAGCTTACCCTCCACACTGAATGTGTTGGTTGTCTACATGACCATCAGTCTGACTTTAGAGCATCCAGATGCACAGAAATTGCTCTTCTGAACACTCGTGAAGACCTGCTCTCTAACCATGACTCTGACTCTCCCTCTGTCCTCATTCTTATTGACCTCTCCTCTGCTTTTGATACAGTAAACCACAACATCCTGATCACCCGTCTCCGGTATACTCTGGGCATCACAGATCACGCCATGGTGTGGCTTGCGTCCTTTCTGTCTGACCATCCTAGCTAGGTGGAACTTGGGTCTCTTCTCTCCCCTATCACTCTCTCTACTTTTGGTGTCACCCAGGGATCTAATCTATCCCCCTGGTTTTTCAATGTCTACATGCCCCCTTTGGCCCACATAATCTCTGCCTTCACCTGCAACTTTCAGTGTTATGTGGATGACACACGGCTCTCTTTCAGGCTACCCTCTGCCTCTTCCTCCTCCTGGTGCATTCCTGACTATCTGTCCGAAATTCAGTCCTGGTGTGCTGCTAACAATCTCTCTCTTAATTCCAGCAAGACAGAGATCATCCTCATTGGGACCCCTGCTCCAACTTCCCAATTCCCACTCTGGCTGGCCTCCAAGGGTCCTGTGCCCCCACCTACCAGTGAGGCAAAAAACCTCGGGGTCATCTTCAACTCTACTCTCGCCTTCTCTTCTCACATTTCTGACATGTACAAAAGCTCTCACTACCAGCTGCTCCTCCTCAGAGGTATTCTACCTTTTCTCACCTTCCCCCAGAGGCTCACTGTCTCCAGAGCCCTGATTCTCTCCAGACTGGACTACTGCAACAGTCTCTTTCTCAATCTTCCTACTTCCACTCTCCGACCTCTACAACTTATCCAGAACAGAACTGCAAGACTTATCCTTAGCCTCAAGCCCAGGGACCGCATCTCTCTGCACTGAAATAACTCCACTGGCTCCCTGTCGCTTCAAGGATCAAGTTCAAGTCCCACTGCATAGCCCACAAGGCTTTCTGGGGCCTGGGTCCTTACTATCTACAACGGTCTCTTCCCAAATACTCTCCTTCTAGATCCCTCCGCTTGGCCTCCTCCAACTCTCTGGTGGTAGACACTTATCCTCTGCAGGTGCCTGCCTCTGGAACAGCCTACCTACCTCTCTCCGTCTCGAGCCGGACCTCCTTAAGTTCTGGAAACTCCTCAAGACCTACCTCTTCTCTTCCTCCTTCTCTCTACCTCTCCGCTGCTAACCCCATTTCCCCTCACTTTTCTCCCTCCTTCCTTCTCTTCCCCAACCTGCTCAGTTAGTTGACTGGTTGCTTGGTGCACCTCCAGAGCCTCACAGGTCCCAGGCTCCCTGCCAGTCCCGCACTTGCCTCCGGCCCTCCACACTCTGCCTGGCACTACTGGAATATGCTCCATGAGAGGGGCACCCACTCTGCACTTAACCCAGACCCCTGCTGGACTGGGCGCTATTGTGCTCCTCCCCCCCCTTGCACGTCCTTTTTTGCACACTTGCACGTTCTAGACCTTGCAAGTCTTGTCTGTCCGGTCCTCCGTCTCCCCTCCCTAGCTTGGGCATGCTTGAAATAATCATGCATAGGCACATTGATTACCAAGCAACCCGAAATGAGGCCAAGCCAGTAACGTAGTTTATTGATCTGTATGCTGCTCGCCCTCCCCACCCCCTTCCCCCTTACTTTGTCAAGCACTTCACTAGTATATATGCCGCTGGCCTAGCATGCTAGCTAGTGTTGTAAATCATTTGGAATCTTCAAGGCCTAAGAATGACAAATGTACTCCCTTGTTCCGTTCCCACCCTGAAGCACTTTGAAGCACTTCACTTGTGTATAAGTGTTCTGCAAATAAACAATTACAATTACAGAAACTAGCATTTTGCTCTGAATCTACTCGAAAAAGACCAAACCACTCTCCTATCTCATTCAAACATATATTTAATTCACTTCGGTCTTGGATAACAAACGGAGTCAAGGTGTTTTAATATTGCACCCTTTCTGACAAAATACTCTGGGTAGAACCTCCAAAACCCCTTGACCATTAGTTGTCTCATAACTAGCCATTGCTGGACAATTTATTGGTTCTATAAGTGTTTCCAAATACATCATTTTATTCACATGTTTGGGCAGATTTAACATCATATGTAATAGATTTCGAGGTAGGGACATGATTCCAAGGCAAATATAGATGTGGGTGGCTACCCCCAAATCCCCCCCCCCCCCACACCAAGAGCAGTGGCAGCTACTTGAGACATGCAGCCTGCTAAGAAACATGTTGGGCCCTAGCACTTACATTGTTTACGAAAAAAACACTGGTGTTGTACTCATCGTTTGGCACCAGAGAGTGCCACAGCCCTTCACTGACACTAGCCTCATGACCTCTCTCAGTTTTAATCCATCCAGTTCACTCCACGTTCCAGGCACAAAAGAGGTTGGCCGCCTGTGGAACCCAGATCGTCTTCCAGCCAGAGAATGATGTGGGTGTTGACAGCATCAGGGAGCAGCCTGAAGCCAAGTAGTATTATGAGCAACACCAGGCTCGGACTGGCCTACAGGGCAATGCCTGCACCGAAAACACAAAGTCCTAGTTGGGGCCGTTTTTTTCTTCAAAGTAGGCCACTTTTTTCGCCCCCATGTGGGCCAGTTTGATCATTTACTTCACCATGCGGGTAGTAGTTTTGACCAGTGTTATTAAATGAATATTCTTTCAAATGCAACTCAAACAGTCTGTCACAAAAGGAATGACTTGCCATTTGCAACTGTGGGCCACGTTGTCATTGGTGCCCGAGACACCCTGAGCAACACCCAGGCTGCATCGAGATGTTAAATCTAACTGGAGACACAGCAAGGCATGTGCATGATTGATTCCACCCTAGAAGGAGTACTAGTGGTCAAATTTGAAGTTTATGGCCACAGCACTGCCCCCTGGTGCCACCCACTGGTGGCAGCCTGGCCCCTGCCTAGAATTGCCTTACTCTATCACAAGCCATGGGAGACCAAGCGCACTGCGACCCCAAATGACATGCAGACAAAGGGCGTGAAAGGAGAAAGCGAATCCCTCTGCCTGCTGTCAGAAAGCAAGAATCAAAGCCAGTCCAGCATTGGGCCTTGACCCCTCCACCTCCACTAGACAAGCCAATATGGCAGAATCATTGATGGTGTCTAATGCTGCTGACAGATCCGCCAGTATTAATGCACTGAACCCAATGTGGACATCAATGCAGTGATGTTCATCCCTTGAGAGCAAGAATCTAGCCTGCCCTGCATTCAGAGGCTTTGATGGAATTCCCAACATCCTCAATAAATACCCTTTCAGCCAGCTTGGCTATCAGAGGAAATTGGGGACATGGGCAAGAGCTGGGGGAATCCGCTGGGTTCACTTGGGGTGGGTATTTATGATGGGGGTGTCACTAGTAGTCTCGTACTGCCAAGAGGCACAGAGCGAGATCATGTTGCCTCCTTGCTTATAAGCGTGCAGTCGGCTTGTAAGGATGGTTTTGTCCATACTAGACTAACGTGGCCCCTCTGCCTCTCCAACTACTTCATTTGTAGTTCCTCTGCAGCAAGTGCTTGGACAAACAATTTGAGAAGCTTGCTGGCTAGACCTGCGCACGAGAGCAGAGGGAGCGGGGAGGGGCTTGGCCCCCAATCACCACAAAATACAAAATGCCAGGGGGCTCCAACCCATGGTATTTGATGCCATATACTGCCAGTGTTGCATTATATGCACGTTTTCTAAGCATTTAGGCTAAAAAACATAGGTATTAAAAGTCTACTATGATGCTGTGCTCTTAAAGCCACCTGCTACTACTTTATCACTTGCCACTGTTTCATGAAACGGGTTTCTCCAAACAATAGCAACCCGTGCTCCTGAGTTTCCGGCGTGAAACACCGAAGTGGGCAGAGTAGTGGAGCACCCGGTGTTCTGAATTGCTGAATCTGCTCCCTCACAGCCAAACTCCTTATTTGGCCTCTTGTTCCTTTCACCTCTACCCTCTCTCATGGGTGTTGGCTACCCTCGAACACAGCGCATCTCTTCCTCTGTGCTCATCGGCTGCCTTGCCAGTTTTACTCTCTGTTCAGTCTTGCTTGGTGCCCTATCTTTTCTCTCTCTGCCCATGCATGTGTGGGTCACTGGTTCTCTCTGTCTTACTACCTACCACATGCCAAGCTTTTCCTTATGCCTTGTCTCTCTGTTTTAATTTGTCTTTCCTTCCCTCTCACAATGTACCCAATCTCTGGGCCTCAATACAAGTTTGCTGGTAGCCTTGCCGGTAAAACCGTCAGGCTGCCGCCAAACTCGGAATATTTTTCGGGACCTGCGAATGGGCAATTAGCAGGTCATTATGACCCAGCCGGACCTGATAATTGCCCATGTGCGGGCGCTGTAAAAAAGATGTTCCCCATTCCCATTCGGCCCCATAGGGCTGAATGGGGAGGTCGGATGCACCGGGACCGTTTATAACGGTGCCGGTGCATCCGACATGCTGTGCTCGCAGGTGCCTTTCTGCCCGCAAGGTCCGACCTGGTGGGCAGAAAGGCAAAGCGAGCACAACTAGTAGTTTGCTGGTCCGGGAACTACCCTACCAGCAAGCTTACTGGTACCGTAGTTCCCGGTCTGGCAAACTTGTAATGAGGCCCTCTGTCTCCGCTCAAATCAACACACTGCTCCCATCTTTGTACTTCATCTCTTTTTGAAATTATTTGTGCCCCTTCTTTCATCCCCAGTCATATCTGTGAATGAAAAAGATCAATGATCTGTAGCAGAGAACCCGCCATAAAATTCATCACAGGCCGGTCACTCCATCTGGGAAAAGGGGCGTAAGCACACAGTTAGACTGGCCAGACGCCTTGCCTGTTGTTCCCCGCTTGTTGTTTTACACTTGATCTGGGAAGGCTCTAGGCTCCTGCGTTCCTCTGGCACCAACTCCCTGCGTGTGAAGCGGTTTGCTAAACAGAGAGCTGGTGGGTGATCACTTTCCTCAGCGGGCTCCCTCCTTAGGAACAGCCTCCCTCTTCCTCTGCGGCTTGAGCAGGACCTCCTTAAGTTCCCGGCAAAGCCTCAAGACCTTTCTCTTTACCTCTTCCTTCTCCTCCTCTCTTCCCTGCTAATCATACAGTAGCGTGACTGATGTGCAGGGCCCTTATGTACCCTCGGGGCCCTGACCCTCGCACATCTCTCATCCCGGCCACTGTCTATTCACTGCACATGCTTGGCTCTCCCTCCCCATGGGAGTTTACACTTACGTCTTCCCTTCTAGCACTTCACCCCGAGCACTTGTCCATAAGAACCACAGCACCTATCCCCTCCCCCTGCCCCCTGCACTTGCACGTTCTGAACACTTACAAGGCCTAGTAGGTTCGTCTCACCTGCCTGTTAGTCTCACTATTTGTTTTATACTATTGATGAAATTATTTATCCTTGTTGTTATTCAGTGTCTACCTCCCTTGTCCCCACCCTGTTGCCCTGTGGGCGCTTTGAAACAGTTTTGCTAATTGTATAAGTGCCTAACAAATGGGCAATTAATAAATAAACAAGGTGAAACGTGTTTGCATTTTCTCCCCGCTTTTGCAATTTTTCCAAATTGTGTAGATGTTAATGGTGATTTAAATAATTCCATTTGCTATGAGCCTCATTTAGCTGCTGCTGTGCATTTTATTTCTCGCAATGGTGCCAATGATTGCACTACTGCCACACATGTATTGCTAGCCGCCTGCCCTTGCAGACGCTGAATTACTTGCCAAACGATTGCACATTTGGAGACCCTTTGGACAGACACGTTGCGAGGTCTTTAGCAAATCATGTCATCCACTGGAGCTTGAAAGTGCTTATCTTACACAATTCTGAGCGTTCAGAAAACGGCTAAAATGTAAAGATCCTTCAATACCATTGGACAGGGAAGTGCACAAAACCCTAGAATTCTGTTTAATAGATAACTCCCATTCACCCACAATGAGTAGTGAATGCACTTTGCCCTCTGTAGCTCTGTTTCTCTCTTGGCCCTCCCTGCCTTTTACCAATAGTTTTAGCTGGACAACCCCTTCGCTGGATGGCGGCGTTGTTTGAACATTCCCCGCTCAAACAGTGGCCTTGGATCTTGGAACCTATGTGGCACAGTGCCTGTGTGTGTGCAGGTGTGCGACAGAGCTGTGCCAAGGGAAGTCATCGGCCTTTGCTACATGACCTTTCCTCCTGGCCTCCCCACGCTGCTCCTGGCACACGTGCTACCTTCATTCTTGCCCTCAAGTCTAAAGCGGGGGCATTTGAAGACATTTTGGTTAGCCAGGGCAGGCACAGAAATATTCAACCCAGCGCTTTTGAATAATTTTTGGGTAACCTGGGACAGACATTTTTGGACCGACCTCCCCACCAACAAGCCAACCCAAAAAACGTATCGCTATGTCTTCTTGTCGAAATCAATAGTAATTCATCTAGCCTACAGACAACGTTTAGACTTCAATAAGTTTTAGAAATTACACATCTCTATAACTATTTTTCCCAAAGGAAAGTGTTTTGTGTTGTACCTGTCTGCAACGTGCATGGAATCACAGTGTACATCAAGCTTTGCCTGTTGTTCCTCGCTTTGGATTTGGGGAAGGTGTGTGCGGACCCAACAATCAGACACATTTTTAATGCAGTTTTACTGCCATGTTGCATGTAAAAAAAAAGTGTTATTACTCTCAGTCCAAGGGTGTGCACCAGGGCCTTATGATTCATGAGATGTTAAATGTGATGACTGTTATAAAAGACAATATCAAAGAGGGTAAAGCGTCATCATTGTTCTTTTGAGCAGGTCATTAGTATGGTTATTATTTCAGCTGTTTATTCACAGAATATTGGATGCTGTCAAGTACAGTTGAGATTTCAATTTATTGTCAAACTTCTGGTGTCCAGTAAATGAGGCTAGAAGTAAGAGAACCAGTGAAGCCAGAATTAAACAACAGTATTCAGTGGGACCAGTCAGCAATTAGGTTGAAAGGCCAGCTGGTTCCGACAGTCACAGTTAGCCGTATACTCGGACCAGAATGAGAAGGGCAACCACGAACAGTCACACTCCACTAGCCTAGTTGTAGACAGGGAGCCAGAAAGATTTCCAACAATGCCCTTCCCTGGCAACTCTGCTGAATGTCTCCTCCAACCTTCTCACAACCTAGAGGAGTCATCACACTTCAAAACCACTGTACACAAATTAGGCAGAAATTTTGGCAATACAGAGTTCAGTCTCATTATCATCCTTTGCATGGACGGAGGTTGTATCTACGATGCGCAGGTGAAGCGGGACTGGAAGTGCGTGATATGTATTCAGCTGTACTCCTGTTCAGCACACATCCGCACTTACTGGCGCTGTGAATCCACAATGTGAATGGAGCTGTCCGCAAAAACACCTCTGGAGAATTACTATTACTTTGAAGAGTCGGAGCAGTGGTGTCGCAGGATTTCCATACACATGCACCATGAAGGATGCTGAGGGGCTGACTGGTGTCCTTTCTCCAGTATCGGTTGTCATTTCAGATGTTTCTGATGACGATGACATAAGCTGGCAGTCAGAGGCATGGACACAGGTAGATGCCTCTGACACTTCACAGCATCAGGGTGGTGAGCAGGCCCAGATCCGTCCCCGCCAGCAAGGTTTCAGAGTTGATTTCCTCGGATAGATTTTGAGCAAATCTCCTGGTTGTAGAGAATTGCAGGGTCCAACAGTTGGCTCGGTTGGTGCACCTCTAGCCTGCAAATGGTGAAATCGAATAGCCTTCACATGGGACTTGCAGTAGTTTACAACACTTTTATCTTCCAACTGAAAGTCAAAGAATTGTCTGCCACAGTGGATGTACCCAGATGTACAAAGTCAGGATTTCATGAGGTGACAACCCATGCCTTTTGTTAGGAATATTGCACATCTGTGATAGTACTCAGGGCAGAGAAATAAAGGATAGGCGCATACCCAGTTCCATGGTTAGAAAAATAGCAAGTCTCTCACAAGGGACAGAATTGATCCGTTATTAGATCCTTTGATTAATTTCTCCCCTGCAGACTCGGTGGCATTTTTGTGCCAGGCTCTTAGTGCACATTTTGACCTTATTACTAATATGCTTGCTCTGCAGAAAAAAAGAAAATCTGTCCCTGGGAGAATAAGCAAAGCCTCTTTTTTGCCGGAATTACAAGAATTGTAAAATGTAACGAATGAACAAGGAACTTTCTTCTATGCTAATGCTACTAGACTTGTCGGCCGTGTTCGACTTGGTCGACCATGCTATCTTGGTCGACAGGCTAGGTGAACTGGCACATTTTTCCTGTGGGGCGGCTCAATGGATTACCTCTTTTTTGAAAAACAGAGTTAGTCGAGTCTTTTTGAAGAGGCCGAAACTAATCCTTTATCAGTTGCCTTTGGAGTCCTGCAGGGGGCATGTATCTCCCCTTGTATATATAACATTTGTATGACTCGGTTCTTTGCCACCCTGGAACAGGAGGGAGTGTTGTTTACTAACTACGCAGACGACATTCAGTGTGTCATCCCTATTGTTGGCTCCCATTCTCATGATGAGGAAAAACTAAATAGAGTTTACACTATTGTTGAAAATTGGATGGTGCAGAATAATCTTGCCCTTAATACGGAAAAAAATTAGTTAATGATTGTTGGTACTCAGTTAATGATATCTAAGCTTGGCCCTTCATACAATGAATACCATCTAGGAGACGTCACGATTACACCCCAGAACAAGGTAAAAACTCTGGGTATGGTCTTCGATCAGCAATTGGACGTGAAAGCTCATGTGGGAAGTTGGTCTCCTCTGCAGCTTATTTCATTAAATTGTTGGCTCACCTTCCTCCCTTTATTTCTCAGGATAATGCCGAAACGATAGCCAGAGCAATTATTGTGTCTAAATTAGACTACTGTGATAGTCTCTTGTCGGGGAGTTTCTCCCGGGGTCAGCTGGGCCGTCCGCGGACCTCCAGGCTGGGAGGCCCCTACTCCTCCCGCGTTTCCCAAAAATGAGTATGAGACACACGCAAGAAGCAAGGTGGTTCTGCTGTTTATTGAACAACGGCAGGGATGGGTCTAGGATCGTACGCGTCCGTCCAGACTCTCAACATTCGTGGGGCTCGCAGGCCCCTTTTTGCCTCATTATGACGCGGTACTTGCGTCACCTGGGAAAGTTAGCAACCTATCGCCACTCTGGATTGGTTCTTCGAGTGGTAGGGTTAGTATAGCATACATATAGAGAACATTGTTAGTGGTTGAGGGTCAGTCAGGTGGTATACTTGGGTTGTCCCTTCTATTAGATACTTGAAAATTGTTACACGAAGACCCCTAATGATTGGCTAATGTTAGTGGCGTCAGTGATGAGTGCCCCCATGTTCCGATTGGTCCACTCGCGAGCCCCCCAGCCTGGGACCATTGTTGTTCCCAGCTCGCGGTGTACCTGTCAATTGCAACAATATGTAACTATGTGTTCGTGCAGACAATGCATGGATTTGCTCATAGGCCTGAGAGCAGACCATTCCCATCGCTGTAGGTGTCCATTGGGTCATTTCATTGTTGCAGCCTGTGTCCCAGACGTGGGACCCAGGCGACTTCTCCCTCGTGGGTCTGGCACCTTGTCAGGTTTGGCTTGGTCACGTGAGGAGAGACCGTGGCTGAGGCAGAATTCGGCACATTTAAAGTTGTATTTGCCTCTGCGTGCCTGCTTTTGCTTACAGGTGTGACCTTGGCGTCGGCTGGTAGCATACGAGTTGCAACATCGCTCCCTTGGCTGTCAGCTCTCGCTGGGCTAGTTCTGCATGGTCAGCACTTGTACTCTTGCTCGTTCAGTGTAGATGGCGGCTCTTGCTTGCGGCCTACTTGGGCCTGGTTCATAGGTGGGGATGTTTAATGCACGGCACTTATGTTGCGGTGTCACATGGCTTCATAGGCAGTATCATGTCTTTGTTGTATTTTCATCACGATGCAAGGGTCGGGAGAAGCGTCAGCAAGCATGTAAACGAGTTCTTTGTGCGTCTTGCGTTTCTGCATTTCAGAAAACCTATGTGAAAAATAATAAAGATGCGCGTCAGTGGGTGTATCCGTCACCTACGTCATAGCACTGAGTATATTCTTCGTGTGGATTGGTGTGGGAGTGTCCAGTGTGCATGGTTGCACGTGTGTTCTTCACAGTTGGCTAGGTCGTCATGCCATCTCTAATGATGTAGGTGCTTGTTGTAGAGGGCTTAGTCAAGTTCATCCATGCCGCAGGTGTCGGCTTGAGTAGGGCAGGCTGGCGGGCAGGCTGGTGGGCACATCCGTATGTTCTTGTACCAGGGTATTTGGTTGTCTGGTAGATAGACAAATTCATCTCGTGGCGGGTGTCTGGGCCGCGATCCTCTAGGCCAGGGGCGCGAGGAGATTGGGGGGAGTCTTTTCTCCCATTCTCCCACTTCACTCTTGGTTGGGATTAGTAAAGCCTCTACTAATAGGCTACAAGTGGTGCAAAATTGTGCCGTAACAGTAGTGGTGGGATTATCCCGCCGCAATCATGTATCGGTCGTTAGAATGTCATTGGACTGGCTCCTTGTAGCTTCTCAGATTCTCTATCGTCTTTTGGTGATCACCTTTAAAGGCAGACTTGGCTTAATGCCTATGTATCTACAAGATATTATTTCAATCAAGGTGAACAACTGATCCTTGAGGTCTAGTAATCAGAATTATTTGACCCTGCCTAGAAGTAAGACCAAGAAGGTGGAAAATGCAGCATTTTCTATAGTAGCCCCTAAAGTGTCATGATGCCCGCTCCCGGGGAGCCGGTTCAAGCCCTGCGTCCCTGAAAGCGGACATCCAGTCCCCAAGGAAGGACCCAGCAACCCCATATAGGGGCCCTTTGGACAGTGTCCTGGCGCCTATGGCGCCAGGCTCATAAAAGACATCAGTCCTGGCGCCATAGGCGCCAGGCTCATTATGGGAGTGCTTGGGTGCACTTACCTGATGCAGACCATGCTGCAGGATCCCGGCCTCCTTGAGGCCTGAAAGGAACTACTTTACCTGTGGGACTAATTTACCATCCGGGCGTGGTCGGGGAAGGATACATACCTGATTGGAGGAAGGATACATACCTGGAACTTCTTCCAAGGCTATTTAAACCCCACCCGAACAGCCACACGTGCTTCGCGTTGTTCTGCATCTAGCAGCTGGACGCTCACCGTGTCTGCACCTGCATCCTGACTTCTGCCACGCCTGCCAGCATCCTGGATCACCTGCAAAGGAAGAGAAGAAGAGAACAGAAGAAGGAAAAGTCCTTACCTGCTAAAACCGCATCCTGGAGACATCTCGCCGACAATCCTGAAAAGGAAGACTTATTTAAAAGCTCATCGCGTCGATCGCTGCAGCGCCGCATTCCACTCACCTTTACAGGGCGCCTCCATGTTCAGCAGCGATCATCCGGATTCGCAGTCACGCCCCAGCGCCTAGGGAGAAAAAGACCAGAACAAAAGGTGAGAGAGAGAAGGGAATAAGGAAAGCTAAATCTCCATGTTGAGACTTACCTGTTGATTCATTCCCTCTCCATTTCGGGTCCGCGCCACAATCTGGCATTTCCGGACCCCGGCCCCTAAGGGGAAAAAGAGACATCAGCGTTAATGAGCGAATGAAAAGACATTACCAAAAAACGCTCATTAAAGACTTACCTGATTTCTACAAGGATTTCACCTCTCATCTCGGGTCGGTGCCTGTTCCCCAGCATTCCGTACCCCGGCCCCTATGGGGAAAAAGACACTAGCATTAGTACATTAATGCATGGACACAAGGGGAACCTCTTATCAAAAAAACTTACCTGGAAGCCAAGCAAGTTTGGTTCTCACCAATCCGAAAATCCAGTGAAGTAACTGGATACCAACGCGCCCCTACATCAGAAGCAGGATGGAGAGCTCGTCCTTCCAGACCCTAAGGTGAGACGCTACGAGGAATCACAGAAGGGTTTCGAGAAGGGTGAGAGGGGAAAGTGGGAGGCCGATTGCATTACCCCGCAGACAGTTAATCCCCTATTTTCGCCTACAGAAGGATACTTCTGCGAGCCAGACAAGCCAGATTTGGGGGCCCGGTCCAGTCCGTCTTCCGAACCCTGCGCATCACCTTAGAAGAGGTCACAGCAGCGCGAACCAGGCCAGCGCCTCCGTGGGAGTCAGGTGAGCGTCACATAAAGCTTGGAAATCGCTTCCTACGGATCTCCACAGTCAGGCATCTGTAGCATGTTTTAAGCAAAAACTGAAAACATGGTTGTTTACTTGATTTCCTGTAAAGCACTGTTCGAGGAGTCTGTTAGTTAGGGCATTTAATTATGTTTTATGTTTGCGTCTTGTCTGCGCCCTAACGCCCTTGGGTTCATGGTTGCGCCATACAAATGTTTTAAAGTAAAGTAAAAAGTAAAATAGACTAGGGCCATTTGAATTCAGTTCACTGTCAGACCTTTGAAAGGTGGACTTTGACATCTTCATTATGGCATTCAAAACCTTACCTGTGACACCGCCCCAATCTAGTACTGCAATTGGAGTGACTTGATAAATGAAGCATAACCTAAGACCTACTGAAAGCAGTAAGTAGCCACACCAAGAAAAAAACCTCTAATTTGCTTTCTAGTTTGGGGTCCGGGTGCCTGTAAAATCACACGAATATGATCCTGGGCAGGTTTCTCTCCTCAGAAGTGATATAATGAACAAGAAAATAAACTGTGGTTTGGCACAATTGGAGCTTTTCTTTGGAGGCCTTGTGTCCCTTCAAAGCAAGAACTGTCAATAGATCGAGAGAATCTCACTCGAAGGCTACTATTCAAGGAGATGCCAATAAGAGGTAATCTACATACTGAACCAAAACTGGGCCTTCTCACAACACCAACCAGTCAAGATCACTTTCCACAAATGCCTGGGGCAGACTCGTACAACACAATTAGAGATTTATATAAGTAAAGAATTGACTATCGATATAGAAGTGTCTAGACAAGAAAGAAGAACACGTATCTTCTACTGTAAAGTGTTTAGCGGGAGCAGGAACGCAAGACAGAATAGAGTCAGAGTTAGAACCAAGAAGGAAAGGGTTCAGAACTGCAGCATTAACAGCACGCGAATCCTGTACATAACAATGTGTCACTACCAGGTTTTTTGATAGGTGAAATCAGGGTGTTAGAAGGACTGTGTTTAGGGGAATAATTCCTTGATCAAGCAATGATTCAATTACAGATGTTATGCCTTCTTCAGTTGCTTTGAAAATATGGTACTGTGGCATAAAAGGAAGCGGTTTGGCTGGGTTCAAAGTAATGCATACTGGTTCAACATTCAACATATGCCCCACCTCATTTGCATGCGTGAACCACAACTGTGGTGGAACCTGGTCTAACAGTTCCTGTAGCAATGAGGGAGAGTCATTCAGCTGTTTCTTATCTGAATTTGGGGACTCTTATAGCACAGCCAGAATTCTAATTCTCTATGCACAGGGACCTACAGAAAAATACCATTTGGGGAACAATAAAAAGAGCCACCCATTTTCCATAACAAACCCAGTCCCAATAAATTCACAGTCCTGGAAGTGCTCACCAAGAAAGCACTACCCCAGAGATAGGACACACAGTGACAGACATAGGGTGACTAACTGGATGGGGCATAGGTAGACCCCAATCCCTACAGCATTTATCACTTCGTCTGAACAAGGGACCTGTGGAAATTCAGAGGCTCTCAATGTGGACCACAAATCTCTGGTATCAAATGAGGTAGGAAACCTTCTAGCTACTTATGGCACAATGAAGATAGGATCAGAAGGCTCAGATCAGGCAACACCAATAGTGCAATGCCCTTACAGGCCCCTGGTTCTCTGAAAGTGAGTTCAACATATTAGGCAGTGGTGGAAAGAGCTGAGAGAAAGGAGGGAATTGAGATGTTTGCACCTACTGCTAAACCAGGGAATGTGAACACTCAGACTTCCAGTGTCCAAATTCTTTACAAAAATTGCATTGATCATTATACATCTCCATTGTTAGACTAGCCTGAAGTCCTTCGTGGCCCACATTAGCCTGAGTTCCGCCTCTCCCTCTGCACTATCCTATTCCTCAGAAGCTCGGGAGGCGGCCGCCACCACATGTCCTCTGAAGAGGGGCCCCTTAAACTTTAAAAAAAAATATTTATGGTGAAAGGGTGCACACATAAATGTGGAGGTGGATGCCTGTGTGAGTTATATGATATGGCATTTATAACGCGCCTATACACAAGTGTTTCAAGGCGTGGTGAGGCAAGGGAGGGAGAACAGCGGGAGGACAGACACAACGATCTTACTAGGCAAAAGTGCAGGGGAGGGGGAAAAGTGCCTGGGGAAGGGGAGGAGGGCAGTGTTGTACATGAGATCAAAACAATAACAAGAAGAATGGCCAGCAGGTGGCAGGTGCAACGGTAAGGGCAGACTGCATGTGTCCAAACGTGCAGGTAGAGTTACAGACACAGACCCAAGGGCAATGGTTGCCGGGAGGCAGTGCGGTGTGTAACTGGATGGGCTGGGACCTGGGCCCGAAATCAGAGGGTAGCCAGGTGACCAGTGCAGTATCAGACAGGAAATCAGCAGGGGAGAGGAAGAGAGAAGGCAGAAGCAAAGAGGAAGGTCTTGAGGTGCTTCCATAACGGAGATGGTTCTCCTCAAGTTTCAGAGAGGCAGGGAAGCTGTTCCAGTGGGAGACCCCAGCTAAAGAAAGAGATCTACCATCAACTTGTTGCTTGGAGAAGCAACTGACCCTGAGGGAGTTGGAGGTGGAGGAGCAAAGAGCTTAAGTAGGAAGGTATTTACGAAGAGAGAGTTGGAGGTATGGAGGACCTAGGCCCCTTGAGGCCTTGTGGACAATGCAGAGGGTTTTGAACTTATTCCTTGCAGCCGCTGGGATCCAATGCAGAGATTTCAGTGCTGGAGAGATACAATATATGTGCTTGAGGCCAAGGACAAGTCTCAAAGTCCTGTTCTGCATGAGTTGCAGAGGGCGGAGAGTAGAAGCAGGCCGATGCGGAGAATCTCCATCTTACTGGCATTAAGGCAGAGACAGTTGGTGGCACACCATTCCTGGATAGCAGACAGACAGTCAGAGATGAGAGAAGGAGTAGAGGCGGCAGAGGGGAGCCTGACAACGAGCTGAGTGTCATCTGCATAGCACTGAAAGCTGGATTAGAGAGCAGCAATACGGTGGGTGAGAGGTGCCAGGTATTGGTTGAACAGCCAAGGAGAGAGGTTAGACCCTGGGGAACACCACAGGTAGAAAGTGAGATAGAGGAAAGGAAGAACGCAAGTTGGACCTGGGAGGGCCGATCAGAGAGGAATGAGATCAGCCAGGCCAGGGCCTGATCAGTGATACCCAGGTTATCAGGGTGACGATTGAGCAAGATGGCAAAAGAGAGATCGAGTAAGATGAGGAAAGAGGGGAGATTAGAATCAAGGTTATAGAGCAGGTCTTCATGGATGTTCACGATATCAGTTTCCATGCTTCTGGCTACTCTGAAGCCAGACTGATGGTCATGGAGACAACCAACAGATTCAGTGTGAAGATTAAGCTGGGAGATGGTCAGCTTTTTCAGGAGTTTTCCCAGGAAAGGAGTGATGGAGTTCGGCGATAGTTAGCTGGGCAGGAGGGGCCGGCTGAGGGTTTCTTGAGAAGAGGGTGCACAAGAGAGTACTTCAGGAGGGAATTGAAAGCTCCAGTGGCAAAGGAGTGGTTGCAGAGGTCCGCCTGGGCAGGAGCAAGGGTGTCAATGTGGTCCTTGATGGTTTTGGAAGAACAGGGAAGAATCTGTTTTGACGAGACGTTCATAGATCGGACTTGTCTAGAAACCTCATCAAGGGAGAAATGAGGAAAGGAAGAGAAAGAGGGAGGAGAGGTGGCCACAGGGGGGCCGAGGTAGAGGAGAGGGTAGAGGGAGGAGGAGGAGAGGACTAGAGGGTGGACAGGATGTCCTGGGTTTTAGAGATGAAATAAGAAGCCAGGGCCGTGCAGAGGGCCTGGGAGGAGACAGGAGAGGTAGAGACTGCAGCAAGATTGGCCAGCTCCTTGCAGATTTCAAAGAGTTTGGCCGAGTTGTTAGATGCCACAGAGACGCGGGCTTGTATGTGGGCTCTCTTCTTGGAGCGGACAGAAAGCCGGTATTGCCTTTGGAGCAGGCGGAAGGCCAGTTTGTCAGAGGATGCACAAGAAGCTAGCCATTTCCTATCAGCCACCCTGCACTTGTGTTTAAGGGTACCAGGAGTTGAACTTGGCTTTGGGCTTCAAGCGGATCCTCATGACAGGGGCAATAACATCAAGAGTATCAGAGATAGGAGAGTGGAGCATGGAGAGGGCTGTGTGAGGATGTGAGTCAGCCAGAGGAGGAGGAGGGGGAGAGAAAGTGGCAGTGAAAGTCTGAACTGACACATGCTTCATGGGTCGGATGACCGAGAAGGTAGGTGGCAGTGCTGGAGTTGACTTGGCCTGAGGGGTAGAGAGGGAGAGATAGGAGAAAAGGAGAAAGTGATCACTCCAGGAGAGAGGAGTGGGGAGAGGGCTAGAGAAGGGGAGGTCTGGAAGCATCCAGGTGGATGTTGAAGTCTCTAAGGAGGAGTTGAGTGGTCGAGGCCAGGAGGGAGGAGGAGAGGTCCGCCGTCTCATAGAGGAAACAGGTCATCTTACCAGGTGGCCGATAGATAAGAGCCACGTTAAGAGAGTGGCCAGGAGAGAGAGAAAGCCTTCAGACAAGGCATTCGAAAGAGGAGTAGGCCTGCATACAAATGACAGAGGCAGGAATTCACTCCAGGAAGATCAAGGCTACACCCCCTCTGGGCCGGTTGGATCGGGGCGCAGAGAGGATCTTGTAGCCATCAGGGAGGAGTGTGTCAAAGCTTGTGACAGAGCTATCCGTGAACCATATCTCGGTGAGACCGAGGACATTGAGGTCAAGTTCTTCCAGGAGGCGCAGATGTCAGAGGAGTGTTTGACACCTGAGCAAGTGTTGAGAGTGGCAATATGGAGAAGGTTGCCAAACTTGAAAGACTTCTGGGGACGGGGGGTACAAATCCGAGGTACGCCCTGCCGAGGTGTAGGAGGAGCCTCAGGGGGGCAAAAGAGGAAGGAGGAGAGGGCAAGGTAGCCAAGGAGGAGGCAGAGGGTGGAGGCAAGGAAGTCGAAGAAGGGAGAGAAGGCACAGCAGGATAATGAAGGAAATCGATGAGGTGCTGGAAGCGTCTATCAAAGAGGAGAAATTTGGCCTCAGGGCCGTGAAACCAAGACAGTGCCATTCAGGTAAACATTACTGATGAGCTTAGAGGAGTGGAAGTGGGCCAGGAGGGCCTCCCACTGGGTGCCACCATTAATGGGAGAAGAAGAGAAAGGAGAGAGCACAGAGACCATATGAAGAGTCCATAGGTCTGGCGAGGGAACAACAAAGAGGATGTCGGTGAGGGTCTGTCTGGAGGAAGCACTGGTATAGGTGTCAGTGATAGGGAAGCCTGGGTTGGAGACCAGGATATCCTTTTTGAACATCTTCCTACCAGACTTCGTGAGGAGAGCAGGATAGTCGATAGAGAAGCGGTTTGAAAAGATAGGAGAAACAGAGAGCACCCTAGAGTAGGTGGGGTGGGGGGAGAGGAGAAAGGAAGAGGGGTGGAGGGGAAAGGTAGGGTGGGTAACACTAGGGGAGGAGACAAGGATGGGTGCAAGCAAACAAGACAGAAAGGGACAAGAGAATAGTGGACAATTTAACTAAGTAGACAAGAGCCCAGATGGAAGAACAAGCAGAAAACAAGGCAGTCTGGTAAGCAAATCAGGTTACCAGAGCATCAAGAACAGAGCAGTCACTAAAAAAGAGAACCTAGAGGAGGGTGGAGCACAGCAGAACACAGCAGAATACACAAAAGAACAAAGCAGTTGACAAATGTAAACCTAGAAGAAGAACGAATGCAGCAGAACACAAAGCAATACAATGCAAAACAAGGCAGTCAGTGAGGAAAAAACACAAAACAATATACAAAGAGCAGAGCAGTCGACAAATGAAAACATAGAGGAGGGAATAATACAAAAGAACACAGAGCAATACAATGCAAAACAGGGCAGACAATGAGGAAGAGCAAAAGGGGCGTGTGGGTGCAGGAGGCTGGAGAAGGGGGATGCGGGGTACACGCGGTCGGGGGTTGTGAGGGACCACACTGTCAGGGACACGCGATGCGACGAACCAAGGATGGAAAGTGCTAGGAACACGCGGCCTGGAGTTGCGAGGACCACGCAGTTGGGGGGTTGAAAGGGACCATGCAGTACGATACGCGCTGCTACGAGCGAAACCAGGGTGAATGTGCAAGGAACAATGTGATTGCGGTTTTGCGAGGGATCACACAAGTCAGGGGCACGCAGGAAGGCAGGGAAGGAGAAGGCGCGGAAGCACTTGCAATGGAAGATTGCGAGGGGCCATGCAGGTAAGGTAGGCGAAGTGCGAGCGATGCGAGGATGGAGGGGATCAGGGCGCGCACGTAGCAAGCAGGGATAGAGGGGCACGGATGGGTACGCGATCAAGGTATGCGATGGGCAACACAGGGAAGGTAACGGGGGGACAGGAAGGAAGGGCGAGAGGGGGGCTATGGAGGCATATGAGGGGACAGCAAGGTAAGACTCACAGCGGAAGGCTAGCATCAAGCGGGTGGAGGGGAGATGCATAGTTTGCCTGGGATGGGAGGGACACCTTCAGAGACGAGGCGCAGTCGGAAGGGCTAAGAAGCGGATAGCAGGTAAGCAAACTCCCCAACTTCTTACCTGCCAGCCACAGACAGGATGGTAAATCGTCCGCACTCACTGTCTACGATACAGACCCTTTCATCGCCAAACACCTGTGTCATTCCAAACTGCAGCCTTGTCCTGCGAGGGCTTTGCCGCAGAGGGTCCCAACCTCCGATTTTATAGGCTCGGTAGTGTGGACATAACAAATGTGTTACGTGGAAATCGGGCAGTGTCTCCTGCGAACCTGCGTCATTCAACACTGCAGCCTTGTCCTGCGAGGACTTTGCCACTGAGGGTCCGAACCTCAGATTTTATAGGCTCGGAAACGTGGACATAACAATTTTGTTATGTGGAAATCAGGCAGCGTCTCCTGCGAACCTGCATCGTTCTATACTGCAGCCTTGTCCTTCGAGGGCTTTGCGGCAGAGGGTCCGAACCTCAGATTTTATGACCTCGGTAGCGTGGATGTAACAAACGTGTTACGTGGAAATCGGGCAGGATCTCCTGCAAACCTGTGTCATTCAACACTGCAGCCTTGACCTGCAACGGCTTAGTGAATGGTAAAAGGGTGCACACTTAAATGTAGGATTTTCCGAAGTCCCAACTCCCCCCCTTTTTACACAAACATTGGGCCGAGGAAGAGGGTGATTAAGAGTAACCAAACTAACTCTCTCTCATTGTACTAGAACTGACAGGTATGCCAGAGGGACACTGGAGGGTCCTCCCTCCTTCCCAACGTACACAGAGGACTCAGTCAATGGCAAGTTCAAACTGCGGTTTATTACAGACAAAACCAACAGGGATCAGCACAGGAACAAGGAAAATCCATGCACATCATGCTTTCCCTTGGCTCGCAGGCCAGTTTTACTGTGATATTTCATCAACATGATGTCACAACCCAGGCCCTTCTCCAGAAAACCGGGCCACACAATTGGGTAATGAGTTTTATACCACCTATATTGGACTATATAGAGGTCATTCTACTGGCTCTTGCATGTCAGGTGGCTGGCCTGGTCCATCCCCAAGTTACTATCTATAACAATGTTGCAGTGTGGTGGTTTTACAATTGGTTGTTGCCCGTTGCTACCCACCCCAAGGGTACTAAACTGTGATTGGCCAGAGCTGATGTCGCTAGGCCTGGGATCTACAAAGATTATCATCTCTCTGTGTACCCTTTCAAGGTAATAAGAATAACTATGGGCCTCATTACACGGTAGGCGGTGAGCCATGGCGCTATTAGCGCCATGGCTCATGCCGGTAAAATACCGGCACCGCCTTGGCGGAAAGGGGATTTACCGCCCCATCCCAAGGTTGGAGGGGCGGTAAATCCCCCTTCCGCCATTGCCCTTCCCCATTCCCATTTCTGCCCCATAGGGCTCAATGGGAATGGGGAAGGCGCTAAATACGGCACCGCAATTTAGCGGTGCCGTAATTAGCTCCGAGGTCCCTTAGCGGGTTGGTATTTAACGCCTGCAAAAAGCAGGCGTTAAAACTCCAACCCGCTAAGGGACCTCGTAGTAAGGCGGCAGGGATTTACCGGTACCGGTATTTTACCGGTACCTGTAAATCCCTACCGCCTACCGTGTAATGAGGCCCTATGTGTCTGCATTGTAACTTGTGTGTACCACCTTAGTCTAATTGAGTGCTCTCCTGCTTGGTGCAACACGTGTCTCACATTGTGGCATAATTGTTTGCAGTCTCATGTCTGGTAGCTTGAGACTGGCTCTCTTTCCCACTGCTCGTCGCTGTCCATTGTCAACTTTCAGCCGCGTCACGTGTTCAGAGACCAAAAATTTGAGCTGTGCAGCTCTGACTTATGAGGAATTCTTTGCATTTACTGCAGCTGGTGCCTTTGCTGTCTCTGGATTGGAATGTTATGGGTTTTGAATTTGTACAGCGCACGCTCACCCAAAGGTATCCTGGTGCTAGAGAGGGAGAGACAAGGACCAACAATCAACAGCCACCTATCACTAAAACAAAAATGTCTTTAAGGCCTTTCTAAATGTCAAATGATTTGGCAATGTCTTTACTGACAGAGGGAGTTCGTTCCACATTCAGGCAGTGGCTACCGAGAACGCCTGGCCACTGATGCACGAGCTGCGAAAGGTAGGCACAACCAGCAAGCCAACCAATGCAGAGAACGAGTAGGGCAATAGCGGATACATTTCGTTTGAAGATATTCTGGGCCCAGTCCATGCAGTGCCTTATGAACAATGCAGAGTACCTTAAACTCTATATGCTGCATCACTGGGAGCCAGTGCAGGGCACGCAACACTGAGGTGATGTGCGCCCCATACAGTGACCCATTTGCCACACGGGCGGCCAGATTTTGGAGGCACTGAAGCTGTTGAATCATACCCTTAGGTTGAGCCAGAAACAGGGAATTACAATAATCCAACCAGCTAAGCACCATGGCCGCAACCAGCGGTGGATTGAGGGTGGCCGGCAGCAACAGGAGCACCTTTTTCAATGTCTTAAGGTGGAAATGACCGCCTTTGCATACTGCAGAGACTTGATAGTTCATAGACAGAGAGGCCGAGAGGGTCACTCCCAGGTTCTTCACCTTCATCATTGGAACAGGAAGAGACCCAAGAGAAGAAGGCCAGAAAGAAGACACCCAAAATGTGGGATCAGGAGGGGCGCCTACCACCATCACTACTGTCTTATCCCCATTCAACTTCAGCCAATTTCGGCCCATCCGCTCCCCAACGGCTGTCGGGTACTGATGAAGGCACAATGACACTTCAGCCCGATCAAGATCTAAACAGATCAGAATCTGGGTGTTGGTGGCATAAGAGTAGCACCTGGCACTGAGGGAGTGGATGAGACAAATCAGAGGCCAGATGAAAATGTGGAAGAGAATGGGCAACAAGGCGGAGCGCTGCAGAACGCCACAGGTAAGGTGGCAGGAACCTGAAAAGAAAGGAGGAAGAGAGAGCACCTGAGTGCGATCGGCCAGAAGGGAGGAGAATCAGGCTAGAACCTGACCCGAGATACCGATCTGAATCAGGCGAGTCAGCAAGGTGGGATGGTCCATGGTGTCAAAAGCTGCTGACAGGTCTAATAAAATCAGGGCACCCACCCCACCTGCATCAACCAGCCTGGCCATGTCATCCTAGACCGATAGCAAAACACTCCCGTGCCCCGACCAGGCCTAAAGCCTGATTGGGCAGGATCTACAAGTTTAGAAGATTCCAAAAAGGAAGAAAGAAGGGGTGACACCAAAGACTCCAAACGTTTCATAGAAAAAGGAAGAAGAGAAATAGAACAAAAATTGGAAAGAACAGATGGGTCTAGTGATGGTTTGTTCAGAAGAGGAATCACTGTAGCGACCTTAAGTTCTGCCGGAATAACCCCTGTCTGACAAGATATTAATAGCCATCGTAAGTTCCATTAGCACGTCACCAGAGATCTTTTTCATGACTGCCAGTGGAACCACGTTGGAGGGGAAGCATGACTTTATAAGCTGTATAGCAATGGATACCCTTTCTTCAGTGAAAGGCAGAAAGGAAGACCACTCTTTCACTTCAGTCGAGCCACCTGAGCCTAGTGACTCTCCTTCTGAAGCGAGGACTGAGGTAGATTCACAGATATTAGTACGAATGGCCTCAATCTTTGACACAAAGAACTGAGACAAGGAATCACAATGATCCTGAGAGGGAGTGACCCTAGAGGTATATTTCTCAGACGAGGACAAAGGTCTGACCACCTCAAAAAG
Source organism: Ambystoma mexicanum (assembly GCF_040938575.1). NCBI lineage: Eukaryota > Metazoa > Chordata > Amphibia > Caudata > Ambystomatidae > Ambystoma > Ambystoma mexicanum. Next base: position 516,151,752 of record NC_090932.1, read on the forward strand.
AGCTTTAGGCTGACATAAGGATGTCTCAATTTTCTGAGCTAAATAAGATTTTCTTTCCTGCTATAATAGCAGAAAAGTAGGCTACTGAGCATGCCTTATATTGTGCTCTAAGGTTAGGGTCATAGTCAATGCGCCATTAACGTTCCGTTTGTCTACGTTTAAGATGGGTAGTTTTGAGTGAAATAGAAAACTGTGGTTGCGAAGGTATCCTACGTGGCTGAATAAGCAGCAGTGGACACAGTACATCAGCTGCTTCTCGCAAATTAACTAGACAGGGTGGAGAGAGAGGCAGCAGAAGCTGTCTGGCACTTCAATTTAACTAGCAAGATAAAACCCTGCAAGTCAGCAGAGCGCCAGCCACTCTGCCATACAGAAAGTGGGAGGGTTTTAGACTGAACTAGGCCCATTTTAAATATACAGGTCACTAAATAGTGATCGGACCAGAGTACCGGCTCTGTGGATTGAACGGCTAACACAGTTTCATTACCCAAGACAAAATCCAGAATATTACCCAGTTTATGCGTAGGTCCCAGTAGATCAAGATCAGTTAGGCTGGAAAATAACAAATCTAGCGCAGGGAGCCTAGGGCCATTGAATTTTAGATTAGAATCACCCACAGCAACCAGGTGAGTATATTTCAAATGGAATTCTGTCACTAGATTCACAAAAGGTTCAAGAAAACCAACATAGGAGCCTGGGGAGGGAGGGGCCGATAAACAATCAGAAAATCATAAGTTAAACAAGGTGACATAACACATCTAAGCAGCAAGGCCTCCATAGCCAAAAAATGAATGTCATCCATATCTCGTGGCTTTGGCTGCAGGTCCTGTCTCACATGTCTTGCTCCCTGTACAGCCTGAATCAGCTAAGGGCCTCTCTTGCTGAGAGGCCTGTGGCCTACTGCAATTTTCCTAAACCATTATAATGTGGTTTCTACAGTGTCCATGCTATACTACGTTCTCCATAGTTTAGTCACCCATGGTTCTGCCAGGTCCCATAGGTGCTCTTGCAGTTCCATGGGGTTATTTGCATGTAAGCATCTGCAAGCTTTGCTCAGGATCTCTTGCTTCTTGCAGTTTCTGCATTGCTGTGTTTGGCTAATGACAAAAATAAAAAAAAGCAATGACCGATATATATGTGTCTATCCTCTAACTACAGAACTGTACGCTCATGTTCTTCATGTATTCAAGTGCGTGTTTGTGTTCCGCTGTGCGGATGGCACATGTACTTCATGTCCAACGCTGCTATGTCGTGGTGTCTCTAACAACGTCAGCAACATGGCTTCTTGGTGATTTTAGTTGAGACTGTCAAAGTAGGTGTCTTTGATCGTGGCTTGTGTCTCTTCATCCATGCTGGAGTAAATTTGAACTGCACCTGGTCTGTAGGGCTGGTTGAGGGGATATGGTTGGCTGCGGGGGTATCTCTCGACATACCGGTTAATAATGGGACCCCTGGGGATTGGTCTGAAATAGAATGGGTGATTGCAATGTTTCCTGGCCTTCTTCCGTGTCATGAATTTCGTAGTAGGGGAGGGGGTTGTAGGCTTCCCCATCCCTCTTCGGTCCCCCCTCTGGTCAACCTGTCAACCACATCCTTATATGACAGTCCTTTTGCTCTGGTCTGCCATATCTTCGTTATTCCTCCAAGGTGCCCATAGTAGTTTGTGTGGTCATCGAAAAGACCAGTGCATGTCCTTCGGGGTTGCACCAAACCCACTTCCCTTCCTAGTACTTGGGATCTAATGGGTTGTCTAGCATCATGGATTTGGTTGGGAATAGTTGGCATTATGCAATTCATTCTCAGAGCTTGTCCGTTTCTGCAACAATCTCGTCCTTTGCTCCTCCTATATTTAGATCCATCAGGATCTGCATTCTGATAGCCTCTTCTGCTGTTTTCCTGCATTTGGCCATGCAGATTTTGATCCCACACATTGATGTTGCTGCCAGTACCAGTGCTCCCATTATCACCTTAATTCTATCTGACAGACATGATGGCATCCAGGACCATATGTAAGCTATACAGCTTTGGTCCTTTCCTGTACCCCTTGCTTCATTTTCCATCTTGGCGTGCATCTGTGCTAGTTGTGCCACTGCATCTGGTAGGGTCCCGTTATCTTCGTCATTGGCAGGTATGAATGTGCAACAGGAACTCCCTATTTTTGTGCAAACTCCTCCTTCCATAGCTGTGAGGAGGTACAGAACATACCTATTCTGGAGCACCACCAACCTTATTGCCCTGAGCTCTTCCTTTATCACGTTGAATCCATTCACAGTAGAATTGATCATTACCATCAGCTCCCAGCGAGTGATCTGTTACCACTCGGCATTTGTGTACGGCTACACAGAGGGTATTATTGATGCAAACAACATCTGCGTCCTGCTGAACAGCCTATGTTCTTCTGGATCTCATCTACTGCTGCTTCTGAGAAGTAATTTCCTCCTCTCTTTACTCTGCTCAATCCTGCTTGCTTCTCTGTCTTGGCTGTTGGTGCCACCTAGACCAACCTCTGTTTTCTTTTGTTGTTGTCCATTTTTGGGAACTCATCAAACTTTACGTCCTTTCTCGGCACGACCAACAAAGGCATGTTGATGTGTACCAATGAGCAAACTCCTCCCCAATCAGATAGCAGCTTCTTGTATGCTTTTTCTCCGTAAACCCAATAGTGAGCCATCAGTACTGCCGTTCCTGCCTTAATAGCCACAAGTTGTTCAATGTTTTTACACCCAACGTTCTAACCAACTTCAACTTCACTGTTGTTCTGGTAGCACGGTGCCAGTATCTTCTGAGGCATGATTGGCATCGGGCCTGCTTCATTTTCTACCCATGTCAGTAACTTTACACTCACCTCCCATTCCTTCAGGCACTTGTCATTTTCTTCCTGTACATTGTTCACTCAAGACTGTCCTAGTGTCAGTGCTTTTCGCCCCACTACTCCACTCTGCCATCCATTGTTTGTGTATAAGTGGCAATACACTAGTATCTGTGGTCTTTCCCAGCAACCTGGCTCTCTTCCGGTCTCCCTTACTCTTGTCCAGTGACATGGCAGTTTCTTCAAAGTGATAGTTTTTGTTTCTCTCTTCTCAGGTCTGTGAGTGATGTACTGTAACCCTTCATCTGCCAATAACAGTTCATCATGTCCAATGTCTTTATGTAATTATCTTCATATGGGAATGTTCCCTTGGGCATCCATCTCAACGTGGCTTTCTTCCCCTGGAATCTTCCTCGAGATTGCACCATCGAGAGATACATCAGGCATTGTTCTCTTGCTGCAGGTATTTCAGTTGCTATGAACTTTCTGGAGGCAATCATTGCGTAGGGGATTAAAGGGAAGAAATAACAGCCCTCCCTGAGGTGGTTTCCTTACCTACCTTTGTCATGAGTTTGTACCACATGTTATTAGACACTCGAGCAGTGTCTTTCCGATACATGTCTACCCCTTTCGAGTCTGTGTTAACACTGCACTTACCTCTCCTTACCTTATCTGCAGTGTTCTCTCATCCACCTGACATGGTCGTTCCGCCTGCTTGGGTCGGGGGAATGTTAGTATAGGGCACAGCGGTAGCAGTAACAACAATATATAATTGCCAGAATATGAATCCCATCAACCCACAGAGAAGTAATAGACACAACATATTGGTAATGTTCTTTATTTACCAAAATGGTGCCAAATATTCTATAAATGCAAGATAGTATACTCAAGGGGATCGTGCTCGAAATCTCTTAGGTCTTCTTACAGCATGGACAAACTGGTTGGAGAAGGTATATGGGTGACAGGTAGAAGGCAGCATGATATAAACAAACAGTACATTCACCTTGGCTCTCATGGAGACCCTGTGTGTGTGGAAGAGAAAAATAACAAACAGTGTACCCTTAGTTGATCTCTACAAGTGTTTCAGTCACCGCTTCTGCTGCTTGGGAGCGTATGACCATGGGATGTCCTGGTCTCCCTAGTCATGTAAATTCAGAACGCACTTGTAGCTCTCCTATGTGCTGAACGTTGGCCCTGTCGGTCACAAAGACTTTGTTGCCAGGTGAGGCCACTGCTTTGTAGGGCTTGACGTCTTGCAAGTGGTTCCAGACCATCTCACCCACTAACTTGACAGAACGGTCTGCCACCTGTTCAACCATGTGTGGGCAGGTGAAACGAGGCGCATTCCAGCGCCTAATAAACTGACGCAAGAGGACATTGTCCCCAACCATCACAGTGTTTCTGAGTTCACAGTCTTGTGGTGTGTTATCACAGTCAAACTCTTCGCTGTCTTCTGGGCCCCCCAGATCCACTGAATCTGGCGAGAGATAAAGGAAGCGCTAGCCACCAGAGAAGTGCTGTATTCATACATTTCCTGTCCTAACACACCTGCACTACTCTCACAGTCCTTCAGTGCTCTTGTGGGAGGATCCAGGTGAAGTTGAATGTGCCGTCCAGTCACCATGTCATGAGGCGTTAAATGGTGGTCAGACCTGGCTTATTGCGCAATGCAAACAGTGTAAGAGGCAAGCAGTGCAACCAATTCTTCTTGGTGCTTTGCTGTGTTTTGACTATGTATTCTTTCAGGAGTCCATTCAGGCATTCACACACCCCATTTGCTTGCGAGTAGTACGTAAGGCAAACGTATGCTGAATGCCTAACAGTGCTATAATGTGCTGAAACATTTCGTTGGCGAAGTGAGGGCCATTGTCAGACCGCAGGACCTCACACACGCCCCATCTCGGGAATTCTTCCCTAACCAAGAACTTAGCCGCTCTAATGGTGTCAGCATGTAAACAGGGACCTGCCTCAATCCACCTGGAGAATAGGCAGACAACCACTATCATGTAGCGGTATCCTTGGCACACTTGGATCATATCCACATGTAAATGTAGAAATGGGACTACTGGTCTCTGTAAAGCTCCTCTCACAAATCTAAGAGTATGACCTTCTGTAAACTACTGGCAAGTCAAGCAATTACTCACAAATTTGGCACGTGTTCCGTCCAACTAGGACAGAACCATGTTTCTCCAATGTGTGTAGCAATGACCTCCTTCCCCGTGTGTGGTGGATAGTGCAATTGTGCTAATGCTGTCTTCAATAATGTTGGTGGCATGACCACCTTTCCTGTGTTGTTCGGTCGCCATAAGGCATCTGTCGGAGAAATTGAGCACCCTCTCCTCACCCATAGCTCCTTATCCTCCTTGGGTGCAGCTCCCTGCAACTCTATAATCTGCGTCTCTGGTAATACATTGTAACCCTCCTTTAGTACCATGGTTCTCGCTCCTACTAGTGCATTGGGTCTCTCTCTTAGTTCTCATAATTCCCCAAAATACACTGCACTTTTTTCCTCAAAATCTGCTGCTTCATTCCCTCTTGAAACATGATCTTCCCCTTTTGTGTGGGCTTGGCACTTCACTATTGCTAACCGTGTTGGCCATGCAATTGCCTCGATCAATCTGCCAAATCCAAGTGCATGCTGTACTGGAGTCCTGTCTGCCATCCTGAATCCTCTTCTGAGCCAATGTGCTAATCCTGAGTGTTCTGTGGACCTTACGTAGGCAGAGTCAGAGTACACTGTTACTACCTTCTTCACACTATGTTCCAGTGCTAGTATTAGGGCCACTAGTTCTGCTGCTTGTGCTGAGTACTGGGATGGTAGTCGTGCACTTGCAACTACCTCACTTGTCCCGTCTTCCTTCAGTCTTACCACTGCAGTCCCAGTATGTCTGACCCCCTCAGTTTGATCAATTGTTGAAGAACCGTCGCTATAGAGCACGTCCCCCCCCCTCAAGTGCATCCTCCCCTACCTTGCGTGTCTCACTGAACATCGCTATGTTCTTTGTGCAGTCGTGTGCATAGTCTGCTACCTGGGGGATATCTGCCAAAAATGTTGCTTGGTTTACAGTCTTGCATCTCACTATTTTCAAGCCTACATTGGATAGGATCACCTTGTACCCTGATGCTCTCTGCATGGCCAGTGTACTCTTTGGCTTCTGCAGTAATGCGAAGAGGTGTACCCAACGTGTAGAGTGGTGGTGCATCCCATCGTTATTGCTGCTGCCTTCTCCAATGTGAAGGTGGCAGCTGCCAAAGCTTGTTTGCATGGGTAATGTCCTCTCATTACTGGGTCAAGTTGCCCACTGTAGTAAGCTATTGGCTTGTGGCCCATGCATGTCCTCTGTGTCAGTAGTACCTTCAACACTGTACCGTCAGTGTGTGAGAACAAGAAGAATTCATTTTGTAGTCTGGGATCCCTAACACTGGGGCTGTGCATATGGCTTACTTCAGTTCATCAAATGCTTCAGTCATCTCAGTGGTCCACGTCAGTGTCTTGTTTCCCTACTGTGCTTCCTTCTGGACGCACAATAGTGGCCTTGTGTATATGCTGTAGTGAAAGACCCATGTTCTACAGTAGTTGCATAACCCTAAGAACTGTTACATTTCCCTCACTATCATGGGTTTATGTGTTTTTCAGATTTTCTCTGCTCTCTCCGGGGTGATCTATCGGGCATTTTGGGATATCGTCTGTCCAATGCATAGCACCTCCTTCTAACAGTACTGTAGCTTTGTATTGTCCACCTGGTACCCTTTGTCTGCTAACACGGTCGGCATGTGTACTGAGTCCTGTCTACACTGGTCTTCTGTCGTGCTGCAAATCAAAATGTCGTCTACATACTGCAAAACTATGCTCTGCGTGTGTATGTTGCTTAAGTCATCTGTGTCACTCAGTTAAAGTCCATCTGTATTTTTTATTTTGCATTTATGCATTTTTAAATGTATCACTCTGTTAAAGATAGACGGTTACTTGCAGTACCGTTGTGCCGAGAATGTTTCCACTTCTGGTTTCTATACATAAAGCTGGTCAAGTGTTGAGAGTCCGGATGTAGTGGTACTGAGAGGAACGCATTCTTAAAGTCAATGATATCGTGAAACAGGTGGTTTCTTCCGAGATGCTGCACAAAATTGTCACTGGATTTGCAACTAAAAGATAGTCTGCTTCTACAATATGGTTAAGAGGCCTTAAATCCTGTATAAAACGCCAGGATCCTCCCTTTGCCTTGTGCACAGGATACACTGCAGTGTTACATGGGGATTCTGATGGCACAAGAATGCCTCTCTCAATCAGTGCTGTGATTGTTTCATATACTCCCTCATCTGCTTCCTTGGTTAGGGGATACTGTTTTACTCTTGGTAAAATTGCTCCTGGTTTCAGCTTGATCTTCACTCCCCCTATGCTCTTGATGTGGCCCAGGTCATAGGGACTTGTGGGCCATAGGCTGCTGGGCCTTAGCCAAGTCTTCCTCCCAGAATGAGGGCGGCGCCTCAAGCGCCATTGCCATTCGCTGTGACAATTCCCTGCAGTGTATCTGTAACCAGTAGGTTACAATCATTTCAAACACCATCTCTAGTTCCTGTCTCTCTTCCCTGAATAGTTTGTTGTCTGTCACTGTGGTCAGCCTGCACCCCTCTGCTACTGCGATCACTGCTCTCCATGCCCGCCCTGTGTTGTCCATTCCATGCACTGTGATCCAGTCCTCTGTCGCAACCACTTCCTCTATTTCTATGGGCACTATGGTTCCTTCTGGCTCGTCCATCCATAACTCAGGCCTGAATAGGTACTCATTTGGCACTCACCATATTTTTTCCGTTAATCCCTGGAAGCCATGCAATGGCAATGTCTGTTCCGTACTGGAACATTTCTGCGTCAACTGGCACCCCCCTCTGTACTGTCCGTCCACAATATGCTTGGATAATCTGTCTTACATTTAGCATGTGTATGCCTGGTGTAGAGCACACTATACCTGTGTCTGTGAATGAGATGTTAATGTTCAATCTGCTCATAATGTCTCATCCCAGAATGTTTACAGGTGTCTGTCGAGAGTAAAGCAAAGGTAGTAATAGATTGTGATCTCCTATACATAGTGAGATTTGTCTGTAAAAGGAACCACTTCCTGAGCCCCAGAGAATTCTTCAGTGTTCATGGCATCGCTTGACAATATAAATGCTCCTTCCCTAATGTACGACCTAGTCACCCCTGTGTCAACAAGAAAGCGCAACGTGTTGTCACCTATTTCCACTCCTATGCGAGGTTCCTCCACAGGGTTGAGTGTGATCGACAGGATGGGACACATCAAGTTCGTCTGTGGGCTGTCCTATTGAGGGTACAGGGACATCCTATTTCCTGTAAAGGGGTTGTTCCCCACCATGGTCACTCCCCCAGTTGTCTGATCAGAACTGTATCCATGTGTGCTGGTGCGTCATTGTGCTGTATCTGTGCTAGTTGCTGTTTGTTCCCTCAAATCTGGGGTGCTTGTAGATACAGTTGTACCAGTGCTGGCATCTGTGGTACCTGCATTTTTGTTTGTGGTGCTTGGGCTTGTTCTTGTGGTGTATGTTGATAGGTGCCCTGCATCTGTCCTTGCTGTTGTTGATCTTGTGCATGGTAATCACCCTGGTCCCCATGATAGGGCTGCTGGCCCTGCCCTCCCCAATTCTGATTTATCCCTATAGACCGGAACACTATTGAAATATGTCCTTTCTGCCCACAGGTCCAATACTGTGGTGGCTCCCTCCCTTGCCTTTGGAAACACCCCCAAAAATTCCCCTGGGTTCTGCTGCATCTGTTGCCCATATCCTCAAAACCCTCCTACGAAGCCCCCTTGGTTGTGATGCATCTGTGGCCCAAAGCCATGCCCTCTCTGTAGGCCCCCCTTCTTCGGACCCGTTGCTGTTGTCAACCCCGCCCCATAAACCCTCCTCCCATGGGCGGTGCAAACTGTTTTGGTTGCTGCTGCTGTGGCTGTACCTGTGGGGTGGGCTGGTTATCACTGCCACCTCCATCGCATATTTCAATAGTTTTTTCTGTACTTGCGTTGCTTCATCTGCCTTCCTGTCCTCTGCTTTTTTTCTCAACCTTCTCCTGCCACAGCCTACAATGATGAACTATCGTGAGCTGTATCTCCGGCCATCTTTTTGCTTCCATCCCTACTAATTTCCTTAGACTCTTTTTAACTTTCCTTGCTCCAGTAGCCCCTGCACTAATATGTGGTAGAATATTGCTACTGTTTTGTCCCAAGGCTCTTGAGTTTCGAGGCACCAAAGCTCTTGAATTTCCTGAATGTACTGAACAGCATCTTCATCTTCCCTCATTTTCCATGACATACTCGCCCCAATGTCTGACCTGTCTCGGTATTGTGTCCTTAGTGCTTGCCATACTGCTGCCCTGCAATTTGCAAATGGTGACCTGTCATGGGCAGTGTTTTGTGTCGTCACCCCCGGGAACCCCACCCTTTTCCATACATCATCAGCTGCATGTCTTAAGATCGATACGAGTAGTCCCTTTACATCCCCCACTGCTAGCCTATGGTCAGCTGTAATTTTCTCCATCTCATTGATCCACTTCCCAGAACCCGCACTCAATGATGGTAACCTACACTTCCCATTCTCCTTGTCTGTGTGCTTCCTTGGCACATACTGAGGTCACATCCCTCCTCTCTCTAATAAGGGCATCTGTGTGAATGATGCCTCCTCCTCGTGTGTCCTCCTGGTCAGTCTCACTTGGCGGCCCCCTCTCGCGCTCTCGATGCATGCGCATACATCTATTGGTTTTAGTATGGGCACTCTCTTCTGTTGTTGTCAAACACTCTAGTCAATCGTCCCCTTGAACAAGCTATGGTTGTCTCCTCTTTCCTTCATCTTGGGAGATATCTTAGTCTATCGATATAGGTGCTGTGTGAGGTGCAAAAGTCATTTGCCTGCTGTACCTGCTTCTCCGAGCAGGTCCCCCCTTCTCCCTTTGTGTGCGTCCTAAACACCCATGACACCCGTTTGTCTGTCCCTGTCCCCGCGGACTGGGATTGGAACTGCTCCCCCCTCTCATCCCCATTGTACTTGTCCTCATTTTCAGTTCTGGTGTCCATGTTGCTACAGAAATCATCTGCAAAACTCAGCCTCGTCAACGTCAAGTCAGTGTTGGGCTTCATGCTGAGATTGATGTTTCTCAAGTCGTACCTATGTCCCCCCGCCCAGGCCCCTAGCCCTGCTCCGCCTTCTTCTGTTCTGTTCCTGCGCCGAGAGTTTGTGCTGTCTGGCTCTGTCCGCCTGTCCTCCTCAAGTCTATCTTTTCCCCTATCTAGTGCTACTTGTGTCTAACTGTAACTTCCTCTGCTCCCTCTCAGCTAACTTGCGTTTTTCTTGCTCTGCTATGTCTCTTCATCTTTCTACCTTTTCGAGCTCTCTCTCCCCTTTCTCCCTCGTCTCTCTTTCCACTCTCTTCCTTTCTTTGAGATCTCTCTCAATCCTTTCTTCCTGTTCCCTTTTCATACGTTCCTTCTCCTCCTCCCTCATTTGTTCCCTATCTTCCCTCTCCAGTTTCTCTCCTCTCCTCCTCTCTCTGTCTTCTCGTTCTAGTCTCTCCTCCCGATCCATATCCCTCCTGTCCTCCTCATCCATTACCTCTGCCCAGTCTGTTGCTCCGCTGCTCCTCCTCAAGCCCTCCATTGCCTTAGTCACCCCTCCTACTTCTCCATCTGCCTTCCCCTGCACTTTCAAGAGCACCACTGCTGCTATCCATTTATTAGTAGCTATGCCCTTGAACCCTTCCTTCGCGCGCTGCTGCACCTCACTGCTCGCCCCCTGGTCACTGGCTGGTTGCCCTGTGCCTTTCGGCTTCTCCTCCTTAATATATGGTGGTGGCTTATATGTCAGTTTGAGTACCCCTCTGCTGCCCTAAAATCACGCATTGGGTACATCTGTTGCTCATCATCTGTAGCTATACTCAGAGGGACATGGAGAGGTGCGGAGGGATGAGTCTCTGGCTCCTTCACCTCCTGCTGGCTCAGCATCCACTGATGCTTCGCTGCGTCCCCCTTGCCCTCCTGGAACATGCGCCACAACTCAAATATGGCCATGCGTTGCGTCAATTTCTTCCCCTTATAGGCACCCTGTATATGTGTCAATAGCGATTGCTGCACGTCTTTGGAGAAACTTCCACATTGTGGCCATTGTTTCGTTAATTTTCCCTCTGTGCTTTTGGATGATTCTATGCTATATTTGCAAATGTTCTCCCGATAAGGCGACAATGTCTTACACAAGTGCTGAAGGGGCGTAGCCCCCAGACCTCCCTGATACATTTTTACTCTCTTTTACCTGACCTCAAGTCGAGGATTTCGATAGTCTGCTCTTTAGGGAGAAAGGCGCAATATAATAAGAATACTTCTCAGTGTCTACGGGCCTCTCTGGCCCCACAACTTATCAGGTGTGCTCTGCGCACCGCCCCCACCTTCACAATCACTGCCTCCTCAGGCACACCCACAATCTTGCGCATGCACCTTTGACATACCGCCACTGGTTCACCTTGTCTGCCAATCCCAAGTTTACAATGCTAGCTCCTCACCTTCCCAAGTTCTTTGTGTCCTATGTGCAACCCTATGGGTGATGTCACCAAGCTAACAGAATGATCTAGGAAGATCAAATACTGCGCTCACACTATAATAGCCTGTTACTCCCGAACCACACAAAAACCCTACAACTGACAACTGTCTTCCTGCGCTTCCCAGGCGGAGTATACCAATATTCTCTTGTGATCGAACTGCACCTGCTGCATCGCTTAGCGTGCAAAGCATCTCACTGCAGGAGACTTAACCAGTAGACTCACATTCTGCAATTTAGGCCAGCTCTCCTGCTAACCCTTATGGGGATACCATCATCTATGACCCAAGCTAAAACACCCAACCCACAGGAATACCTTTATTTATATATCTTCTGTCATCCCAGCCCCCGAGTCAATAGTCTAGGTTATTCAACAGAACCTTTTACCTCTAGAACCGAATGTACCGCTCCTGTACCTACTAACTTTAACTATGCTATACAATACTTTGACAATATTCAACACTACTAAACAATACTTCAAAATACTCAATACCCTCCAACAGCCACAGTTGCTGTTAGACTGGGTCAATACTTACACTCCATGGTCTGCTGGTGCTCCTCGGCTGCTGACTCCTCCTCAAGGCCCTCACCTCCCCGCCCTGGTCTCCCTTGACAAATCACTGACTTCAGGCAGGATGATTCACAAAGGGCTCCTGACAGCCTTTACACAAGCATGCGTTTTCCCGTCTTCTCCAAATATACAAGGGTCCTGCAGCCTCTCAGGTTCGGCGGCAAAGGAGACGACCTGGTGCCGGGCTGGCACAGCCAACCATCACCTCTGCTTCCAACTTGTGGGAAGAACTCCCCGGTATGCCAGAGGGACACTGGAAGTCCTCGGACTTGGAGAGCCCAACTCCCTCCTTCCCAAGATACACAAAAGACTAGGTCAATGGCAAGTTCAAACTGTGGTTTATTACAGACAAAACCAACAGGGACCAGCATAGGAACAAGCAAATCCACACATCAGGGTATTAAATGTTATACCACCAATAGTGGACTATATAGAGATTATTCTTCTGGCTCTCGGATGTCAGGTGGCTGGCCTGGTCCATCCCCAAGTTACTATCTATAACAATGTTACAGTGTGGTGGGCTTACGATTGGTTCTTGGCCATTGCTACCCACTCCCAGGATACTAAACTGTGATTGGCCAGAGATGATGTCCCCAGGCCTGGGATCTGTGTACCTTTTCAAGGTAATAAGAATAACTATGTGTCTGCATTGTAACTTGTGTGTACCACCTTAGTTTATGAGAGTGCTCTCCTACTCGGTGCAACACTTGTCTCACATTGTGGCATATTTGTTGCAGTCTTATGTCTGGTAGCTTGAGACCGGCTCTCTTTCCCCCCGCTGGTCGCGGTCTATTGTCTGCTTCGGCAGCGTCACATGTTCAGAGACCAGGAGTTTGAGCTGTGCAGCTCTGAATTTAGAGGAATTATTTGCATTTACTGCAGCTTGTGAATTTGTCGTCTGTGGATTGGAATGTTATCTGTATCTTGTGGCCTTGGCTGTGGGTCCTGTCTGACACGTCTTGCTCCCTGTACAGCCTGAATCAACTCAGCTCCTCTCTTGCTGAGAGCCCTGTGGCCTGCTGCAATATTCCTAAACCATTATAATGTGGTTTCTACAGTGCCCATGCTATACTACATTCTCCATAGGTTAGTCACACTTGGTTCTGTCAGGTCCCATAGGTGCTCCTTCAGTTGCATGGGGTCATTTGCATGCAAGCATCTGCAAGCTTTGCTCAGGATCTCTTGCTTCTTGCCGTTTCTGCGTTGCTGCGTTTGGCTAATGACAAAAATAATAAAAGCAATGACAGTATGTATATGTGTCTCTCTTCTAACTACAGAACTGTACGCTTGTGTTCTTCATGTATACGAGTGAATGTCTGTATCCCACCATGCAGATGGCACATGTGCTTCATGTCTAATGCTGTAATGTCGTGGTGTCTCTAACGACGTCAGCAACATGGCTTTTTGGTACTTTTAGTCGATACAGTCAATGGCGGTGTCTTTGATTGTGGCTTGGGTCTCTTCATCCACGCTGGGGTAAATTTGCACCGCACCTGGTCTGTAGGGCTAGTTGAGGGGATATGGTTGGCTGAGGGGGTATCTCTCGGCATACTTGTTAATCATGGGACCACTGGGAACCAGTCCAAAATAGAATGGGTGATTCCAGTGTTTCCTGTCCTTCTTCCGTGTCATGAATTTTGTAGGAGTAGCAGGGGTGGTAGGCTTCCCCATCCCTCTTCAGTAGGGTGAAAGAGTGCACACCTAAATGTATAGGTGGCTGCCTGTGTGAGTGTGGGTGAAAGGGTGCATACTTTTTTTAAAAAAAAAGATTTTATTAATTTTATTCAAACCAAACAACAATACAAACAAACCCAACACGCAGTACAATTCACGACAGTTCCATTAAACACCATTTTGTTTTTTTCATTTTTGTCACTGCTCCCCTAGTCCCACCCTCCATTATGAGCCTATTTGTACTTTGCATTCAGTATCTGCTACATGTGGCAGGGTCTCACTACCCTCGGATTCCGCTGGGTCCGATATAGATCCAAACAGTTCCGCTATTAATAATTTCCATGCCATCAGGGTACCCACTTCTTCTTCCCCACTCATGCTGCTCGCCTCCTGCCATACTATCGTTTCAGCCTCTGCCCATTTCTGCAACTCCTTCCACCATACCTCCACCTGTGGCTTGTGGCACTTCTTCCATCCCATGGCAATCCTCCGTTTTGCTAGCAGGTATGCCAAATCTTTCAATTTCCCAACATGTTTAAGTTTCTGTGGTCTGGGGAACCCTCCAAGCAAGCAAGCCCAGACCGTGTCTATGACGAGTGTGACCCCCTTCTCTGCCAATTTTTGTGCCACTTCACCCCAAAAACACTCAATTACTGGGCATGATCAAAACATATGTGTCATGTCAGCGTTTTCCATGTCGTACTTAGGACACGCCTGTCGCGCAGCGTTTCCGAACTTGGATATTCTCAGAGGGGTCATATAGGCTCTATGCGTTATATACAGCTGTATTTGTTTTAGTCTGGCATTCCTTGACACCTTCTTGTGATATCCCAGGGCGCATTCCCACATCCCATCTTCCATTGGGACCCCCACCTCTGCTTCTCAATCCAGTCTGAAATGTGTCAATTCCTTCCCAACCTTAGTCATCACCATCTCATACAATCTAGAAATCTCATGCCCTCCCTCCGATATATCATATATTACCCCCATAATAGCGTACGGTTCCTCTGTCAATACTGTTTCAGGCCCCGTTTTCCGAATTTTCGGAACCATCCTATGGTATGTAACATATTGGCCCGTATGTAATCCCACCTCCACCCCAACTTCTTCGAAGTCCCTAATGGTCCCCTCTTGCCAGATGTCCCCTAACGTTACCAGCCCCACCAATTCCCAGTAGGTTCTGATAATCACCCTCAACTGCTTATCTCCTCCTGCTAAAGCCACCACAGGTACCTGCGGGGAGCATGGGAGTGGGTCCTCCATCATCCGACATGCTCAACGCCACATTTTCCACCGAAGCATCATCATCCCAGGGCGCTCCTTCATTTCTGACTCAGACAACCATATCATTTCCCTTAAGTAAAATGGGGTACAGTCCTGCCCAAACAACCTAAGTTCAGGGGTCGATTCGTCGGAGAGCCACATGGCCACATATTGTAGTTGACTTGCTACATAGTAAACCTCAAAATTAGGCAGTTTAATACCCCCCTTTTCATAGAAGTTCTGCAACTTCCATAGCGCCACTCTATTCCGGGTACCATGCCATAGGAAGTCCCTACACATACTATTCAGTTTAGCAAAAAAAACTTCTTGGGTATCATATGTGGGATATTACTAAAATAATGTAGAAGCCTAGGCAGGACCACCATCTTAAGCATTGCCCCCCGTCCCATCATTGCTAGGGGCAACTTCTCCCAAAACTTCATGCATTTCCGGATTTTCTCAATAGCTATCTCAGTGTTGTGCTTATGTTCCTCTTCTGCCGTTTGATAAACAACTGTTCCAAGGTAACGGAAAGAACTAATCACCCATGGTATCTGTAACACCGGTAACCTTTCCACAGGGTTCCCCTTATAGCTACCTAGCGGGAATATACTAGATTTTTCAGGATTCACCACTATTCCGGACAACCCCGCATACCTCTCCATCACTTCCAGAATATATTGAAGATTTTCTTCTGGGTATTTCAAGTATAATAACAAATCATCTGCATATAAGGATATTAAGTGCCGTTCGCCCCCAACCTCCATACCTATCGTATCATATTGTTGCCTGAGGTATATTGGCAGGGGCTCCAGGGCTACAATGTAAAGCATCGGGGACCAGGGGCACCCCTGCCTGGTGCCTCTACTAAGTTGCCATCTCTCGGATATCACTGATCCCGTTCGAACTCTGGCTAGCGGCTCACTGTATAGCATTTTTGCCCACCTGATATAACCCGGCCCTACTCCGTATCCTCCCAGGGCCGCCAGCAGCCATGGACACTTAATCGAGTCGAAAGCTTTTACTGCGTCTAAGGATACAATCGCCATTTCGCCTTCATTCTTACCCGCCCATTCGATCACCCGGTGAAGTCACCTATGGTTGTGAGTTATGTTCCTATTCGGGACATAGCCCGTTTGGTCTGGGTGGATTCATTTGCTAATTACTCTTCGCAATCTGTTTGCCAGGACAGCCGTCAATATCTTGCTGTCCTGGTTCAGGATCGACAAAAGCCAGTAAGAGCTACAGCTACGCCCTGGTTTGTTGGGTTTACGGAGCGGTATTATGATCGCTTCTCTGAGTGACTCTGGCAGCCTTCCCATCTCAAACGCTTCATTAAGCATGTCTAGCATTGGGGGGAGGACTTCTTCTCTATATACTTTATAAAATTCGCTAGGGAACCCATCTGCTCCTGGGGTCTTACTGGTGGGCAAATGCCTCACAACCTCCTCCAACTCCTCCAAGGTGATTGGTGCATCAAGCTCTCATCTTTCCTCATCACTTATCTTGGGCAGTCCTATATCTTCTATATAGATAGAAGATATATCTCCTCTTGGCTGCCCCCTCCTTGTCCCCGTTTAACAAATTCCTTGTTGACTCCTTCTTGGGTGTCTACTACATCACCGTCTTCTTTAGTTATTGGCCTAATCGGGGGCCTAGGGATTTCGCTCTTGTACAGCCACGCTAAGAGCTTACCCGTTTTATCCCCTCCCGCATGCTGTCTTTCTACATATTTTTTGTAATTGAGGTTGCAGAGCCTTTCCCAGTATTCCGCACATTCCTGCTGTAGTTTATGTACTAGCACCGTATCCACGCTGCCCTTTTCTAATATTCTTTCTAGTTCAACTTCTGCTCTTTGTAGGTCAGCCAGAACCCCACCCTGCAGGCCCTTTGACTTAGCTATGGCAACCCACCCCATCACCACCTTAAAAGCTTCCCATAGTGTACCCACCGAGTCAACACTACCAGTATTCACCTCAAAATAGTTAGTGATCTTATCTCTTATGCCCTCTCTAAAGACCGAATCTTTGAGTGCCTCTGCTCGCAGGCACCATGTCGGGATCCGCGCCCTCGGGGGGCAGTATTGCCACCCGAGGACCAGGGGCGAGTGATCTGAGAGGACACTCACCTTATATTCTATTTGAGTACTCTCTGTCATTACATCCGGCGTGGCAAAGACATAATCCAATCTCGTGTGTAGCTGCTGCGGGGCTGAGTAGTGCGAATATTGCCTTCCATTAGGATGTTTTGTTCTCCACACGTCTACCAAGCCAAAGTCATCTAGTAACACCTGAAATGCTTTAGCCGCTGGGGTGGGCCTATCAATCCTGCTATCGGATCTGTCTACCTAGGGGTTCATTACACAATTAAAATCCCCGCCCCAAATAACCACGCTTCCCACACACATACTAAGGTTGATGCACAGAGTTCTGAGTATACCGCCGTGTTTTGGTTGGGGGCATACATATTTACGATGCATACCTCTATATTCTCCACCAGCCCTCTCAATATAACCATCCTCCCATCAGTTTCTGCCACTTCCTGTAGTAGCTGAAACGGGACGTGCGGCGCCACCCAGACAAGCACTCCCCTAGCGTAAGCAGAATATGACGAACCCACCACAATCCCTTTACATTTTTTCCCCACTAGCTTCAACTTCTCTCGCGTCAGATGCGTCTCTTATAACAGTGCAATATCTATCTTTTGCCTTCTCAAATACAGCATGACCTTATTCCTCTTCATATAACTGTTAAGTCCCCTGACATTCCACGTTATTATCTTGAGATCTCCCATAGCTCGTTAATTCTCTCCTCCCTCATTTCCAACCGAACCCTCCCAGTCACGCTATGCAGATACAACCCTTTGGCTCTTCCATGTAGGCTCATGTTTGAACTTAAACTTCCCATAACTATGTACACACCAAACTTCCCACCTCCCTCCCCTACCCCCACCCATCCCTTCCCCAACAACACCCTCCCCAACTGTTGTCCAGCTCCATCCCTGGATCTCAGGCACCCCTACATCTAGCCCTGTCCAGCTCAAGCTTATGCTCAGGGCTCAGTAGGGTGAAGTCGCCCTAATGGCCACTTAACTATTAATACTAAATGGGGGTGTAAAGACTAGCTCTGCAAGGCTCCTTAATGAAGCAATAGTCACAGTGCTCGCAGTACATTATCTATTCCAATCTGGTCTTATCTGCCCACAGGCCGCACCAATGACTATAGTCAAGTCCAATAGTCCGAAACCGCACCATCTTTCGGTGTCCCCATCGCGCACTACTTATCTCCTCCGTCTCCTCCTCTCATCTGGATGTCGGACTCCTGGGGGCAACCCTGCGTGTCAAGCCATCCCATGGCATCCTCCGGAGTTTCAAAAAACAAAGTCCTTTTTGTGAAAAACTTTCAACTTTGCCGGGTAAAGCAGCATATATCTATGGCCCGCTTCCCTCAATCTCCTCTTAACAGCCCGAAGATCATTCGACTATGCTGCACTATCAGGGTATAGTCCAGGTAGGCCGTTATATTTGCCGCCCCTCGTTTAATTGTTCCACCTTTGCGGATGTGTTCCAGTATCCTTTCTCGATCCCGGTAGTTAAGGATCTTGGTGATTACCGGCCTAGGTGGAATGCCTGGCGGCAGCTTCCTCGTTAGAGCCCTATGTGCCTGTTCCACAGAGAATCCCTGAGACAGAGCTCCTCCAGGCATCTCCTGCAACAACATGGATTCGATAAACTCCGTGGGGTTGTGGCCCTCTGCACCCTCTGGCAAGCCCACAATGCGGATGTTATTCCTCCGGGCGCGTCCTTCCGCTTCCTCCACCCTATTCTCCAGATTGCCCACTCTCTGCACCAGGGCGTGCAGTTCCGACTTGTGTGAAGCACAGTCCGCTGTGTTCGGGCTCACCTCTTTCTCGAGGTTCTCAGTGGGCTCCGCCAGGGACATGATGTCCTGCCGGAGTAGATTCACCTCTTCCTGCACTTCACCAACCTTAAGGTGCAACGCTGTTTTCAGTTCAGTCACAGCTAGTTCAAGCTTGGCCTCCCAAGCCACCTTCAGGTCTGCAATCGCAGCTATGACCTCCTGGTTTGTGCCCGTGACAGCCATGCCACCAGCGGGGGGCTTGTCCTTGCTGCTGGCGCTTTCCGGGCCAGGCGGTGTCCTGGCGAATTCGTCCAGCGTAGGCTGCTTCCCTTTCGGTCTTGGAGGTTTGTTGGACATGACTCTGCAGCTGTTGGTCGTGGGTCAGCCCCACCACTTGTGCTCCGCAGTTCCGGCGGGGGCAACCCTCTGTGGTCTCTCACGCTCCAGGGGGCCGCTTCAGAGGTGTACCAAGGCTAGCCCTCATTCGCCGCAATGGGTTGTGCTCTCCCACGTAGCCGTATAAATCTCCACTTCAACCTCACCTCGGGGTGGGGGGGGCACACTCAGTCCCAATATCACCAGCACCACCCAGGCATGGGGGCGTCAGTACCTCAAAGGCTCATCCAGCCTTCCCCTCGACCCGTCCTAGGCAGCCTGTGGTGGCCTGCAAGTCCGCTTTCTCCCTTCTTTTCTGCTGTTTGGGCAGCACCAGGATGCTTGTGATGGTCAAAGCATTTGTGTCATTGAGTGTGCCTGTGATTGCGCCAGGAGGTGTGTTGCGGTGCAGAATGTTATTAGGTTCCCATGCAAAGCATCCCGTTCACAGTGTCCCGTTACTTTTATTGTGTTGTGGCGCAACCCGGGCACTTCACTTCTTGCCTGAGGGCCGATGCCCCTGTTGTCGGTTTTGGGGCCATTGCCCTCCCTGCGCATGGGCTGCTCTGCGTGTCCTATGCCTCTTGCATGTTCGAGCACCAGTGCTCCCTGTTGTGCTTCTGCTTGTTGTTACTGTGCGCACTCCCTCTGGGATCAATACTCCAGCTTCCCTCCTCAAGTTCGTTCCCTGCGTTGCCGTTGCATACCTGCAGAAATCTCCTTTGTCAATCTCCTTTGTCACCGCAGCGTCTACACTTATTCTGCTATCTGCAGTCCTTGCTGCGGCTCCTCCTCACTGCCTCCGTTCGGGTCGCCAGCTTCCACCTGTGTCCTCGCAGTCACGGACCTCGCACATTGTTGTCCTCCCGGTACTTAATAACCGTCATGGCTGCAGTCGCGCTCTCAGGTAGCCCATGCCACCATCTGGCTCGTGAGGGCGGACACCTTTGCTGTGGTCCGCGGCTGTCCCAGCGGCCCGCGAGCCTCTTCTGCACTATGCCGGGGATCCTCTCTTATATGTGCTGGGCTCCCCCCACATCTCCATTTGCCGCACTTTGGGCATTCGGGCTCATCTACGCCTGTATCTCATCACGGGGAGACTCCGTACCGTGCACACTGCAAGTATGCACACAGTCCGCTACTGTCGCCTGGCCATCGCGCGGCCGATTCCTTCCTTTGTTCTGGCCATCGATCGGCCATTTTACATCGTCCTTCTTCCCCGGCGCTCCTGATCTTATAATATTAAGAACTCCGTCACAACAACTCCTCTGCGCTCCAAAAGTTGAGCGGGCACGTCCGTCCCGTTCACACACCAGAATGTCAGTTTTCAGTGGTCATAGGCATCTCTTTATGCACTATTCGCCAGGATCGTTTCAGGATCACAGGAACTCCTCCAGACCACGTCCTCCTATATGGCCCTCATAGCCATGCCCCCCAGGGTGCATATTTAAATGTATAGGTGGCTGCCTGTGTGCCTTTATGGTGAAAGGGTACTGTGAGAAACCAGAGGGTGTCTCACCCACTAGTCCCCAGGGATCTCTCTCCCAGGTGGCCAGGGCACAGCCATCGCCTTTGGATCGAGACCCTGGGGTTGGGCCAGTGCGGGAGGTTCACCTGGGTGACGGGTCTTTGGGGTGTGGAGGGTGAGACAGCCGATGGTGAGACACGGTATTGCCCCCTTTTCTGTTCATCTACCCCATCCTATTTTGTAGGATTTTCTGAAGTCCTAACTCCCCCTGCCCCTTTTTACACAAACACTGGGCAGAGGAAGAGGGTGACTGAGAGTAACCAAACTAACTCTCTCACATCGTACTGGACATGTCCCATTAATCGGGTCAGGCAAAGTCAGGCAGTTTACACTAAGTGCATACACCTGATTCAAGTTAGCTCTACTCACATAAATAAAAGGCAACACCTAAAGACCCACTCTGAGCAGGGCGGAACACTAGTACATGCAGAACTTCCGGGACGGGGGCATACCTATTGGATCAGAGCAACATACCAAGGGACGAGAGCAGCGGGCCGAAAAACCCCATGGGTTCCCTACTGGAGGTCGTTGCCTCCGACAGGCTGCAAAAGACACATGGAGAAGGCCAGATCCTACAAGTGAAGATAGCATTGTGTTTTTCGAGGATGCTAGTGACCCTCCCAGGTGAATGGCAGAGTTGGAGAGGCGAGGCCAAGCCTGTAATACTAACCTTGGCTCGTGAATTGGAAATAGCAAAACAAGAAAGAAGCGCACACAGGCGGTGAATTGGCAAGCAACCTGAGAGACCAGTGTGTGTTAAAGCGAATCAAGTAGCAACATTATATCACAAGTGAAGGCTGCATGCGTGTGGATGAGATGTGAAGAAAGGCAGACCTGTGAATTAACTTTGAAGTAAAAGGACCTGTGAGATGAGCGATACTAAGTAACAGAGTGGTACGGCTAAAGGAAGTATCCCATTCGAAAGTCTCAGTGAAAGATACATTGTTTCAAGCTAAAAAGTGAACAAACAGTATAATTGAATTAAGTGAGTATAAACGTGAACTTTTCAAAGTGGTCCTGCAGTGGTCTGTAAAGAGAGCCACCCACATTTGAAAGTCTTCAACGTCCAAAAGGGGTCCGAGCCCGACAGAAGACCCAACGAAAAATAAGCTTGGGCGAGGGAGCACCCTTCCAAGTTTGTGTTGAACTGTGACATGAGAGGTCTGAGTTCGGCAGAGGGGGACCTTTCTGAAGTTTATAATGGGATACAATTTTGAAAGTCAAGAAAGAGACTTTAACTTGGAAGGCCAGGCAGGCCTCAATCCATGGTTTGGAACTGCTTAGAGTGTTAAAATCTGAGCCAGAGAGTGTCATCCTGCCTACGAGGACATCATTACTCCTTGAGGTTTAACGTGAGGAGAGCTGGTTCAACTACCTTTATTCTTTTTGAACACTGATTTTTCCTTTGCATACATTTCTCCTTCTTACACAAATTTTGTATAAAAGATAGGGCAGACATTAGGCTTTGTTAGCATATGCCATTTTGATTTGGCAGACTCCACTAGGACTGTTTTGTATATCGTTTGATGGTCGGGACTACTCCCAAACTTAGTTCTAGGGTAAAATAGGAGTTTCCCCAAACCCAACATTTTCAATAAAGGTTTTACAAATTGTATCTGTTATGTCAGTGTCATACTTGTGATACCATGCCTTCCCTACAGTACACACTTAAATGCATGGTTGGCTGGGTGTGCGTGTGTGGTGAATGGTGTGTTTGCTTGTGTTCAGGGGCGCAACAAAATCTACACTTTAGGGCGTGGGGAGACCAGTCAGCTCAATGGTGTTGCACTACTACTTGTGTTTAATCCCTTGGTTACTGTTATGTACAAAGGGAGGCTTTCACATAACCAGTAGTTTAAAGGTAAAGAACCTTTTATTTGCAAGTTGATGACATAAGACGACCCCCAGCAGGAGGAGTACAATCTTCCCACTAAGGCCCTGCTTCTTCACTGGCTCTCCTTGGAACCCTGCTACATAAGATGCAGTTCTATGTTCTATAGTATCTAAGTGACAATAGACATAGTGAAGGAAATATTATACACTCATGGTTTAACAGGTAAACATTGGAAACACTGCACATCCTAACACCTCTCCTCCTTAAACATAACAAGTAACTGTGTGGGTGAGGACCCACTAAAATTGAAACCTGTAAAACACATATTGAACAACTGAAATTGAAACCTGTAAAATAAATATTATACACTAGTGGTTTAACAGGTAAAACATTGGATGCGCTGCAAGTCCTGGCACAAATCAAGAGCATAGATATATGACATCTAGTGGTTGATTAGGTAGAGTCACAAGAAAGTCCCTGTCTCCAACTAACTGAAGACAAATTAACATTGAAACGGAAAAGCCACCCTTTCCTTATTCCAAATAGCTCCTCCTTTGACCAACACTGACGAACCCAAGTCTTTCACAACTTGCTTGGGTTCAGAAAACAACGAGGCTCCTTTACGAACTTTGGTGGGGAGCTTGACTTTAATCCAATCACCCTCTTTGACCTTGAGTTCCCTACAACAATTCTTCTGATCATACCTCTCCTTGGATCTAACTCCAGCTTCAAAAATTCTCCTTTTTACACTCTCTAGATCCACATCCACCATTTTTGATTTGCCCATCCAACCTGGACATAAATGAGTATTTGGTTTTCTTCCTCTCAAGATCTCAAATGGACTCACGCCTGTGACACTATGGGTAGTTAGCCTATACTGGAACGTGCGTTCCATCACTGTTCTCACCCAATCTCCTCCAGTAGCCACCGCTATCCTAATAGCCTCCATCAGAGTCCTATTAAATCGTTCCACACACCCATTACTCTGGGGATGATATAAAGAAGTATTCACCTGCTCAATCCCATGATTCTCTAAAAATTCTTTAAACTCTCTGGAAACAAGTTGGGTCCCATTGTCAGACAAACACTTTCTTGGAAACCCTTCTCTCCAAAACAGTTGTTCCAAAAATCTGATTATACTACTACTGGATATGTCCTTGAGTACACATACCTCCGGCCATTTTGATAATAAATCTATGACTACTAATAGGTAGCTATCTCTGCCACCACCAATATTAAATGGACCGAGGAGATCCAACGCAATTTCGTCCCAAGGGACACGCGGGGACTCCCTCACTACCATGGGAACTTTTTGCACTTTCAAGCCTTTGTTTCCCTCAATACATTCCACACAGTCTTTGACTTGTTCCTCTATGTCCTTGTCGATACCAGGCCACCAAAATTCAGACCTCACAAGTCCCTTCGTCCTGGCCAGACCTAAATGCCCAACATGGGCCAACTCCAAGACAGACTTCCTCATACCGACTGGCACAACCATCTGGTGACCCTTGTATAAATAACCATCCTGAATCCATAGCTCCTCCCTCACTTTGGCAAAACCATTCATCTCGCCCCTGTGGCTCTTAATTTTACCTTCTGCAACCAGAGCAAGTACTCCTTGATATACAACATCCTCCGTGCAAGACACATCCCACTCACTTTTCTTTAATGTTTCATGCACCTGGAATATTTCTGCACTCTCCTCTGAACTTGTAAAGTCACTATCGTCAGAAATTTCCCTCTGGACAGATCTAGACAAGGCGTCTGCAACCACATTAACCTCCCCCTTTACGTGGAGCATGGTATACTGTAACCCTTGCAATGCCGTGACCCATTTCATAATGCGTCTTGACACTCCCTCCAAACCACCTCTTGTAAAAATTCCAACCAAGGGTTTATGGTCAGTGCAAATGGTGAAACTCCTCCCCCACAAGAATCTTTTAAATTTCTCGACACCCCAAACGCATGCTAGAGCCTCCTTCTCAATAACTGAATATCTAGATTCTGGGCCCTTCAAAGACCTGGACGCAAAAGCCACAGTCTGTAAACCTGTCTGATCCTCCTGCATCAGAACAGCCCCAACACCATAATCACTGGCATCAACAAAAAGCAATGTGGGTTTACTTTCCTCAAATATTTTCAAAATGGGAGCATTGACAATAGCCTCTTTTATCATCAAAAATTCTTTCTTGCACCGGTCACACCATTTAAAAACGACTCCCTTGCGAGTGAGAAATCTCATATTCCTCGACATTTCTGCTAACCCCTTGACAAATTTGCCGTAAAACTCCACCAGTCCCAAAAATGATAGTATGTCCCCTTTAGACTTAGGCTCCTCCATTCTTTTTATGGCCTCAATAGCCTCCTCCTTGGGTCTAACCCCTTCCCCAGTGATCTCATGACCCAGGTACACCACTTTGTTGGCTTTAAAAGTACATTTTTCCAAGGCAACGGTGAGGCCTGCCTCCTTCAAAATATCCAAAACTCTTTTCAAACGAACATCATGCTCCTTCTCATCGCTCCCACATACAAGAACATCATCCTGATAACACATCACCCCTTTTTCACCCCCAAGTAATTTATGCATAATACTCTGAAACACACTTGCGGCTGAGACCAAACCAAATGGCATGCGAACACACCTGAACAATCCAATCGGGGTGATGAAGGCGGTGAGATCCCTGGAATTAGGGTGCAATTCAACCTGATGGTAGGCCGATTTAAGATCTAGTATGGAGAACACTTTTGACCCAGCTACTCCCACCATCAGATCATCTATTCGGGGAAGGGGAAACCTGTCTGCCACAACCATGCTGTTTAGATGTCTAAGATCTATACAGAGCCTCAAAGACCCATTGCCTTTTCTGACTACAACTATAGGACTGACCCATTCAGATGCTTCTATCTTTTCAATGACACCATCTCTTTCCATTCTCTTGAGTTCTTCCTCTACATCTCCTCTAAGAGCAAGAGGAATAGTTCGCAGTTTTGCAATCTTAGGGACAGCTCCTTTCTTTAGGCGAATTACATGTACAAAGCCCTTGAGACACCCCAATTTCCCAGATAACGTGGTTTGTATCTCTGTGGGCTCTCCTCCCACAACAGACATTACCTGCTCGGGATGACTTGCCTCAAGCCTTATCTTCAATTCAGCTTGATCACTCCATGACAACAATTCACCCCCTCTGTTGGTAACATACACACAACCTTTGGCCTTCCTGTCCTTAAACTGTAATTCAGCATCAAAGCAACCTATAATATCTATGGGAACATCTCCATAAGCATTTGCTTTAACAGTATTTTCCCACAGAGTACAACTATCGAATTTGTTCCTCCACACTTCCGCACTTATCAAGGTGTAGTCAGCACCACTATCCATTAGCATGCGTACGGGTACACCTCGAATTACAACCTCAGCATAAGGTTTCTGCATTTTCACTCTGCCATTGACAGCATTCACTGTAAATACCACTTCTCTGCCATCCTCACAATATGACTCATCTTCATAACTTGCACTTATTTCATGCACTTGATTTGACCCAGCATTAAAATTTCTACAACATCGGGCAATGTGCCCTCTCACACCACACTCATTGCATATGATATGAATAGCAAAGCAATCCTTATCAGAGGCTATATGCGACAAGCTTCCACATCTAAAGCATCTTCTCCCTGGAAAACCTCTGGATTGTCCTGAATCCCTAACCATCTTGAAAGAATTCATGTCTTTGGGAATCCCTCTGCTATCTTTTGCAGGAACCCATTGACGCCATCCTCTGCCAGTTGCCGGTCTGTTCTCTTCGCTCCTTTTAGCATTCTGCGAGGCGCGTCTTGGATTCCACGTACTCTGCCTCTGAACAACCTTTGACACCTTCAGCACTGAACCCTGACTCTCATCCAACTTGGGTTTACCATTGTTCACAGTATCCGATTGAAGAACTTCAATGCACTTATCTGTGTGTTCCACCATTTTCGCTATCTCAATTGCTCGATCCAAAGTGGGGTTCCTCTCTTTCCATAGTTCTTTCCTAATACTGTCATTGGAACATTTAATCATTAGCTGGTCTCTCAAGTGCTCATCCTGACAGTGAGTGAATTTGCATTTCACTGCTAAGCCCCTTAAAGCCGTGACAAAATCCTCGATACTTTCCCCATTCTTCTGCTCTCTCGTGGCAAATTTATATCTTTCCAATATAATGTTCTCCTCCACTCTAAAATGCCTGTCCAGTTTGGCTAATGTCCTTTCATATGGACTAGCATCCAAAATGTCAGAAGGCTCCGGCAATCTCTTTAAGACCTCTTGGCCTGCAGTTCCCAAACAGTGAAATAGCAATGCCTCCTTGCGCTCATTGGAGTAGTTGGCACCAAACACTGCTAAGGCATATTTGCTGAATCCTTCCTTCCAGTCTTCCCATCTAACCCTGGGTTCACCTGGCACTGCCAGAAAAAACACAGGAGCAGGCACATTTGCCATGTCTCAAAGTTGCAGAATAGAATAACAAGCTTGCAATTCTGGTTTAACCAATAGAGCTCCCACCCAATCAGGTAGGTGACACTAATTAAAAGATAGCTGCTTGGTTATGTACTCACCCTGGAGCGCCTCACCAGGGTCATCGGCGGCGACTCCTTTCTCAACCTTGCTCAGTGTGGGGCCAGGGTGTCCAATGGCCGCTCAGAAAACACACAACCCAAAATCCAATTATAAAAGTGCCAAAGCCGTGTCTATGCCAGCCCAGTCTCCACAAGTTCAACAAAATTGCAGGGGTCCAATTCCAGCTCCCACAGACCACGGAGCCTCCAGGGGTTTTCCTCTGGCGCTAGCAATGTCCCTCCGGTGGATGCCACACACTGGATGTCAGGCCGTCAATAATCCACTGAAAAAGGCCCTCCCTCAGGCAAGTCAGGCTGGCTCCGCTCCACAGCCAGCACAAGATCTGTAGAAAAGGCGCTGGGGGTCGTCCTCCGGGTCCCAGTCAAAATCCTCGTCGCCAAATGTTATGTACAAAGGGAGGCTTTCACATAACCAGTAGTTTAAAGGTAAAGAACCTTTTATTTGCAAGTTGATGACATAAGACGACCCCCAGCAGGAGGAGTACAATCTTCCCACTAAGGCCCTGCTTCTTCACTGGCTCTCCTTGGAACCCTGCTACATAAGATGCAGTTCTATGTTCTATAGTATCTAAGTGACAATAGACATAGTGAAGGAAATATTATACACTCATGGTTTAACAGGTAAACATTGGAAACACTGCACATCCTAACAGTTACTCATTGGTAATCTTCATTATTCATAGCCCTATTCTTCCTCGTCCCAGTACTTGTGTATGATGCACTTTGCCTCATACACAAGTACTGGGATGCGGTAGAGGGACAGGCAGGTAATGCCTGGCTTAGTTATCTGCAATCTTCATTACTCCTAGTCCCACTCTTCCTCATCCCAGTACTTACCTATGAGGCAAGGAGCCTCATACGCAATCACTGGGACAAAGAAAAGGAACGTGGAGGTCATTCTGGGCTGAGAAGCTGATTTTGGGAGTTGGGCAGAAGGTGGGAGGGAGAGGGGATGTGTGGGGGGTGGGCCAGACAGGTATTGTGCGATAAATCGTAAATGGTCATCTATGACCAGGCTAGCAGGCATGATATGTGGTATTAGTGGCTAGAGAGGCATTTTGGTGCAGCCAGTCTATGCATTTCTTAGTTTGGCTTGACTCTTTTTTAACTAGGTATCTCTGATAAAGCAGCTAAGTGTAATTACCTGGCTAGACTGGCATTTGGGTGCTGCCAGTCTAGCCATTTCTTACCATGGCATTGTATATTTTTCTGGGCATCTGTGATAAAATAACCATGATAAGTGTTATTGCTTCGACTGACATTTTTGTGCAACCAGTCTAGGTATGTCTAAGTGTGGCCTGGCATGCTTTACTGTAATATGTTATTACATGTCTAGACTGGTCTACATTGGGCAGCCAGTTGGACATTTTTTCATTGTGCCATGACATTTTTAATAGCAAAGCATTATATGAATTAAACATTAATGTTCCGGTGCACTGTTGGTAGCTTGCATGCATTGGATGTTTGGATTGGTGTTACCCTACAAAACAATTGCAAACGCTCTGGCCTTTTAGCCAATCTTTCTCAGAAAGTGTGCTGTATAATGCATTAAAATACATATTTATATCGTTCTCTCAATTTGTTTTTAAACATACACGGAAAATGGACAGCACATGGTGTATAGTTGTGACACATTGTTTGTGCCTTTCTGCAGGTCCTGACAAACCGACAGAGACGCGCACCCCATCCATCACATATATGCTTTGTCTTGAAGAGTGATGGTCCCTGCTTCAGCAGGAGACCTTCAGCAGCCTGAAACTCGAGTGGACTTCACTAAGATTAAAAGCTAATATCTTGAATTTGGGACTTTCAGTCGTGTTATAAAATCAATCAGCATACCAGCCAGCCTTGTAAACCACTTGTAAACTACGCATGAGGCACAGGCGACTGGTGCATATGAGATAGGCTTCACATTGGCACATCCGAGTAGTGCTGGAAACCGATACATGTTGCAGATTCTTAGACTCACATTGTTTGTGTAACTCTTTGATGCTTTATTTTGAACGTAGAATATGAGGTATGATGTATGCAAGTTGGGATGTGTGACAGATAAGTGAAAGTGTATTTCAGTAAGGGGCAAATTGCTTCCCCCCCCCCACAGGAAAAATGTTGTAATATATTTCAGGAAGTGGTAAATTGCTTTCACACTACAGGAAAAACTTAGTTTCAACTGTCTGTGTATAGAAATACGTATGTTACAATGCTTATGTAATTTGGTTCTGATGTGTTTTTAATTTTAAAGAGAATACATGAATATGTTTGACTCCAGATAGAGATTGTGTAAAATTGCCTCAGTTGCAGGTTGACAACAATTTAAAATAAGCAAAATCAGACTGTGGTATATATATATTGCGTTCCTGATGTTGATAAAGCCTTAAACCCTAGTCAGACGAGAATAGTCACTGGCTTGACCCTTTGTTTTGTTGTGTGACTATGATTAGGTGCCTGATCAGGTACTGGATTCAATATGGCAGGGTTACACGAGAATAGATGTCTTCTTTAGTTTCTTATGGGGGGACATCCCTTGGTGAGCTGGATAAAGTCTTTTTTCATAACCCCTTGAGATTTAGGAACCACTAAATTCACGCACTCTGCTTGTAATTATTTACTTGTCCTTTGTACTTCTCTTGAGCATCATTCAGAACTCTGGCTTCCGACTCGGACTGCAGTTTAGTGGCCTCCAAGTACCAGCCAAAGAAACTGTTGTTGGTGCACTTTCAAACACCAAGATTCTAAGGTACCTATAGATAAATATTTCGATTTGGATCAAATGTACCACCCTGGAGGAACTGCCTAAAGGGATCACTATGGGTAAAATAGTGCCACCTATACAAAAATGTACAGGTCATGGGGGTATAATGTATCAACACAAAATGAGTTGTACTTCCTTTAGGGGGAAGTGGCACTTGCTTTGTTCTACATCAGGGTTGTCCAACTCCAGGTCTCGAAGGCCAGAAACATGTAGGATTTTCAGGATACCCTCATTAATATTCATGAGATAAATTTGCATTCAATGATTCGAAATGTATGCAGATTTTTGCTCAAGAATATTAATGAGGGATATCCTAAAAACCAGTAAGGATTCCGGCCCTCGAGGTCTGGTGGTAGGCAATCCTGTTCTACCTGATCCCATTCTCACAGGGTAAAACAAAGAATGGATGACTACGGAAGTCCATGCAGTTCTGTCACAATGCCTGTGCCATAACACTGAGATACAACTAGATCCGACACAGCTCATGTGACCGCTCAGAAAACAGCCCTCTGCACACTGCTGCCAAAAACACTGTTCCCCCCTTTGCATAATCAATTTCTCAATTTTCCACTGACCGTGCCACACATAGTAGCATCGACACACAGTCTATTGCCCCCATAACATTACAAATCAATAGCGGTCCTGAGAAAGGGTATGGGAAGGAGATGGGGGTTGCACACAAGGTATGGGGCGCTGAGATCCCGATCAGTTGTGTTCTCAACTGCAGGAGCATGGAAACAAAAGTCCTCATCAAAGCCACTCATGTTGAAGTAGCTGGTCTACAATTGCACAAATACATGGGTAAAAGGAATGGGTGGGCAGGCAGACCGACAACCAACTCATACACACAGTAACTTTCTAGCACCCGCACAGTATTCGCCATCACCAGCCCTCAGGTGATACCTATACCCAGTCATAATGCCAGTTGAGACTCTCAGGAGATGAGCACTGGTTGTACAGTGATTTTGAATTGTTCACAGACCTTTTATATGTTGCCATTCATTCAAGAATCATTCTGATTTACTCCTCTACACACGAGTATTCACTGCCTCCTTTGGGATTCTCTGCTCCACTGAGTTTCCCCAGTCACTTTTATATTGCCTGGGATTGGGTTCTAATCTTGATTACTCCTATTATTGGATTGAATTCTCAAGTCTGATTACTTTTTCCCTGGGGATTCCATAATCTCTGACATTATAATATGATTAGTATATCTGACGTATACCTGATAGGTCTGAATGCCACTAATGAGAGCCAGTGGTGTGTTAAATGTGTTTTCAGCATGCAGGTCCATATTGGAATCTCGCTGTAGGTGGTAAGTGGTTCTGTGGCTCCTCTACTCTGCTGAGGCTTGAGCGCTACAGTGTGGAGGTTGCAGGAATTCTCTGACTTGCTTTCTCTCGAGCAAACTTCGGAGACCGTTTGTGCATGAATTGCGATCAACACACGTGTTCACAATATTGTTTATTCAGACAAATTGGACTGTTGCTTTGGTCCCTGGGCTGAGGAGTATTTTGTAAGTCCTATTGGGAGATGTAGTTCTACAGCCCAATATCCCGCAGTGTAACATTACAGCATCTCGGGGAAAGGGGCGGAGGGGGAGGTGGTGTTACCCCTTTTCAATCATATTCTGGGAGGTACTTCGCATTGGGGCTCGATAAGGGCATGTCTGGTACCTTGCTTCCTACATATAGGATAGAAAGTACAGACAACTCACCACAGGGACACAGATCTGTGAATGTTGAGCATATTTGTAGAAAGCATGTCCCCTATAGGATTATATGTTTTGATTAAGAAAGACTTTAAAACAAAAAAAAAGGATCATTTTGTAGCTCCCTCCTTGGTCCCAGCTCCCAGACAAAGCCAGAGTACCATTATTTATGTTGTTATACTTCAACTACTGACCAGGTGTCTCTTTTTACAGACAGGAGACTCACATAGGAAAACAGGCAAAACCTCAGCTCATGAGCTGTTCATGCATTCCCATGCCCTATGCCCTTCACCAGGTAAGTATGGTTATCAACCTAATGGATGGCATAGTTAGCTGAAAACAGATGCAATGAATATATAATGTAATCAATGATATCTCCAAAGATCTATCTCGCCTCAAGCTCTACTCAATGCAGTCATCTGAATGCATTCCTTCTCAATTACATGTTTTTGGGGGGAATTTTACCTCAAGCCATCTAACACAATTTTGGGGTTTATTTTGCTTTACTTTAGTAAACTTCTTTCTGTCTTTAATACAAATCAACTGGGGGCAACC
The DNA here is from genome assembly GCF_040938575.1 of Ambystoma mexicanum. Lineage (NCBI taxonomy): Eukaryota > Metazoa > Chordata > Amphibia > Caudata > Ambystomatidae > Ambystoma > Ambystoma mexicanum. Next base: position 516,183,887 of record NC_090932.1, read on the forward strand.
TCCCATAATCACCCTGTTTGCCCCTACTGAACTCTCCCTCCCCTTTACTTCCCTTTTTTTGGTTTATTATTTGTATTCCTTTATGTTTTCTCTATTGTTTTGTTCTTATTCCCCTTACTCTCTATTATTTAAATATTTATTTTAAATAAAAATGCTTCTTTTTTAGGGTTTGTCAAATGTATAAACATTTTACAGTTAACTCACTGTGAGCCGTTTATTGGGAGGTGGTCTTGCATTGAATGAGGTTTCAATCAAATGTATTTAATTGAAATTGATGAGGAGCAGCGGGTTGATACCGAATAATGAAGGTCAAGTGGTCCTAAGGTACACAATACATAACTCATTCAATACATTGATGGATATTTTTTTTTAATTTGTTCATGATGATGAAGATTTAATTACTTTATCATGACCCTGAGGAAATGACAATGGTTGTGGGAGGTGGGGGCATGCTTCCACAATCCCCCTTGATCACTACGGCTCTCCTGAATCTGTCAACAGGGCAAGGGCATAGTAATCCTAGGAGTAAGAGGTAAGAGACCGGGACATTGACACAGGCTCCAGACTACAGGACAAAAACAGAATAGGTTTAGCTCATTAACAGTCACCAGTTCCTCCTCCTTCGACTCTACTGTCATGTTTCTGGCTACCTTATGGATGAATCTAGTATCTGTGCCTTGTGCTGTCTCGGGGTATGAGAATCAATCTGGTGACCTCAGATCAGTCGGTGAGGGTGTGATTGAGCTTTATAGGGATCGTATCACTCTTATTACAGTACTAGGTCACCGTTTGTAGGACATCAGGGCCATCAGGAGAATTCTCCTATTGATTATATTTGTGTGTTCAACTTCTAAATGGGAATTGATAAAAAATGTCAGGATGTTGGAGAATCTCCATAGCGACCACAATGTTTTGCTGCTCGAGGTTGGCTGCTCTTTTTCCGTTGCTTCCACAGTAACTTTATCCCATACAAGGAATGCCTTGGCTGATAACTCAAAGAGGTTGATCAGATGGAAGACTATAAATGTTGAAGGAGTGCAAGAAGCACTTGTAAGATCTAATTATTCCATCAACATCTGGCTCCTAGATCCTTTTTACCCCCTCCAAGTTAGTAATGCAGACTTATTTCAAATTCATGGCCAAGGTTTCAGATCCAAGTTAGTAATGCAGACTTATTTCAAATTCATGGCTAAAGTTTTAGACATTTTGTTAACAGGTGAAAAACATTTAAACAACCAGAAACATCTTGGTTTGATTCAGCATGCCACTCTGTGAGGATTTGTCCTATGCGAGAAACCAGCACACAGAGACTTAAAGTTTTGACCATACAATTTTATTAAAGTAAAAGGGGGTTGGGAAAATGCCTTTCTGTCCCTACTCTAAGAGGGGTTTCCCTACCTCAAACTAAGAGTCTGTCAATGTCAGAATGTCCACAGAAACACCATCCAGTGTCCAAAGTACTATTCTGGCCCTCACATGCTAAAACTCAACTCTAAGGTGAAAAGGGAAAATGTCTTTAGTGTACATATGTTCAAAAAGGAAATGCGTAACTCTAACACAAAAGTTCCAGAAGGATATAGTTTGCTGTTCCAGAGGGTGATTCCCTTCCCCTGGATTTCTCTTCACTCTGTTTTATATTCAAGAATATCAGTTCCTTAAGTTTCTCTTGATCAACAACACAAGTGGTATACAAAACAACTTGGCTGTTAGTCTGTATCCTGTAGGATACCTGGTGTACTCTCCTACCAGGTTGTCTCTCCTCTTTACTATGTTTCCACAGCCTTTTGCCAGTCCTGATGTATCCTTATTAGGACCTCCTTGGGTACTGTATATTACACACTATTCAACCTGATGATGCCTGGTATGGTTTTCTACCAGGGCTTTCTTCTATGAACACACTTGAAACCTGAATTCACCTGTATACTCTCCTGCTAGAGGTTTTATATACACACACTTGTAACTTGCAGTCACCTGGTATACTCTCCTGCCACAGCTTTTATATATGCACACTTGTAACTTGCATCTGCCTGCTAGGGCGTTTCTCATGTGTGCTCTGTGCATACTCACAGACGTGATATGTTCTTATATGTGCACTGCGCACATTTACAAACCTGACAGTTTCTTATCGTTATTTTGTTATGTTTTGAATCTGCTTGGTGTCCTATCCCACCAGGCCTTCTCTTATAGCTGTACTGCATATGTTCACAAACATGACAGTCTCTTATGCCTATTCCGTTTAGCCTTTTTACAAGATATTCATTTGCTCGTTCCACTATATGTATTACCTTTAGGATTATTCTGTTTTTACAGCATTGCCTATACGCCCCGGTGTCCCAGCTTCCCTTAGGTTCATTAACCAGTTCTTGTTGGCGTATGTCATTTCTTCTGCTGAGAACCTGCGACATCTACGGCATCCTGCTTCTTCTCACTGTTTCAGCTTTTCGGTTTCTCTGTGTCTCGTGGCTCCTGTTGACCTATTCTGTGTCTTCTCAGGCTTACGTGAAGGGGAGGTTACTTCCTAGTACCTGCGATATGCTTCTGGCATCCTCGCAGCATACTGTCCTCAGCAATCTGCTCCCTGCTTCTGTGTTGGTGAGCAAGTCGGCTCAACGGACTCTGTACTAGCCTCACGTTACCTCAGACAGCACAGAGAAAAGCAGTGCTCCCCAGCCAGCATCTGCTTATCAGCTGCTTTGGCGGTTTACATTTCCTGGCCTCAGGTTTGTTCCTCCAACCACTAGAGCGCTGCGTGTGCGCTTGACTTCCAGTGATCCTCATTACTCGGTCCATCTGTTTCATCCAAATAGTCTCGGACCTGTGGTAATGATAGTCTGTTTCTGATAACAAACATTGAAGTCTGTAAAAGTGTTCTCAATGATTTGAAATGGCAAGACAGTTCTTGATGATTTATATGTAAAGTTTAGTAATGTGTTTGCAGGATCCTTCCTAGGTGGGTGAGGGGCGGTCTGACAATATGCCTCCCACTGCGTTTCCTTCCCAGTCACGCTTTTATGCACAATTGTCAAAAAAACAAGTTCTTATCTTTTTCGTCTTTCTCAAGCACAGACATACACACTCTGCAGACTGCAACCTCTATCAACATAAGCAACTCCGCTCGAGGCTCACCACCTCGCTCTCCAACTTCCACAGCTGCATGTCCCTCAGCGCATACTCAGCGTAACACTCACGGTAGGAGAAAACTCTGAATTCAGATTTCTCGCCACATACCTTCTGTTTATTGAGCATTCACAACCTGGTTTTTCCACAGATAGCCTTCCTCACGGATCACGATCCTCTGGCTCTCAAGGGACCTGTTAGCAGCATTTACAAGGCTATCTCCATAGATGTCTGTCAAAGGGTAAATCTAGCTTTAGTACTTCTGGGAAAGGGTAATCTTCAGGATAATCACTGACATCTCCCTTTATGTTACAGAGCCACCATTAGAACACTCGGCTGCACATCTCCTGAAGGTCTGCTCCAAGTCCAGCACATCGCAAATCCTTCCATCAAGTACAGGGGTTTCTTCCCCTTGAGGGTTTCCCTGGAAACTCTACCCTGCCCCGACTTCCTCTGTCAGTGGGGAGAGCAGAGTGACTAGGTGGATTCTCTTATGGACTGCTATGCATGCTACAGGTTGGTGCTAAATTTATATTGTTCCTTAAAGTGTTTGGGCAATCAGATTATCACAGAGGGCTGCCTCCCCCCATGTAATCCTCCCTCATTCAGCTGCCCCAGGGTCAGGATGCCCTTCCCTTTGCCACATGGGGAGAGATTATCATTGGGAAAGAAGTGATAGCACCATCAGATTCATCACACCTACTTAAGTCACCTTTAACTTGTATAACTGAAATTATAAGTGCTATATACAAAACTGCCATCACAACAAGGAAGGCAGTTTTAGACTCAGAAGCATGAGAGGAACTGTCTCTGGCAGTAATGCCCTTTGTTTCTAGGCTGTTATTTTTTTAATGTTTAAAGTTGTTTATTTAGTTTGATTAACAAACTTTAACAACATATAAAATAACATATTACAAAGTTAGACTTCATCATATGTGCATGATACATATGCAACATCATCATTCTTATTTACAAACACGTTTCAAAGCTGAAACTATTTACAACACTCAATTTTAATTATTTCATTCTATATTTTTTCTTTTCTATTTCGAAATCGAAATTTTTAGAAGAAATTTACAAATCAAAAATAATTCTCTTACTAGATTAGATCTACATAAAGGTGTCCGAGCTCATACCCACACATGAGGAATGCTGCACAGCACGTTACAATCTATACAACAGAAAGCTTTACACCATATGTAGTAGCCTATAAGAGATTAAGAATTCAAAACGCAAGAAAATGTCATGATATATAAATATTACATTTGCAATGTAACCATTCTTGGTTATAATTACATTTTAACATTTAAATGCAGGCATTTTTCATTTGTCTCAATTCTTGTGTTTTTCTTCTCTAGCTCTATAACCAATTTTACAAGGAATTCACAAAGTAAAACAATGCTTTTAATTGAATGTCCCCACATAAAGGTTTTCCAGCACCATTCCCTAGCTTGGAGAGTCATGCCCAAGACACTAGGACCCATAATGGAACACCGTAATGCTTCAAATTTAGTACAATAGATGCAGAGGTGTTTTAAGGTTTCAATATGTACACCCTCCATGCAAAATCTACAGAACACTTGTGTTTCATTCGAGATGTTTTTTTCCCAGCCTGCTATTCTTTCATATGTATGTAGCTGATTCAGCTTAAACCTCAAGTATAGGTCACGTTGTACTTGTGCAGGGAATTTTAAAAGATAAGCTCTGCGTGGAGTTCTCAAGTCCGCAAATTTAGCGGCTTCAGAATATAATTTTGTGTGCATCTCATTTAGAGTCAACATCCAATCATGTTCAAACACTTGTTTTTTCACATAGGCCACACGAAATTGTAAGTCTACAGGTTTCAACCCACATGTATCCAACTTGTTGATCATCAAATTCGAGAACGCCACCACAGAAGGTGGAGTTGCATCTTTTATCATGATCAAAAAGTCATTATAAAGCGAACTTGGTGGAGAAAAAAGCATCTTTTCATAATTTGTTAGCTGACACCAGAGGAATCTAGTGGAAAGTGCAGTTATTCCCAACTCTTGTCTTATTATGCATTAGGTAAAGAGTGTCCAGCCTGAGGGTGGATTTCCAGAGTTGCCCCTGGATTTGATCAACCAATGAGTCAATATTGTTTAGGCATAAGTCCAAACCATAAAGTAAAATAGCTTCCACTTTTAGTAAATAAAATTCCAGCAATGGTGTCAATGAGAATTTACAATATTTTACAAACGCTATTTTCATTTGGGTGCCCAGTACCACTGTTTTCTCAATTAAATTCCGTCTCCACATTTTTTTGAGGCGGAATCAGTAACATCATACCCTAGATATCTCATGGTTGGATTGACAGGTATATGGGTTGAATTTATTGACCATTGCATAGTGGAGCATGTTCTTTTTAAATTTTTCAGTATAGAAATACCAGATTTTTTCAGATTACAAATTAGATTATGCTTATATAAGTATTCCAAAAAAATTGCCAGTTTATTTTGTAGACCATAGGGAGTGCGGTCGAATATTAAGACATCATCCGCAAATGCCATCCACTGAATTCTCAAGTGGCCCAACCTTGCTCGATATGATATTTCAGCATTCCAGATTTGTTCAATGTCCGTGAGGTAGAGGTTAAACAGGGTCTCTGCCAAGTTGCATCCCTGTTTAACCCCCACCTCAATTGGAATCGGACTTGTTGTGGCGCCAGCTTTATTAAGTCATAGGAGATATGATGTATCTTCATGAAGCTTAGCTATAAGTGCTATTAGATGGTGGGGAACTCCTTTTCGATCAAGTTTTTCCCATAGCACTTCACGAATCACACAGTCAAATGCTGCGGATAGATCCAACGATGCTATATACAATGCGCCTGCATTCAATGTCCCATTTTTTGCAATCAAATAGGCCAGCACCGTTGCATTTAAAGCAGTTCCCATTCCTGCACGAAAGCCAATTTGAAATGGTGACAAAAGTGCAAATTGGCTAATACAGCTTTTCAGTTGTTGGAGAATCAGAATTGAAAAGACCTTGGCACTTGCGTCAATGAGTGTTATGGGACGAAAATTGTCTGGGTCTGTTTAATCACCTTGTTTGTGAATTGGGACTATAACAGATTGTACCCACGAGACGGGCATAGTGGAAGCTTGAATGATCTCATTAAATTGTGACTTAAGCAAAGGCGCCCACAACACCATGTTTTCTTTTAGAACACAAGGTGGAATGCAATCCGGGCCTGGAGGTTTTGAGTTGTTAATTTTTCCAAGAGCCCATGTTATATCATCTAACCTGTAGCCCTTAGATACATCAACTAAGTAATGTATATCATTGTTATGATAATTATCGAATCTTTCAGGAAATGCAAATTTGTTTTTATAAAATTCTTTCCATATTTGCTCAGGAATATTAGTTGTTTGCTCACCATCTCATTCACATTTTTTGTCCCTTAGTATTGCCAGGAGGATTGTCTGTCATTACGACACAACAAAGTTATCATTGCTTGGTTAACTGTGTTATGCAAATAAATTCTATAGTTTTTGATGTTATTACGATATTTGTTTAGTATTTTCTTTTTCGTTCTATAGAACTCGAAATTCGTTAACCCCAATTTCATTAGTTGGACAATATCCCAATTTTTCTTTTTCTTTAAAAATGCAATCCTTGTGGTAAGCATGTCAGGACTTTTTGTCCTCTCTCTGTTGATTTTTGTTATTTCTTCTTTCACTAATATTCCAAGTGCTGTAGTGATAATGGTAGTAATTTCCCTTAGAGACAATTCACTTTTAGCACTTGGGTTAGTAGATGTTGATATAATCCTAATAATAAGACCATTCAATCTTCTACATAAATGTGGGTTCCACCTTAGAGAGGCTCCTGGTCTTTCATGCTCCAGAAACCAAGTTAATGGATCACATCCCAAAGTTGGTACCCTCACTTGTACATTCGGATATAATATGGAATGATCACTCAAGTCTGGCGTAAAGATCTGAACCTTATCACAAGTCCCAAGTAGCTCTTCAGACACCGCAAGATAGTCAGTATGGGATTTTTTGTTGTTACGGCTCCAATTGGAGTAATTATTTCTGGGTTCAAAATTAATCAATACAACATTCCACCGAGCTAAAAACGCTTGCCAACGAATACCCCTTTTGTTGGAAGCTGACCTCATATTCTGCATCAGGGGCTCCAAATCCATAACTACACCATTGACACAGAGTTGACGTCACCCCCCAGCAATACTTTTGCATCAGGCCATTTAGAAAATACCTCATCAAAGAGTTCATCAAGTTGTTCAAAAAGCTTGTTTAGATCAATAACAAGATGATTGAAGTACATAGAGATTTTTAACAGATATTCCCTCATGCCCAATCCTAGCTCGATTACAATTGCAGCGAAAGAGTATCTTGTTTGAAATAGCAAAAGTGTATACTCCAGGCCAGGATTTAAAAAAATGGCAATTCCCCTAGATGTTCTACCTTTAGATTCATGTGTCGCTAGCATATGCCAAGATACAAAGCCCTCAATTTCAATTCTCTTGATGGACATAGTTTCCTGGTATAATATAATGTCAATGTGTTCATGAAGAGCATATCTGGTGGCCCAAGTCGTTAAATTTCTTGCTCCACAAGAATTCCATGACATGATTCTGAGCACCTGTTGGCTACTATGCGGGTATGCTCATTGCTTCATTTTTTCGTGATCCCAGAAGAGCAGGTAACCATGACCAATCCTTGGAAACCGTAGATATTTCAACCAATTGTGCTATTACAGCTTCTTTGGATGGCTGAGCAGTGGCTAAACCTAGTGCTTGTATACTATTACTAGGTAGAATTGGGCCGGGCATCTCATTGAAGATTTTTGCATCTTCAATGTTTTTCAGTTGACATATCGTTAAGCCTAACATTCTTAGCTCTCTTCTGTGATCCCAAATCAATTCCGCAATAATTGCCAATTGTAATTCAAAAACCATCCTGTGGTTTTTTATTGATGGTAAAGTAATCCAAACAATATCATTGGACACAAGAGTTCTCAGGGCAGGGATTGTCTTAAACATCTGTAACATAAATGAACGGTTGAGATCTTGATCTCCGTTTATTTGGGGGCAGCTAATCCAACCCAAAATACACGAGATCATTGCACATTGAGAGATATCATCATTATTCTCAGTTATATTCATGTGGCGTTCCTGTTGAATTTTTACGAGTTTAGGGTTTGGACCAAACTCTTAATTTTGGTTAGTATCGGTGCCCACTCCAACCATTAAGGCGTTCTCTTAATCAATTCTCGCCTTCTCCGGTATTTTTTTGTTGATTACCAATTGATTCTGAAACAATTCAGGACCACATGACTGGAACTGTAGTTCTGATGGGTTATATGCCATGTCTATCGATTTTTTCAGCAAGCAATTAATCTCCTGCCCTTTCAGGAGCCTGTTGGTCACCTCTCTAGAGTCAGTTAGGACTAGGTTAGACCTCTCTGTAGTTTTCTTATTAGAAATTGGTTTGTAAAATGTCGATAGTAATGATTGTTGTGCGGAGGTCAATGAAGCACAGAATTCCCTTTGTTTATCAGTGTCTCCCTTTTCTGGTTGAGGAGGGGTTGTTCTATCAATTTCTGTTTCGCGCTTGGCTTGTGCCTGAAGTGCCAACCTACTTTCGAAGGTAAGCTCCTCTACATTAATTCCGAGTTCGGAGTTGATCTGTGGAGAGGAAGTACTTTGACCTATCCCAGTGCTCAATCCCTCTTTCATAGCATTCGAAACGCTGGTCATCGGCTTTTTTTGATTTAATAACTTGTCCTTAGTTTTATTAGCTTGAAGCTCAGTTTTTTTACCATTGGCATGCATTAGTCTATTCATGGCTCGAGTATGCAGTCTTTTTTGTTTGCGCAACATAAAGTGTTTTTGTTCTCCTGACTTAGGCATCTCCTCGAGTACGGGGGCATTAGACGTTTGGGATGTTTTCATAGATTCCTCATTCAGTACAGCTACCAACTGTGATGGACGATCAGGCATGTCCAGATAGGAATTAATCTGAGGCCTTTCATTATGCACTTCCTTCTCAGGGCAGCCTAGTTCATTGGGTTCGTTAAAGAAGAGAAGTTGGTCAATTTTCTCTTCATGTGCCGCAATCATTTGGCACAGTTGCACATGAGTATAAATCTGAACACACTCCATGTTTTTAGGAGCCTTTACAGTTTGCGCAAATGTTGTAGCATATTCGAACTGTGTGCATCCTGCTTTAGATTCTTCACCTTGTTCACTCAGTATTTTTATTACATCCGTTTGTGAGGCAGTAGATTGTAATTTCATCACAGTGGAGTAAGGCGAGTGACAACCCCTTTGTCTTTTATAAGAATCAGCAAATATGTAACCCTCAAGTTTGATCAATTTCGACAACATTTCAGATAACACTACTTTCATATTGTGCAATTCATAGGGCGTATACTCATGGCCCTTGTCGAGAAGGTTCAGAATTCTGGACATTAAAAGGGAACGATGCTTCAAATATATTTAAATCCTCTATCACAGTTGGAGGATGGGTCTGACGATCAAGATTCTCATCATCATTCATGATCTTAGCATATGGAGAGGTGCGGGGTTCAGGAGGTGAACAAACCATACCCTCTCCATTTTTAGTTTGTTCCTCATGATATGTGTCCCTATTGGGATATTTGTTCAATTGTGTTTTAGAATCAGTCATTACGTCAGGTTGCGGTAAAGCAACGCTTGACATATCCGAATGCATGTGGACTTTGTGCCTACCTATCGGGCGCACAGTCACTGGCGTTGACGGGCCATCGGAAAGAATGACCCGTTTTTCCAGTTCCTTTAAGACTGCCGGTGGCAGAATATAACGGTTAGATGAAGGTCCCGCGATCGCTTCCTCCCCAGTCCCTAGAGGGTGATTATTATCACTTACATGCATGCTCAGAAAGCTTTTTCTTATGCTCGCAATTGATGTTTTATTCAGAACATGCACTTCCTGGTTAGGCGATAACTCATGGGAAACATACGCATTCTCACTAGACTCTGCCATTAGATTGTCAATAGTATGCAGATTCAAATTTCCCTTTCGTTCATTCATACTACGTTTTTTGGTAGTTATTTTAGTTTCTATACGACCACTGCGTAGCCGTGTAGACATAACGTAAGGTTTGAATCGTTCAATAGACACTTTGAAGGCACAAAAAATCGAATCAGCAATTATAGCAGTTCCAAAAATTCTTACCGAGTGCTCAACACGAAAGCAGCTCGCTCCTTAAAGCAACGGGTACTACAATAATACAATACTCCCTAAACCCTCTACCCGCCACCCGAATAGCCCAACAGCCGGTACTTCGGCGGTACTTCTGGTGCGCGCGCACTGGTGTGCGTGCACACTGGTAATAAGGTGTTCTGGGAAGGGGGGGTGCGGTCTCAGATTGGTCCGCACAATAATGTGGTCTGTATGGGGAAGAAGAATAATAAGAGAATATGCGTTACAATTGTGTAAACGCCTTCAAGACCCAATTCAGATAAGCATAGAGCTGCAAGAGCAATTCAGTTAAACACTTGGAAAAGTTTGTGGAATTACTTGGTTAAACCCCAAAGTCCAGCATGTTTCAGACGTTCAATCACTTCTCCTCACACATGGCGCGTTCAGCCAAACCGAAGAAGTTGAAGCAAAATGAAGCTGCAGCAAAGTCCAAGACAGCCCAACAGCCGGTACTTCGGCAGTACGTCTGGTGCGCGCGTGCTAGTGCGTGCGCACACTCGTAATAAGGTGTTAAGGTAATAAGGTGTTCTGGGAAGGGGGACGTGGTCTCAGATTGGTCCAAACAATGATGTGGTTTGGTTAAACCCCAAAGTCCAGCATGTTTCAGACGTTCAATCACTTCTCCTCACGTATGGCGCGTTCAGCCAAACCGAAGAAGCTGAATCAAAATGAAGTTGCAGCAAAGTCCAAGACAGCCCAACAGCCGGTACTTCGGCGGTACCTCTGGTGCGTGTGTGTGATTCTAGGCTGTTTTGGGAGCTTCAAATGTGCCATATTCTGATTGGCTAGAACATTTCACAAACTTATATAAGGATAACATATAGGGTCCATCTCAAGGCACTAACATAGGTCTTGGCAAAGTGGAACCATAGTCTAGGTCACTGTATATGAGGTAGTGGCAGCGCTCTGTACTCAGACTATGGGCAGGAGCCCGGGTCCTGACGGAATACCTGCAAAGCTATTTAGGAGCCTTGAAGAATTATGGCCACTACTACTCATTTGCTTAAATAGTTTTATTGCGCTCAACAGCTACCCCTTATCTTAGCAGGATGTAATAATATATCCTATATACAGGAAAGGACATCAAAAAAGAATTTCGGGCTCCTACCACCCAATCTCTCTTCTGGATTCCCAATTCAAAATCTTTGGCATAGTTGTCCTCACCAGATTACAGGCTTGGCCAGTACTTAAGGTATATTGCCAGATTTTCAGATGGGCTTCAAAGAGGGATTGGGCACAAATAAGCAGGCTTTTCATTTATACCCGAACATCGCCAATCCAATTCTTTATGAATAAAGAGGAAAAGAGTATACCTAGCCTTCATAGATCTTAGGACAGCGTTCAATAAAGTCAATAGAAGCAAACTGTGTGGTGCCTTAAAAAAAGAACAGCCCTTTAGACCGCTTGAAAATATTGACTGTTCTGGTTAAATTTGAAGGCCGATGTCCTGCAATTCCAAGATATGTGCAGGAGTCTGAGGGAACACACGTCTTTCTACAATTCAAGTCCAAGAGAACATCGTTCTGAAAAAGATACTGGGCTTAAATGTCTCTAATGCAAATTGTATAACTCATCCAGAGCTGGGCCTTGGTGTTTTGGAAGACAAGTAAATCTTTGAACCAAAGTTTTTATGGCTGAGAGTTTGAACCTTGACACATTGTATAGTTTGTCATATGCCATTATCAGAGTGTAATTCAGTTTTTGACTGCCACCAATATTTGCACTCGGCCTAGATCTAATTTTGCTACAGCTGCAAAAGTATTCAGGGAAAGGGTGAATGAGGTTATGGCCAGGTAACGAGAATCTGTGGAATTGATGCAGTTTTCCAACTGTTTGCACATAGTTTTAACATCAGATTTGCTGAAAAACGAACTGAAATGACACCTGTACGATCAGTTTTGAATTACTAGAGCTTGTTTATTTATCATTTGTAGAGCGCACCAATCCCGAGGTCATCAAGGTGCTTGTTACAGAAAGCGCAGTTAACTTTTATCCATAGTACAGTAACAAAGATTAAAACAATCAGTTTAAGGGCTTAGGACATTGGTAGTACATTGATTCAGAGAAGAATGCAGAATGGAGGTTATACAACTTGTGAAAAGACTTCGTTTTTGAGGCCGTTGTGGAAGGACCAGAAGGAGGTTTCGGATCTAAGATGAGGAGGGATGGTGTTTCAGCATTTTACCGCCACTACAGGGAAACTGCGCCCCCCCCTGTTTTTTACAGTTTAAATCTACAGGTGGAAAGTCTGTGGGAGTGTGAGTCCCTGGCTGGTCTGTTCGATTGTGAGCCAAGCATTTGTGAGTGAGAGTTTTGAAATGGATTCAATCGTGAATTGAGAGCCAATGGACATTCCTTCTAGTTGAGGAAATGTGGTATTTTTTAGGGATGTTTAAGGCTGCTCTTAGGGCATTGTTTTGTATGTTCTGCAGTTTATTATATTGCCTATGGTGCTTACTGCAAAAAGGGCATTACAATAGTCTAATCTGGAGACATAGAGGGCTCTTGCTAATGTAATGCATCTGTCTGAGGAGAGGACAGGTCTGCCGGCACTGATAATGTTTAATGGCATTCCGTTAAGAGAGTAACTACAAAATGGTCTGCTTATGATATGATATGATATGGCATTTGTAACGCGCCTATACACAAATGTTTCACTACTGCTACTGATTATGCATTATGCAGGGGGGTAGAGGATGTGTTCCAATTCATGTTCTTTTGACCCATCTACACAAAAGTTCAAAAAAAGACACTAATTGCAGGATTACAAAAACTGAACTTCACCCAGTGTAGACCTGCCTTAAGTTACATTTTAATGGCAGACGTTCCTATTGTTGCATGGACTTTAAAAGACATACCTAAAGGTTGCCAGTACAATTAGAGGAAATAAGCTAAAAGATGTGTAATGTTATTTTTTTATTGATTTTAACTGTTTGTGTCTTTGAATGTTTGTTTTATGGATATATTTCAGAAATAAACTATTGCTGACTACTTGGACTACGAGGTCTTCAGACTACCTACTAGGCTTCATTGGCGCTTTACCTCCGGACTTCAAAAACTCAACAACTATTTGTGCTCCTGTTTGTCTTTCCTTAGCTATGCACAATTTCTATGAAGGTCTTTTGTGTGATAATGCAAGTTTGCAGCGTTTCTTATGCTTTATTTTATTTGCTCTTTAATGTCTGTACCCCTCTTTATGCTGTAGGAATCTGCAACTCTCCTGTAAACCGTGATTTCAGGCCAACAGAAATGGATACATGCATAACAAAAAGAATGAAAACAATCAAAATGGAGGGCATTGGAGTTCACTGAGCCCTTGAATTGGTTTCACCATTCTTCACACACAAAATGACTGTTTCAACAGAGCTAATCTTCCATTCCCAACACAGTCTGAGAACAAGCCATTATATCACTTTTCTGGTTTGCTGCATGGCTGACTACTTTCTCTGAGGCTCCTTCCTTGAAGTGTTTCTCCGACACAGCTTCCCAGTGTGGAGTCACCAAATTGACAAAGAGGTGATGTAGACTGGGCATGGGATGAGAAGATGACCTTTATTAAATGACTATACAAATAATGCGTAGCCTCTATCTGAAATGTTCCCTGGACATATTGCAACTGAAACTGGTAGGGAGCTGCAAGGAGTTGGAGCCAGGTGTGTATGTCAGGGTCTGGCCAAAATGTCAGATATCCATGTTTTGTTCTAAAACTTTTTGTATCGGGGAACAAAGAATACAATAAATCAGCTCAAAGTTATAGGCTCGAAGACAGTGAGTACAACATTTCCAACAGCCACTTTAATTGTGGCCAATTACCTCTGTAGGGCATGGAGGATTAGAATTTAGGAATGTCATTTGGTCGATTTGTCTATTTCTGAATCGGAAATGGTTAAGAAGAATCAGTACTCTTCCCCTCCCTTGCCCTACTTATCTTCATTTCTCATCTTGGCTTGATTGGTCATTGGGATTTAATTAGTGTAAATTAGTTTTATGAAATGATGTTACAGCATTAACTATGTTGTGCTAGTTTTCTGTATTAAAATGTACTTAAATGTTGAGATTTGTAATAGGTTTCGCTATGCCATGTAATTTAATATAAAGTGAATTGTATACCTCCTACCATTTTGGTGGCAATACGAAGTGGCATGACAAAAAAAAGAGTGAGGGGGAGTTGGCAATTTCTTAGAGGCAGGAGCAGTTGCAAATCTTGTGTTGTTGATGCTTGCAAGCCTGAGGTACCAGAATCTTGAAAATCGGCGTGATTACAAGCGAGTAAAGGTCAAGTGAACCTCATCCTGGAAAGAGAACCCTAGGTTAATGAATTGGAATAAGTGATGAAAGGGCATGTTGTATGCTGATGTAGGTGGCGTGATAGTTTTAGAGAAGCGCGTGGTGGGGTTGCTCACTTAATGTGGTGTGTTTGTAGCGAGTTGCTGCTGTGGATGACGTCTGATTGTGTAAATTGTGTCAGGTATATACAGATAATGAGAGTCACACAGAAAATGAGAGGGAATGCTTAAGCGAGAGACGGCCTCTTGGTACAAGACTGCTGGCCCAGGTTTGTTGCAGTGTTTGCTTATCATATCCTTTAACTATGGTTCTAGGTGTTCCAGTCTGGTTAATTCGGTGGAGGGAGAGACCTGAATGAGTCTGATCTGCTGTAATCCTTGACTGCTACCTTGTGTGATGGCCCATTGCATGTTCATGAGACAATTGGTCCAAATATATTTATAGGTTGCAGCGAGACCAATCCAAGAAAGCGATCTTCCATAGTTATTGGCGGGTAGGTTGTGTGTAGATTTATGGCATGTTCGTGTACGTTTAGGTAGAAAAGGTCCAGTCTGATCAATGCTACAGACACTGGGCATTATTTTTCAATGTATTGTGTGCTGTTCTCATTCTGGTGTTAGTTGAATAGGCAGGTTTTCAGGGATATTTGGTTGACAGTGAAGAGCTACTGTGGTGCTTTTGGTTAAGACTAGGAACATTTATAAGGCCAGCATTGAGGCTGTATATGCAAATAAATAATTGATGAGCCAACTCATCAGACATGACTTTAAAGGCATGTCTGTTCTCAGGATGGCTGCCATCGTCCAGCAGCAAACTGGAAAATGTGGTCCTGTGGTAGGATTTCATTGCTGGGCCCTTCTGAGGGCATTGTACTGGATTTGGCTATGGGTGGATCAAGCACACTATGCCTCAAACCCATGAGCTTGACTCCAAGAATTCCGTCCCTTTTCCTGGACCTCATAGCCTCCCTGAATCCATCCTGTATGAGGTTTTTGGTTAAATGAATTGAACATGTGGGGTGTCATTACTGCATTGTTTACAATAATGTAACTTTGGTAAAGTGATTGCAATAATCAGTAATCATTGTAATGTTCTTGAATAGCGACATCTAATACATATATTTGTTGCCACTTAGTTAAGAAATGTAAGGAAATGTAGATTGTTAGGAGGGAAGTTTACACATATAGAAAATATGTGGGTAGTCATTGAAAAGTAAATATAGAAACAGGATAGAAATAACCTTTTGAATATGTATAGTGTTCAGACTGGTTTGAAAGAAAAATGGTGTGGGAAGTACGAGGGATAACCAGGCACACGTTATTATTGACAGTATTTGAAAATGGTATAGAATGAAGGGGTAAACAGAGTTCTGTTACAGTGGCAGTGTTCTACCAACAGTACACAGTGAAGTTCAGAGAGCATTATCCTTTTTATTGCAAAGACAGTACATTTTGCATTGTGTAAGAGGAAGCTGATGAGTTTCATATGTGTAAGAGTAATTCCAATTGTAAGGGAGTACCTTGCTTCATTCTATCGGAAAATATATGTAAATGGTCCTTGATTTAATGTATGGCATTAGAGAAGGATGCTGAAGAAGGTTTACAATTCACCTACAAATATACCTCAATTTAAAAAAGCTATTGTCAGGCTTAAGGGCTTGGTCAGGCAAACAATGGTTCTACAGGGAAAAATGTGTGTGAGGCAAAAGAAGGGGCGTGTATCAGGAAAGTAGCACTGAACTACAATTCCCAGCAGTACTTGGTGCATTTATGTCGTTCAGCGCGTTTGCGCAAATCAACAGCTGTTGGTAATGAGGGACGGTTTATTAGCCGTCAACCGCCCGTGCCCAGTGCAGATTATTTTGTAGGCACGGGCAGCGATGGCAGGATGCAGCAGGAAGCAGTAATGTGATAAGCAGCGGCACCCCGGAGGACTTTGCACACAGTAGCGGATTCCGGGCCACGCAGTAGTGAACGGCTCTGTGCTCTGCTTTCCTCGCTGAAGTTATTCTGGTCCGGGCAGTCCCATGGTGATCCCAGACACCAAAGCCAAGTACATTATGCTCACTGTGTGTGGTTGTAGCGACAGACGGTTTCTTTGTTTGATGATATGTTTAACTTGCTCCGCTTCTACAGTTGGGAAACCATTGGTTATATTGTTCTAAGTATACAATTCTCCACGACATCACAAACATTTGGCAAGGTGTGGCAAAAGGGGAGCGACAACTTCTTGAACTATTATAACTAAGTACTAATTGACGCCCAAAATGCCCCGATAAGGACGGAGCCCAGCCTCTCATGAGCAGTTGTGTGTAGATGGAAAACTGAGCAATTAAGGTATGGCTGGTATGTGGGTGCTGGCATTTTACACATTCAGTAAAGGGAAGGAACCAGCAAGCCCATCCACGTTTATATTAGAAAGCTAAATCAAGCATGTTTATGTTTTGCTTATGCTAGCCCCTGGGGCCATGTGTGTGGGTGTATATTCATTGTGGGAGAATTCCCTCGTATGTCTCATTTTGCTTGCTCTGTGTTGTTTAATGTTTCATGCCCATTACGTTTATGTTGCATGTTTTCACTGCAAAGGGATATGCTGGCTACAAGACAGTAGGGGTATGTTAAGATAACGATTTAGATTACAGGAGTGTAGGTTCAGGACAGGGTTGCAGGAGTGTATCATGTTATGGTGATATGTATGTGTTTTTTTTACCTGTGCTTCCTCCTAGCTAACCCAGCAAGTTTCCCTTATCCCTCTTTCCGGTTTTCCTAAAAAAAAAACATCCCATCCACAACCTCTCACTAATCCCTCTTCCCCCCCATTGGCTGACACGTGGCTATCTGTGAATTTGCCATTCAGGTGCCCGTGCCAACCACGGTGGGAGGGTCAAATCCATTGGGCTTCTGTGGTTTGGGGGAGAGTGTTGATACTCTTCCCTTAGGTATTCTTGACTGGACTGCTACAGTTGCTTCTATGACTATGATGAGGCGTAGAACTCGGAAGACGCTCTGGGCAGGACCTCCGAATATTGACTGTCTGGCTTGTAAGGTGAGTTTTTCTGCAGGTGGAAGAAAAAGGGGTAATTACAAGCTGGTTGGATAAGTTCTCCCACCAATCTTCTGCTTTTCCCACTTCTTGGTTCTCGACTGGTCTCCACGAACTCTCACCTTTGGTTTAGTAAAGCCGAGCTCTCCATCCTGCTTCTGGTGCAGGGGCGCGTGGAATCCAGTTACGTCACTGGATGATTTCAGTGTTTAGGCTCAGTGTCCTTTTGTGGCTTGTAATAGTCATTCAGGTGCCGAGGAGCTGTTGGCGACACCACCACTGCTGTGCAAGAAGAGGCTCGTGAGTATAGAAGATCTGAGGCCGCTTCTGAAGGAGCACCCTTTTATAATGTCCTTTTCTGTCTTTCAGGTGCCGAGATGCTGTGGGCGATGCCGCCGCTGTTGCACGTGCGGTGGCACGTAAGTATAACTGAATTGTGGCCGTTTCCAAATGGGCTCCTCTGATAATGTCTTTTTCTTCCTTTCAGGTGCAAAAATGCTGAGGGCGATGCTGCCGCTGCTGCGCGTGAAGAAGCACGTAAGTATTACTGAGTTGCGAACCCTTCGGCTCGGACACCACTAACAATGTCTTTTGTCTTCCAGGTGCTGGGATGCTGCCGAAGCGAAGGCCGCGGTGAACTCCGGTGTGATCACGGATGGATAAGGTAAGCGAGCGCAGCTGCGAGCGTGTTGCCCGTTTTCTAACCTTATGTCTTTATTTGCAGGTTGTCGGAGACTGGACTCTTGTGGCTGAATTCTGGTGAGTAGATGTTCCTGTGCCTTTTCTTCATCCACAGGTTGCTGCTCGAGAAGCTGAGGGTGTGTCTGGACCTGGAATGCAGGAGCTGACTCGGTGAGCGTCCTGCTGCTGTTGCAGAATAACGCGAAGCACGTGAATTCTATCGGGCGTGGTTTAAATAGTGGAGAAGTGCTTTGGTGCGTATTCTTCCTCCAGCCTCACCCAGGTAAGAAAAGAGTTCCAGTGTCAGAGGATTAGCATCAGCCCCACCCAGGTAAGAAAAGAGTTCCTGTAACAGAGGATTGGTCCCTCCCAGCCAGTGGCTGGGACTTCACCCAGCTTGGATTGTTCTAGGTGAGTATGCAGCATGGTCTGCCACAGGTAAGTCCACCCAATCACTACTGCACACTTTAAGAATATGAGCCCGGCGCCCATGGCGCCGGGACTGTGGTTCCTTATGAGCCTGGCGCCAGAGGCGCCAGGACATGGTCCAAAGGGCCCCTGTAGGGGTCTGCTGGAACCGGGGGTGTGGATGATCAGCCTGCTTCCGGGGACACTGGGCCAGTCTTGGCACCTCGGGAGTAGCGCTCATGACAGCACCCCCCCTCAAGGCCCCTCCCAAACTTGTCCTCCCCGGGGGTTTTGGTTTATCAGGAAAGGTTCGGTGGAATTTCCTGACTAGACGAGGAGCATGGACGTAGTCATAGGGTTCCCAGGATCTTTCCTGGGCTTCATAGCCTTTCCAGTCGATTAGGTAGAATAGTTTTGATTTGATGATCTTGGAGTCCAAAATGTTTTTAACTTCAAATTCGGGCTCTCCATTCACCTGAATGGGTTCTGGAGGTCTGGTCAGTCTGGTTCCAGGTTGCATGGGTTTCAAAAGAGATACATGAAACACAGGATGTATTCTCATATGGGTTGGCAAATCTAATTTAACGGCCACTGGATTAATTATGGCCGTAATTGAATATGGTCCAAGGTATTTGGGGTTGAAGGTGCGAGATCCTTTTAGCGATAAATGTTTGGTGGACAACCAGACTTGATCCCCAACCTGGTATTGAGGGGCATCGCTTCGGTGTTGGTCTGCTCCTTTTGTGTACCTTTCTTTAGCTTGTTGTAGATGTGCAGTCGCTTCCTTGAAAGCTTGGGTAATAACAGAGTGCAACTGATCTACGGCGGGTGTTCCAAGATCTTGAGGTGGGTCGAGGTTGGAGGTTCAAGGATGAATTCCATACAAGATGTAGAAGGGACTCTTCCCGGTTCCCGAATGAACTGAATTGTTGCATGCATATTCAGCTATCCAAAGGATGTCCTTCCAGTTGCTTTCAGACTGTTGTAGCATGCATCGTAAATATTGTTCGAGAGTCTGGTTTGTTCTCTCGGTTTGCCCGTCGGTCTGGGGGTGATGGCTGTTTGAAAGTCTTACATCGATTTGAGCTGACCGACAACAACTACGCCAAAAGTGAGAAATAAACTGGCTTCCTCCATCAGAGATTAGTACCGACGGGAAGCCGTGTAACCGGACAATGTTTTCAAGGAATTCTCTGGCTAGTACTGAAGCTGAAGGTAAGCCTTTTAGCGGAATGAAGTGGGCCATTTTAGAAAACAAATCCACAATAACGAGAATAGTGTTGTACCCGGAACAAGAGGGTAAGTCTGTGATGAAGTCCATGGAAAGGGTATGCCAGGGACACGTGGAATGTCTAATGGTTGCAGAAGACCAGCCGGCCTTTTTTTTTTACCCTTGTTTTGAGCGCACACACCACAGGACATCACAAATTCTTTTATGTCTTTTCTCCATGAAGGCCACCAGAAGTGTCTCTTCACTTTTTCTGTGGTTTTGGCGATGCCAGGGTGACCCTCCATTAATGAATCATGATAACAGGAGATTACCTGTTTTTGTAAATCGGCGTGTGGTAGGAATAATCGTCCTTGGAAATAAGGCAAGTCATTGTTTACGGTGAAGTTCTCTCCTCTTTGTAACCAGCTCTGTAAGTCTGATGGGGTCACAAGTTGTTTAGTTTTTGCCTCAATATCCTCGGTGGATTGCGAAGAAATCAGACCCAAGATCCTTTGTTCAGGAATTATTGGTATGGGTTCGGGATTGACAGCATTATCTCCCATTCCAATTCGGGAAAGAGCATCCGCTTTGCCGTTCTTGTTGCCCGGGCGGTAAGTGATCACGAAGTCAAATTCAGCAAAGAATAGAGCCCAGCGAAGCTGTCTGGAGGATTGAGCTTTGGCGGTTTTCAGATACTGTAGATTTCGATGATCGGTGATCACCGTAACGGTGTGTTTGGCCCCGAGGAGATAATGCCGCCAGGCCTTAAAGGCGGATTTAATAGCTAAAAGCTCTTTGTCCGTGATGGTGTAATTAATCTCAGGCGCCGAGAACTTTCGAGACCAAAACGCCTCAGGATGCAGTTGGTTAGTCTCTGGATCCCTTTGTGATAGAACTGCTCCCATTGCTAAGCTGGAGGCGTCGGTTTTAACGATGTAAGGGAGATCCGGGCGTGGGTGTTTCAGTATTGGCGCCGAGGTGAACTTGGCCTTTAGCTCTTGGAAGGCTTGTTCAGCTTCTGCAGACCATTCAAAGCGCTTATTTTTTCTTAAGAGGGATGTGATGGGTTGTACCACTCGTGAAAACTCTGGAATAAATCTGCGGTAAAAATTGGCAAAGCCTCGCATGCTTTGAACGCCTTTCACGGAAGTAGGAGATGGCCATTTGAGGATTGCGTCAACTTTTCTCGAGTCCATGTGGACTCCTTTGGGTGTCAGAATAAATCCCAGAAATTCGACCTCGGTGACATGAAAGGCACATTTCTCGAGCTTGGCAAAGAGTTTATGTTGGCGAAGTTTTTCAAGGACCGCCCTAACATGATTTCGATGATCAGCTTCTGAAGATGAGTACACAAGAATGTCGTCTATGTAGACGACAACACAGACATCAATGAGCTCTCTGAGGACGTCATTCATGAAATATTGGAAGGCGGCCGGCGCATTGCATAGTCCGAAGGGCATCACTTGGTATTCAAATAGCCCATACTTAGTGCGAAATGCCGTCTTCCATTCATCACCTTCCTTGATCCGTACCAAATGATAAGCTCCCCGGAGATCAAGCTTGGTATAAATACAGGCATTTTTTCACCTGGTCGAGGAGTTCCGGGATCAGAGGTAAGGGGTATCTGTTTTTTACTGTTATCTGATTCAGAGCTGGGTAATCAATACAGGTTCTGAGGTCACCTTCTTATTTTGGTACGAAGAACAGAGCCGAGGATGCAGGAGACTTTGATGGACGGATAAAGCCATTGGCCAGATACTGGTCTAAATACTGTCGCAGATGAAGGTTCTCAGGCTCGGTGAGGGCGTAAATCCTACTGCAAGGGGGAGTTGCACCGGGTAGCAGATCTATCTGACAATCGTATGATCTGTGAGGTGGCAAGGTGTTAGCCTGTTCCTTTTGAAAAACATCTTGGAACTCTCGATACTCTTGAGGTAATTGTGGACCGTCAGTCGTTGCTGACGCTAGGCCAATGCTGGGTCGTGGATAGCAGGTTGGTGCACACTCAGGGAACATTATCGTCTTTGCTCGCCAATCAATCTGAGGGTTGTGTTTCTCCAACCAAGGGATTCCTAGGATTACTTGGAATTGAGGAGCCTTGATCACGTCGAACACAATTATCTCCCGATGCCCGTCTTGGCCTAGTAACGTCACTTCAGCAGTGGTATGGGTTACCGGTCCGGAGGCGATTTCGGTCCCATCCACCGTGGTAATGACGTCTTTAACCGCCTTTGGACAAAGAGGTAGGTTCATCCTGGAAGCCAATTCGCGGTCCACATAATTTCCTATTGCTCCACTATCAATGTATGCCTTAATAGCATGCAAACGTTCTGGTTGCTTTGGGTTTACGAGGACCATAGGCATTATGAAGTGCGAGGTCAAAGAACTGGTTTTTAAGCTCGGCAAGCGGACCTCTACACTTGTCGGGCGAGGTTGTTTCCCGGCTCAGGCTTTTCAGAGTTCTTGTCAGAAGCTCCTACTGTCTTCTTAGGTGGTTTTACCGGGCAATCTCGAAGAAAATGTCCAGAGTTTCCACAATAGAGGCACAATTGCATTTGTCGTCTTCTGTCACGCTCTTTCTGGGTTAAGGGTCCCTTTACGGCCCCAATCTGCATAGGTTCAACGGTGTCGACCCCTTTGGCGTTGCTTTGTGTTTTCGTGAATACTCGGGTTTCAAACCTGGATCGGTCCGCCTTTCTGTTTTGGAGCCTATGATCCAATTGGACCACCAAATCAATATATTCCGAACAGTCCTGAGGAGGATTCACGACCTGGGCAAGAACGTCTTTAAGTTCACCACACAGACCTCTGTGAAATAGCGTGATCCTTTTATCCTCGGGCCATCTAGTTTCCCCGATTAACCTATTAAAAGATGCAATGTAGGCTAAGAGGTCCTGGTTGCCCTGTCACAGGGAGAGGAGTTTGTTGTCCAGGGCCTGCCCTTGGGAATGTCTTGCAAAAAGTCTCTCCATACTCGCCTGGAAGGCTGAGAAGTTCCGAAGAATTGGGTCATCCTGTGTAACCAGAGGGATCGACCAATCAGCGGCGCTGCCGCTAAGATACGAAAGTACAAAGGCTACCTTGGTCTGGCCAGTTGGAAAGGCTGCGGGTCTACAAAGAAAGTGCAGTCGGCATTGATTTATAAACACTGCAAATCTTTTAGGGTCACCAGAAAAGCGTTCAGGTGGTGCCAATGGCACATTTCCAGGTAGGTTGATTTGAACGGGATTGGTTGAAGTAACTGGGGTATAATTCCCCCCTGAGTTAGGCAGAGGAGTTTGCCCCGCTTGACTCTGTAATAACTGTCTGGCGAGATCGTCAGTTCGTTCTTTTGACAATATCAATTCCCTCTTAAGGGCGTTTGTTTCCTGGCGAGCAGCATGGACTTCAGCTCTTAATTCCCCCACCAACTGGGCCAATTGGTCTGTGTCGGAAGTTTCCATAGCGCCTGGGTAGGAGATTATGGGTAGGCTTCGCGTTCTGTAACGCTCACCTGATTCCCACGGAGGCGCTGACCCAAACTGGACTGCTACAGTTGCTTCTATGACTATGATGAGGCGTAGAACTCGGAAGACGCTCTGGGCAGGACCTCCGAATATTGACTGTCTGGCTTGTAAGGTGAGTTTTTCTGCAGGTGGAAGAAAAAGGGGTAATTACAAGCTGGTTGGATAAGTTCTCCCACCAATCTTCTGCTTTTCCCACTTCTTGGTTCTCGACTGGTCTCCACGAACTCTCACCTTTGGTTTAGCAAAGCCGAGCTCTCCATCCTGCTTCCGGTGCAGGGGCGCGTGGAATCCAGTTACGTCACTGGATGATTTCAGTGTTTAGGCTCAGTGTCCTTTTGTGGCTTGTAATAGTCCTTCAGGTGCCGAGGAGCTGTTGGCGACACCACCACTGCTGTGCAAGAAGAGGCTTGTGAGTATAGAAGATCTGAGGCCGCTTATGAAGGAGCACCCTTTAATAATGTCCTTTTCTGTCTTTCAGGTGCCGAGATGCTGTGGGCGATGCCGCCGCCGCTGTTGCACGTGCGGTGGCACGTAAGTATAACTGAATTGTGGCCGTTTCCAAATGGGCGCCTCTGATAATGTCTTTTCCTTCCTTTCAGGTGTCGAAATGCTGAGGGCGATGCTGCCGCTGCTGCGCGTGAAGAAGCACGTAAGTATTACTGAGTTGCGAACCCTTCGGCTCGGACACCACTAACAATGTCTTTTGTCTTCCAGGTGCTGGGATGCTGCCGAAGCGAAGGCCGCGGTGAACTCCGGTGTGATCACGGATGGATAAGGTAAGCGAGCGCAGCTGCGAGCGTGTTGCCCGTTTTCTAACCTTATGTCTTTATTTGCAGGTTGTCGGAGACTGGACTCTTGTGGCTGAATTCTGGTGAGTAGATGTTCCTGTGCCTTTTCTTCATCCATAGGTTGCTGCTCGAGAAGCTGAGGGTGTGTCTGGACCTGGAATGCAGGAGCCGACTCGGTGAGCGTCCTGCTGCTGTTGCAGAATAACGCGAAGCACGTGAATTCTATCGGGCGTGGTTTAAATAGTGGAGAAGTGCTTTGGTGCGTATTCTTCCTCCAGCCTCACCCAGGTAAGAAAAGAGTCCCAGTGTCAGAGGATTAGCATCAGCCCCACCCAGGTAAGAAACCGAGTTTCTGTAACAGAGGATTGGTCCCTCCCAGCCAGTGGCTGGGACTTCACCCAGCTTGGATTGTTCTAGGTGAGTA
This sequence comes from Ambystoma mexicanum, assembly GCF_040938575.1. Lineage (NCBI taxonomy): Eukaryota > Metazoa > Chordata > Amphibia > Caudata > Ambystomatidae > Ambystoma > Ambystoma mexicanum. The sequence goes on from NC_090932.1 coordinate 516,208,585, forward strand.
TGCAGCATGGTCTGCCACAGGTAAGTCCACCCAATCACTACTGCACACTTTAAGAATATGAGCCCGGCGCCCATGGCGCCGGGACTGTGGTTCCTTATGAGCCTGGCGCCAGAGGCGCCAGGACATGGTCCAAAGGGCCCCTGTAGGGGTCTGCTGGAACCGGGGGTGTGGATGATGAGCCTGCTTCCGGGGACGCTGGGCCAGTCTTGGCTCCTCGGGAGTAGCGCTCATGACAATATAGCACCTCACAAAGTTAAGGTTAAGTCAAATTGTATATGGCGTTTCAGAAAATAAATGTTCCAAATAACCTTTGAACGTTTGAATGAAAAATTCTTAAACAATTTTATAGTGTATAGGCATAGTCCCCTACATAGAACATTTCAGAATTTCTCATGCACGCCTTCATTTCATTCATTTTTTTAAGTGTGATTTACTTGCATTTTGAACATGGGGTTTTGTTTTCGGGTTGAAATTAATTTTTCTTGCCAATATCTTAGAATTGACTGCTTACATTTTCAAGATTTTTTGCATGCATTTAGATAGTGTCACAAATTGATGCACCGAAAAGAAATGTTCCAAACCGCAATGGCCGATTTTGGGATATTCAAATGTATCTATATATCAAGCATACCCACGATGGACATACATTTTTAATACAAAATGTACACGTGCAGGACTATAACTTTTATACATGTAAACCTCGAAATTACTAAAAGCCTCCTACAGATACACGCATGTACAAGGTCACACAGACGCACGCCCACACATATAAAAAAAAAAGCACGCACGCAGATTCCACTGTAGCGGCACGTGTGCCAAACGTACATTTACAAACATGCCCAGAAATACAAACACACACACAATGCTACATTTTGTGTGGAAAATGAACATGTAATAAAACATACAGAAATACACACAATACATGCACATACACAATCTTCAGGACAGTAAAACAGTAATCTTTAAACAGTAAGCATCACAACATTTGTAATAGGTGCACTGTATTATAACATTTCACACAGAAAAAGTTCAAAAAACGTTTAAACACACCTTAATCATTATAAAAAGTTCGCACTGTCAACAAATATTAATTATATGAAATAATGTAAACATTTTCACACGCAGTAACGTTTAACACACACAACGTTAACAAATGACTTGTTGGAAAACAAGTGATATAGATTGTGACATTCTGAAGAAATATAGCATTCCTAGAATTATTTAAATGTAAGCCCTCGCTATACAAAAGAAAGTTTGAAATGGTGCTCGTCAGGGTGTCAAGATAGCTAAACAAAAATTAAGTCCTCTGTCTCGAAAGCTATTCTAACCTAGTTTCTCTCCCTACAACTCAAAAGAAAAAAAACACAAAACAGAAAAATACTTTCGGGGATTGCCCAATGAAAGGGAAGATTACTTGGTTTCTGACCCCCCAGTTTTTCTGATTCTCTTGCAAGATTGGATTTCTCACATTCTTTCTCTTTACGAGAGACTTTCCTCTGTTTTGCTCCCCATCCTTTCAGTCTCTTTCTCCCCACTCTGGGGTTTCTCAGATCTGCCCCCACCCCCAGGCATGTGTCCCTCGGTCTTGCCATACCTTTCCCCTCCTGTTCCGCTGGAGCCACTGGGTACCTGCTCATGGGGCTGGTGTTCATTGGGTGGGCTATGCAGTCCCTCTGATGTTCCTATTTCCATGGAGCCGCTTACACAACTTGTGAACTGGGATCCGCATTGGTCAGCGGCTTCTCTCCTTTCCCGGTTTCTCCATACAAGAACCGGTGGGAGGACCTTCTCTGGTCTTCTTCATCAGTCCTCCAAAGTTCTCGGCTCTTGCTCATGTTGCGGTGCTGGCTGCTTCCGGTTAGCCATCTGTAAGGCATTGCTGCATTCACCAAGTGCATTCCACCAACTGGGATGCCTCATCGGGCATCCTCTCCCTCCTGACGGCCGCATCTCCTGTGTGTGCTGCAATGGCTTTGAACTCCATGGGCTGCTCGGATACCGTCTCCCAATTGGCACCTCAGACAATGTGCCTCCAAGAGGCTGTTAATTTTGCCTTTCTGCTGTTGCCCATAAATACTGAATTAAGTTTGGGTCAGAAGCATAGCCAACCATTAAAAGGGTGAAAGGGGTATTATACACTGGGTAAAAAAAGCTCCTTTCTGTGGTTTTCCTGTTCCTTACAGAGAAGTCACCTCCAGAGGTATCCCGCGTACCATGTCCCCAGGGATGTTAAGCGTAGTGGGTTCGCCTGCCTAGTGCCAAAGAGAGTGGCTCCCCCTTGGGGAGAGGTGATGAACTCCTTGGATTTGTTAAAAGAGATACTGGGCCTCATTACGACTTTGGCGGCATGGCTGCCACCGAAATTGGGTCCGGGTTCCCAGAATGGGGAATTATCGGGCCATTCCGAGTTCGGAGGGCCCGGTAATTCCTCCCTTCAGGAACCCGGGCCCGGATCTCCCCCATTCCCATCTGAGCTCACATAGGGCTCAATGGGAATGGGAGAGGGTGCAAACAGCGGGCCGATTACGAGCGGCCCGTTGTTTGCTCCCTCTTCCCCTCGCGGGACCCGGTAAGGACGCCTGGTTTGACCAGGCGTTACTTACCGGGTCCCGCGAGGGGAGCTTGCAATGAGGCGGAACGGGTTTAACGGGCCCGCCTCCTTTAGCGGCGCCCGTTAACCCGTTCCGCCTCAGTCGTAATGAGGCCCACTGTGTTGTAACATGCATGTGAACATACATATATTCACAGTTAATCATTCATGACTCTTAGGTGAACTGTGGCTCCTCGCATCCATGTTTTACATCCAGCTAAACCCATAAAGGTGATGTGGCACCTTGGAAACATAATAAATAACCTCAACTAATCTGACTTCATTTACCACACAGGTTTATTTCCTTTTGCGTATCCAAAGTCATGGCCTGACATGTACAAAAAAATTGAAAATGTTATCAGGAGTCTGTCCACTTTTATAACAGCCATCCGAATGCATTATAATGTCTTTCCGCCTCCCTCCATGATGCGGAGGTCGATGGACTGTAACATTAGCTAATGGTAACATCATCATTACCTGTGTCCCAAAATTCTGCAACCAAAAGAGCCATCAATCGCAAATAAGTCAAATAGTTTAAGTACGCATATACATTAGAAAAATGTATGTTTATTCAGGAAAAAAATATCACATGCATACATTTAGTAAGTAATACATTGTGTTTGCATAATACATGCATACATAGCAGCAAGCACAAGTTGTAGGCACGCAATGCAACAATACAAAGATGACCCACAATATGCACCAGCAAAGCCATGCCATATGCACATTATGCAAATATAAATACACACCAGACAAAAAAGCATGGCCACACAGAAATAATACATATTCAGGAACATACAATGAAAAATCATTTTAGTACAATGCCCATGCAAACTTGTGAACATTGCATATGCACACAATACAGGTTTCTAAAATTCCCAAACATACCTACTGGGTGTGCTTTTACACCACATTGTAATGTGTATGTAGCATTTAACCATATTCGTACAGAAAAACCAAACATAGCCATGCCCTACAGAAAAAACATGCCCTCACAAACAAACAACTAACCAGTACACATACAGAAACATTTTACAGAGCTCATTTTTAGTTAAACACACGTGCTAATAACATATTCCTCTTTTTCTGCCTGAACAGCGCCCCGATGCCTCCAGGCCTGGTTTTTTTTCTCACGCTTTTTAAATGGACTACCATAACATAACATATTAACTATGTCCATACTGCAATTCGTCACAAACGTAAAGCACAGTGTTCGGCATCACTCAATACATCAGGTAAGTTAAACTTGTACATTTTTTACAATTGGAAAAAATACACATTTAAATGCACATTCACATGACCACGTTAAAATTAACCATGTTTTGTATTTTATTTTAGAAACTATGGCAAACAGCAAAGAAATGTTTGAAGCAGATGCACAGAATGGCACGTTTACTTTTAGCTTTTCGTGTTTTACGTTTATGCAGTGACGCATGTACGCGTACTGCCCCTATGCATCATACAAACATGTTGGTGTACATGTACGTTCAACATGCTGTACACTAATGTACACATGCATGCCTACATTTACATACTAAATTAATATGTTGAAAAATAGTACAAATATGTAACCATTCTTAATTGCAATACCTGTACACACGTACACATTTAAATGTACTCAAGAAATATTCTACGCAAAGGTCTGCTGTGATGAATCCAGAGTATACATCAGAGAAAGGGGGAGTAATGCTGGGCCACGGGTTTTAAAGGAAACGGGTTAAAACAATTTGGTAACCTCTTCAACCCAGCCAACCCTGCATCTAACAAGAAGTAAATTGATTCAGGTCGCATTTATTCCTTTGACAAAGAAAAGAAAACACCAGAGGGACAGAAAAATATGAAAATGTTTCTGTATTTGGTTGCACAAACGAGTAGAATGACTGCTAAATGATGATATGCAAACAAAACATACAATAAAGACAACCAGCATATAGGTAGTGTAAATAAATACAAGGAACACAAAACTATATTATTGGCAATTAGGTTGTGAATCAAGGAAAGAAACACGTAAAACAGAAACAAAAACCTATATATTCATGTTCGATAATCACTAAGGTCTAGGCTTTAACCAGAGAAATGAAGAAACAAGCAAGGGAAACAACCGGATAGGAAAAAAGAGAAAAGTAGCAAAAGTGTGGAAGAGCAATAAGTGATAATAAAGATGAAAGGACAGAGTCATTTCTGTCCCAACGTAATACTGTGAAAAAATGTCACTGAGCTGAACAATCCTTATATAGCTCATGTTTTGGATTATCACTTTGTCAATCCCAATTCAAATCTAGTGATCAATTCAAAAAATGCGAAAAAAAGCAATGGCGGTGCATCTCGGAAATAGCTTTGGTTGCTGAGGTCAGGTTTGCCAACGCAGTGGGGGGAACTTGAATCCAGAGTATTCATCCCTTTTCCCCAAGGGGGGGGGGACACCCCCTGTGACACTAGGGAGTAATCCTGCTACACAAGACCACTGCCAAGGGAGCCACCAACCCTCCCTGGATAAAGTACCGTGGCGTAACAGCAGGTATGCGTTTTATTGCCCAGAGAAAGGGAGAAGGGTGCTAACGCTCAGCAATGAATATGGGGAAGTACCAGATTCAATAATCTTCAAGAGAGTTTAATCTTATGAGCGTGATAGTCACCAACCCCATACAAGCCAAGGCAAACATATAGACGAGACGGATATTAAATATGAGTAGAAACCCAAGCAGGGTGTAAGCCAAGGATCTAGAGGCAGCGGTCGAAGTGGGCGGGAGCGGTTGGGAGCAGTGCTCCTCTACTTCTTTTAATTAATTGTTACCGATCCTATACTTTTAATTTTAAAAAGAAACCATTCCGGGATGGTTTCGTTTTAAAATAAGTGTAGGAAGCAGTTGAAACTTGCACTTTCGGTGTAGTGCACTGGACGTTCCCTTAAAAAGCAGGTGCATGTGTTTTCCGGTTTGTATTGTGCATGGGAGGGGGTATGGTGATGGGTGTTTGTGGGGAGTGGTGCAGGCCAGTAGGGAACATAGTTCCACTATTTCTTTTCGTACACTTTGACCACTGGTTAGAGGGCCCAGTAAAGGACTAAAGCCACCCAACCAAGATAATGATAACAAAGTAGGCCAGGCGGTCCATGAGAGAAAGTTGACCATAACACAAAGACTGACAAGCCTGAGAGGAGGCGTACTGGCCCTAGAAAATGGGCTACCAAGATATATCCCAAGTATTTAGAAAGGGATGAGAAAAGTAACCTTTTTTCTACTTCAGTGAAACTACCAAGTTTGTGAAAGACTAAAAGAGAAACAAGCTCATTTGACTTTCGTGAACTGCAGCAATACTCAGTGACTTTTGTGCAAGGAACTCTTGGCAAAGTCCAGATTCAGAGAACTGTGATGAACATTTATTTTCAAGCACTGTTAACAGAGGAAGGGTCAGCTGCAACCCAAGCCTAGCATGCATTTACTTGAGATGGTATAGTTTCTGTATAGTGGTAGGGCCAGTTTTGTTAGATTAGGATTTGTACTGAGGACAGACTGTTTAGGTTGACAAAACAACCTGACAAGCACCTTAGGTTTTCAGTTGTAGATTGGGAATCTGTAGAAGTAGGGACTGGGGAGACCGTTTTTTCATTTGTTAAAACAAAATCCTTGGTTTATATCATGTCCAGTGGTACGACTCCTATTTCTGGCACACCACAATGCATATAGAGATTTGCTACGATAATAATTATACGACATATGCACTTCCGTCATCACATTGTTTGCACTTTCAGCAAGAATTTTGCTTACGTACATATTTACATGTACACGTACATTTATAAAATCGATTACCTAGTCAAGGCAACATTTAACAGAGTACAAACATGAAGGCAGACTACTTACATATATCTACGTTTAACTATTGTAAATATGCTCCTAACCTATGTACACATAATATTTACCAATATATTTCAAACTTTATATGCAACTGTAATGTTAAACCATTTTGTGCTACTGTTGCTAAATGTACGACCATAATACTAAAGTAGGAAGAAATATGCATTACATATTGAAATGAAAGCTTACTGAGATTGCTGTTCTTATTTTATAAAGTATGGACAACAGCAAACAAATGTTTTATGCTTATGCGCACGGTTTACATTTAAGCTTTTTGTGTTTCACATTTACTTTGTGACACATGTATGTGCACAGTCATATGTCACACACAAAATTAACATACATGCACCTGCAATGTACCGTAGTAATTTATCTACATGCAAACATGTATGCCTACTTTTACATAGTTAGTAATGTAATATCTAAATGTTCAAAAGAACACTTTAACGCACATGTACATCCAGTGTATGCGTACATACATTATGGTAAAATATTAAATGCAAATGTACTAGTAGAATACTAACGTAGGAACATATGAGACTCTGTTACCACATTTGGTGCTAATGTTGCTTATGTACACATTTACATGTACATTTATAGCGATATACCTAGTCAAGGAGAAATGTATCAATGCATATGTATGTACGATATGGCTGATTCCTTATGTATATTTACATTTAACTCTTTCTGAAAATAGGCTCCTGTCATACGTACATATGTTATGTGGCATTTATATAGAACCAAATGCTATTGTTACGGCCTTGAAGCACTGCGAGGATGAACGCTTTTTGGAAGACCATAGTCAGTGGATTGAGAAGTGATGAGAGGAGTTGAGAAATGCGAATGTGCATTTATTTCCCAAACAAAGGTACGTAGGGAGTGGCCAAGTCCCCAACAGTTGGCCGGTACTATCTAAAATCGGCCTATAGCTCAGAGCGAATGCAGGCATACGAGAACCATTTTACTAGTCTATCAAGGAACATCTTTCTATACACCTTTGCTAAACTAAAGGCCCTGATTATATCAGTTTTCAATGTTCAAAATACAAACTCTGTAAGAAAGGACCTTCCTTTATTTGACATTTAGGGATGCCAAACCTCTGACCCCTTTAGCTCCAGCTCACTGAAAGCCCTGCTCCTGTCTCTCCAATGTTCCTCACTCTTACTCTATCCCCTCTTAACTCCTCGCCCCTCACCCTACATTACGCTACTACGGTCACCCTTCCTCACTGTACTACTTTCACCCCTCATCACTAGGCTATTTTCACTATGCTACGTTACTCAGGGATATTGTGTCTCGCTCACCCTTCCAGGGATATGGTGCCCTGTTCCTTCTTCTCTAACCTCCATCACCATACTACATCACATAACTTCCTATGTATGCCGCTATGTCCCAGTCTTATCACACTCTCTCCACGTATTTCTTTCGACTATCCCTCTTCCTATGTCACTCCATTCTCATCACTACTCTCTCCATCCCTCCTATCATACACTCTCACTAAATTCCCCTACACTTTCTCTCCTCTATTTGTCTTTCTCTCTCACTCACCTCTTACACGCACACCAAATTACACTACACACAATTGGTAGCACTCACTGGAAAATACTTCACCTGCATTCTGCTCTAACCCTGCTATCCACTCTTCTGTACTCCACTCCACCATCAGTCCTGCTCTTGGTCTTCCGATCCACCACAACATCTCCTGACCTTACCCCTGCAACCCAAAGTCTGTGTTTCATTCACTCCCATAATATATTGTGTGTTTCCTGATTCGACCCACCACCTCCGTTGGCCTAGCACTCAAATGACTCTAGGGGCCAATCCTGACCTATCTTTTCTCCAGGGCCTGTGTTACACAAAGTTTTAAAGAGAAACCTCTAAGCCCATGCCCCTTTTCTAGTACGGTTTTCTTTGCAGTGTCTCGTGGTCTCTCTGCTTGTTGTGTGTCTGGAATGCCTTTTTTCTTGAGGTTTTTCATTCTTTGCTGGTAGGTTTAGTGTCAAATTTGATTTGGGGAGGATTCCAGTGTTTCTCTTGTTCCCTTGCAGTCTATTCACGCTGCCAGTTTATTTTCTGTAGCCCCACCATTCACTTGGGATGTGTCAGGGGTTGGCAGGTCGGTGTTGGGTGGGTGTCTTATTTCTGTTTGGCAAGGGAATTCCCAATCCATTCCGTTGTAGTCCTGAAAAGAAAAAATTGAACAGTGTGCAGAAAACAGGTTTGTATGTATTGTGCAACAGAGGGTGGTATCATTGTCAGCATACATGACACATGAGGCAGAGTCAGGAACCCCCCAATTCTCTCACCTGACTTCTGAGAGGGGCCCCTTTTCTCCCCTGACAGGGTCATGACCCAGTCACATACCTTTAAACTTTCTCCAAAGTCACCCTCTTATTTCCACCATTTATCTAACTTAGTCCAGATGTTGCTCGGTCCAACCAGACATCTTGGCTCCTGACTGCCCAATGGAACTAGATACATAGGTCTTTTGGGACAGTGATAGGAGATATGTCCCCTGTCCCCACAAGCATAGCACCAGGTGGGTTGGTTGACCCAGTAGGGTATGAATGATGTCCTAAAGCTTTGGATTTTCTGGCATAAGGACTCCATCCATTCCCAGGATCTGGGAAATCTCTTCCCCAATACCGTAACTGCAGGGAGATTAGGGATTGTAATAACCCAGTTATTCATTACGAGTTTGGCGGTAAGTGGAAAAGTTGGCGGTAACTGTGTTACTGCCAACTTTACCACTAATGTCAAATTACGAGTGAGACAAAAATTGGCAGTAACTCCTCCTACGCAGTTACCTCCGGCAGTATTACCTTTGCGCTAAATCCACCAAGAATGATTGTAAACAGCACCTGGGCTAATTCCTCCAATGGAATTACAGCCAAATATCAAAAACCCATTACAACAGGATTATAAATTCAAAAACATCAGAATGACCTAAAAAAATTAGAGGTAATTCCTCCAAAAACACACCACAATGACCTCCACAAAAACGGTGGCAGTAAATGAATACAGGTGTCACAAATCAAGTACAGGTGCACCTGATCCACTCGGGTGGAGTATAAAAGGCCCAAACCCACCCCCAACACAATTCCAAGCAAAATTCAGCCACCAAAATATGTAGATTACGGGCTCCACAACCTGCTACTCTACATTGAGCTACAGCAGCATGCTGGATCACAGAAGGAAAGGAGACAGGTGCAGCCAAGGCGTAGAAGATGCATGCAGCGGAGGGCACCAATATCACATGTCTGACCATCCCCATAGACACTCACAGACAGCCTGTTAGTCACCTTATAGAGCCTGGACCATCCAACCATCGCCAACCTGCTCACCCTGACACAGGCACAACTGCAGTGCCATTTTCATCCGAACAGCCACCCCCAACCCCTGCTGAAGTTTGTGGCTGTCCTACATGTCTGTGGCACAGGTACCTTCCAACACACAATAGGGGCACTGCATGGGAGGCCTCAGCCCACACTTTCAAAGGTGCTGGACCAAGTCCTGAATGCCCTAATGATGCACGCACATCAGCACATGCCCATCACCCAGGAACAGGTGCAGATTGCCAAGGTAAGTTTCTATAGCATAGCACATTTCCCCAACACCATCGCAACATTGGACTGCACCCATATGGTGTTGGTACCACCCCAGGCAACCGAACAGGCATACCGTAACCGTAAACAATATGACTCGATAAACGTGCAGATGACATGTGATGATGCTACCACCATCAGTCACTGCTGTGCCCAATATCCTGGGGCCACATATGATGCACTGATTATGTGCAATAGCACCCTGCCTGCGTACATGAGAGGCACAGAGGACAGCACTCCTGGCGTGTGTGCAAGTAGCACTCAGACCTAACTGGCAAAAGCACTAACATTCACCTGGGGCAGGTAAGCAGTAGTAAAGTGAATGAAACAATTCCCATGATGCAATAACAATAATACACAGAATTGGCCAGCCACCCTGACAGACCCACCCCAGGACACAGACCTGACATGTGATGGCAAAGGGCATCTAGCTATGCAAGGCAGCACCACGCAAGCAGGCCAATGTACAACCCATGTAAGCATATGCCACACCATAGCTGACCAGTGCATTTGCAATGTCACATCAGTGACAGACTACACATGACTGCCGACTCCCACAATGTGTATGACTGCAAAGTAGCCATGTTGCCTGTGTCCCAACAACCCTGATGCACACAAGGTGCTCTGTGCCCATCCACTGAGCTATGCACATAGGGGTATGTACGTCAAGACCATGCACTTGTTCCCGGACCACACACCACCATGTCTCACACAGTCCATTCATGTTTTGCAGGTGACGCTGGATATCCGCTGTTCCCATGGATAATGACCCCCATGTGAAACCCTGCGACACCACAGGAGATGGCATATAATGAGTCACAGAGGAAACCAAGATCATGCATTGAGAGGAAATTTGACCTCCTGAAATCCAGGTTCAGGTGCCTACATCATACAGGCGGTGTGCACTGATGTACAGCCCTGAAAAAGTGTGGAAAATCATAGTGGTCTGCGGCATGCTGCACAACATGTGCATACTCAGGAATGTAGCAATGCCCGCAGATGAGGACAATGACCCCACCCCCCAGCTATTTATTTTTTTTTACTCAAGACACTACACCCATACATGCAATGAATGCAACTGACTAAATTGCATCAAATCAATGCTATCATTATGAAGAAGATTCAAGTGTGTTTAATACTGGCAACAAGGTAACACCATACCAAACACAAACTACCACCCCCATCCCCAACACCAAGTACTACTCCCGTTCGCGCTTGCACTTATCCCCCTTGTCCGCAGGTCTTGCAGCATTTGAGGCACGCCGTTGTGAGTGCCTGGGTGGGGTGCTCTGCAATGACTCCTCAGTAGGGGTAGCAGACTGTGAGCTCCCTTGCACTCTCCCCCGTAGATGTTCATGCTCAGATGTATAGCTTTGCCCATGGTCTCATGTGATGAGGACATTTGTTCAGCCATCTCCCGGACCCTCTGGCTGGTGAGACACAGGCTTGCATTGCATGTTACTGTGCTCCTGCAAAGACGGTCAATTGACCACGAAAACCGTCCCAAGGCTCCCTGGATGCAGTCACGCATGGCCTCCGCATGCCCCAATTATTCCTGTGCAATAGCGCGTATTTCTGCCTTCCTCAATTCCATCCAGTCCAGATGGTCTGGAGAGTGGGGGCAGGTGCTGGTGGTAGTGCTTACATTTGGTCATGTACATCGTGCTGGGCATGACGCAGAGCATCCCTGGCCTGATCATCAGATGAATCCTCCTCATAGCACAGGGCACGGCGAAAAACATGCTGGGTTGGTGGTGTGTGTAGTGGGGAGAGGCTGCGCAGGGGGGAGGACTCAGGGAAAAAATGGCAGACGGGGGAATGTAGGTGGCTGGATACAGGGGAGGCACCCTCATACTGGTCTACATCCGTGCCTGCAGCGGCCTGCTGTGATCAATGGCTCGCATCCTCACCCTTACCCACCGGTGAGTCTGCAGTTGGACCAGATGTGGCACTGTCCTGGCATCTTTGTGGTGGCAGAGATTGCACAATTGGGGTCTGTGTTGGCCCAGTGAGCTTGTCCGTCTGGATGGCCGGAGTGTCTGTCGGTGGCCTGATCGACTGGTACCTCCTCTTGGGTGGCGCACTACCACTCCCAGAACTGCCTTGGCCTGGCTGCTTGCTGGAAGTGCTTGGTGCTGGTGTCGTGGTGGTGCCAGCGTCCTGGGACATTTCCGGGGTGTCTTCTGTTGGGACAAATTGACATGTGCGTTACCACATTGGTGCCGAGGTGCTTGGCAAAACAACATTCACTGTCACTTGCACTATGTCGTCACTGTGTGTTGGGCCTCCTGGGGGGAAGGCATCATGCATCGGCCAATGTGTTTATGACATCCATTGCATCTGGACAGCCATGTGTGCTTTTGTCAGCTTCATTTGGAGATGCATCCAAGGGATTATTTGGGCTATGGGCTGTTCTGTACAGTGGTGCATCTGGACTGTTGGTGGCAGTTATTGGTTGTGTGTGGGTCAGTTGGCCATGTTGTCAGATGTGTACTCAATGTATCTACATTGGCCATAGTATCCGAGTGCCTTGTGGCTGCGAGGCAACTATCAACAGTTGTGCATCCATGGGCAGGGACAATTTGCATGGTTACATGGTGGCTACCTTGACTGTACATGGGTGTCATGTCAGGAGGGTACTATGGCCATCAGTTGCTGTCATTGGGGCATGGAGGCTGCTTCTGCTCCTTCCTCTTCACTCTCTACATCTCTTGACTTACTTTACCCTTCTTCATTTCACTCCACACGCAAACCCCCGCAGCCTTGGCTATCTCCCCATCGTCGCCCAATGCTACATGTTCACCGGCGCACAGAAAGGTGCTGGTTAACGTTGAAGACAGCTGGGAACTACAGTTCTTACTACACTCCGCTAAACAGTCTTACTTCTCTGATCGTCTTCACTCAGTATTCTCATCCTAGATGTTTTTTTCAAATTCTATGCCATCTTCTTTCATCTCGTATTGCAGAACCCTCAACGAACTCCACTCTTACTGCTACAGATCTTGCGCTCTATTTCACTTGTAAGGTCTCTTCATTTTGTTCGATTATCGAATCCTCTCGCACACAGGTTACTTCTATGACCTCAATCCCTCCGGTACCTCCTAAGGAAATCTTCACTGGATTTGCTCCCATCACTAATGAAGATACCTTCCGTCTCCTTGTTCTTGCTCACCCTACCTCCTCCCCATTGGATCCTATACCATCTGCGCTTATACCTAAAATCTATCCTTTATTTGTTCCCAATCTCACAATCCTATTTAACTCTTGTTTATCTTCCTCTGTCTTCCCATCCTCGTTTAAGCACGCTACTATCAACTCAATCTTGAAAAAGCCTTCTGCTGATGTAGCTTCCGTTTACAAGTTCCATCCCATCTCATTCTTACCATATCTTTCTAAAATTCTCGAATGGATTGTCTACTCGGGAAGTCTCTATTATTGATTCTTGTAGTTCTATTCTTCCTTGTTTTCAATCTGGTTCCACCCAGGGTACTCCACTGAGACTGCTCTGTCCCCTGGTGCTCCGGCGGCTCTGAAAGAGGGAGGGGGGGTGAGTTAGTGGGAATAAGCTGGAAAAGTGCAAGAGAGCAGTGATGGCAGCCTCAGCCCGGTGGGTCCGTCCGCTGGGCTTGGGGTGTTTTACGGTCGGTAGTCGTCGTGTGCTGTTGCGCAAGTATATGTGGAGTTTGTTTTGTTGTTGCAGTGTAGTGAAGTTAGTGCGGATTGCTGCATTTTAGGCTTGTGGTTGTGTTTGGTTAGAGTTTGAGAAGTGTATGAAGAGGGATGAAATTGTTAGTGGATTGGTTAGTTGGCATTGCTGTCTTTGCAGTTAGGTCTATGTCTGATGTTTGCTATCATTCACTATTCCATCGTTGCTAATTTTCAATATTCTGTCTAGATGTGAGGCAGGCTAGTGATCACAATTCCAATCAAGTGTTGCACTTAACATCATTCACAGTTTCATCCAAGTGTGGCGCATGCTAACATTCACATTTCTATCTAGATGTGACAAGCTAACGTTAAGAATTCCATCTAAGTGTGGTACATGCTAATATTCATAATCCCGTCTAGATGTGACGCAAGCTAACATTAAGAATTCCATCCAAGTGTGGCGCAAGCTAACATTGTTAACCCTGTCTAAAGATGACGCAGGCTAATCTTAATATTTCTGTATAGGTGTGGCACTAGACATGCTAAACAGTCTTCTATTCTTTTTCTTCTGGATCTTTCTGTGGCTCTTGACACGGTTGACCACACACTCTTACTATCCAACCTTTTCTCTTTTGTTTTTTTCTGGCTCTACTTTAGCCTGGTTTGAATCATGCCCAGCCCAGAGAACTTTTTCAGTCTCCTGGGCAGGGGCTTCTTCTGAAACGTGTCCACTTACCTATGGTGTCCTTCAAGGTTTGGTCCTCGGCCCTTTTTTCACTCTACACTTCCTCATTGACTGGGGTTATTTCCTCTTTTGATTTTTCGCGTCACTTCTATGGTGATGACACACAGCTCTTCGTTTCATTTTCATACTTTACGGATGACATCCATCATAAACTTAGCACCTGCCTTCTAGCTATTCAATCGTGGATGACAGATCACTTTTTAGTACTTAAATTCCGCAAAAACTGAGGTTATTTTCTTCCTTCCATCTACTATTTCTCCTTCTCTGTCTCTTTCGTTCATGTAATTTCCTCCTTCTCAGTTATCCGTCCCTCCTGTGGACCGTAACCTGTGTCTCTATCTTGATTCAGATCTTTCTTTCAGTCACCATATTTCTCTTATCTGCCCATTCCTGTTGATTCCACCTGTACAATATTCGAAATAAAAGCCAGTTGTTTCATGACTTTTAAAGCCACTCAACTATTCGTGTCTGCTCTAATCTTCTCGCGGCTCACCTAATGGTCTTCTGCACTCTTTGGACTTCTTGTATCTCGCCTTGCTCCCTTGAAATCAGTATTTTATGCTTTTATTCGTGTTCTCTGTCTGCTTGCTCCTCATTATTCTATCTCTTCTTCTCTGACTGATCTAGGATGGCTCTCTTTCCATCACTGTTTAAAATGAAAATTTCTAGGTCTAGTTTTTAAAGCTCTTCATGGTCTTGCTCCCCTCTATCTCTCTTCTCTTATCGCATTCTACTCTCCCTCTCGTTCACTTAGTTCTGCTTCCCACCATCTCCTTATAGTTCCTCGTCCCCCTTGTGCTCAAACTCGTTTTTGGTCTTTCTCTCTATTAGCACCCTTGCACTGGAATTCTCTCCCACTCTTCCTTCATTCCATCACAGTTTACTTATCTTTTCAGGTCTCCATCCGATCCTACCTTCTCTTGACTGGTTAATTGAAGGTTACGGCAACCACAGAAATATTCTGTGTTTTAAATGTTAACTTCATTGTTTGTACCGTGCTTGTTCTTATGTTCAGCGTTTTGGTGTAAGGCGCTATATAAAACCAAATAAAATACACACAAAAAAATACAAATACACATGGATGGAGATTGCTTGCTGGGGGGGTCACATTGCTTGCTTGCATGCATGTGGGTGTGGGTGTTTGAGCATGACTGCAGGGTTGTCATTCATCGTTGGATGGCTCACTGTGGTACTCGCCAGATTCAGCTTGACAGCTGGCTCCCAAGCTCTGCCGTGCCCACGCCCTTGAACCCGACCATGTGAAGTAACCCACTGACCATTTCCTCCCACAGTGTCAGTTGCATGGGTTCCACTGTGCCACCTCCAGTGGCAGCTGTCTCCTGGCCGTGGATGGAGATGATGCTCCCGACCCTGGCCTTGAGGTCATTCCACCTCTTCTTCATGCCCTCTACATCATGTTGGACATGCCCTACAGCCACCACCTTGTCCCTGATTTCAGCCCATATGTCTGGTATTTTGGCGGTTGACTGGTCTTCCTGTGAGATGCCCCATAAAGCTCATCTAAGTTGGCAACCAATTCCTCTGCCAACACCGTGAGCTCCCGCCTACTGAATTTGGGCATAAGCTGCCTCATATCAGGCACCCTGCCTTTCCCCTTTCCTGCTGACATGTTTGGCCTTAGCTGGGTGTCTGGATGTCACTCCTATCTCGAGCTATTCAATGGATTGTGATTTTCAAAGTGGCATCAGTGGAGCTTCCTTTTATAGCGATGACGAATTTCCGCCGGTGGAAATTCTGCTGACTGCCATGGCGGTAACTGTAATTCCACCATTTATTGATAGAATTTGGTCATACCACGGGTTGTTCAGCAGTAACTCCGCGGTGTGAAATTACTGTTCTCGCCATTGGTGTGAACGCACGCCCGCCAGATTGTAACTCAGCTGTATTTCTGCTAAGACACACGGCGGTAACGCTAAATCCTCCTCGGTGGAATTACTGCTGAATTACTGCCAAACTCGTAATGAGGCCCAGTGTCCCTCACTTGGGTCGGGACCCTCTCCATAGTGTACATCATTAAATCCCTGTGGATACAACAAGTAGCCATGTTGCTCTCTGCCTGGGAGCTGAGCAGGGATAGCAACTCTGGCTGTATGGTGTTGTTTGTGCTGCCCAAGTCTAACAAGGCTCCTCCTAGATTTGGACTGGCACCCAAAAGGTTCTTCAAACAGATCACCCTGTGCACATATTCAGCACTGGTGGGAGCACCCGTTGGATGTCCTTCTCTTATTCCTCCCCTGAGGTAGTTGTTTTATTAAAGGGACAAAGTACGGCTCTGGCACCTGACAAGAGGGCATAGATTTGCAATGGGCCCCCTAACCCTTTAGACAAGGCACATTTCATCTGGCTTGACTGTGCTGCCCCAGGGAGATCCATGTCGTCTTCTTCCTCTGATCATCGCCATTGCTGCAAGACAACAGCCCTAAATGGTGCTATGTCCTCCAGGAGCGTCCTTCCTCCTCCTCAGAGATCTTCCTGTTGCAAGGGGAAGGGATTGGTCTCCATCTGCAAGGGTACCCCAAAGTGGTCTCTTTACGAAGGTACTGATACCTTTTTAGTCCCAAATGCATTTTCTCATTGTGGACTCTAAGCATTCTGCTGAGTCTTTTTCCCTAGGTTCTCCTTTGGGTGGGTCTCATTGCCATATCCTCGACCCTGTCAAGTTGGCCATCAGCACTTTGGCCTCGGAGTTCAGTGAGTGCAGCCCAAGTTTTCTATTCTCTTCTTGATTCTGGACAAGGCGATCCCTTTCCTGGAGAGGCAAGGTAGGCTGTTCCATCAGACAAGCCCAGTTCAGGACTAGGTAAAAGCCCTCCTTTTCTCCACTCTAGCCCATGTTTAGGTTTTCTCTGAGAAGTAGATCTTTCTGGGGCTGACAGGCTCAGGCTCAACAATGCCAATACAGCACCCCGCAGTCACTGCCACTCCCTGGACACAGGCACTGCGCTGAGCCCTCCTTTGAATCCTCTAACCAGAAAGTTCTCAGCAATGGGGCGGGATTGTCAAGGTGGGCACCATTCATTGTCATGGATAATTCCACCCTCTGGGTCATGCTTGGCAGTGGTCCACATGATGTCCCATTAAAAGTGGCCAATTATTTCTGGCACCTCTATAGCTGGGGATGGGTGGAAAGGTGTGGACTAGAAAGGCTGAGACATTACTTCAATGTTCTGCTGGGTTGACCACTGTAATAATTGGTAAGGTGGTACATTTGAGTCAATCGGAGTGGGAGTAAAACACACAAAACTGTTTGCAGGTAGGTCTACCCTTACATTGGCCTTGACCATGATCCTCTCATTTGTTGGAAACAGTAGTTGTAGGTGCAGCAAACTTTGTGAGTGCTCTTGTGGAATGCTTCGGTTTGGTGCGCATGCCAAGTCAGTCAGGGCCTGAAAAGTCTGACCCGGGACTATTCTCAGATATGGTTGTGCTAATGTTGCCATCTAGGACAGGTTTTTGCATCCTCATCTTTTCAATTCTTTCTACAAGCGTGCAGTAGCTCTCCTGTGAGCTGCCTATGCACTGGGGCCTGAATGCTCCCACAATGACAACACGTGTAACAGAGGGTCTTATTAATCCACATAAATTGCGTGACAGTGCAAGGATTTTGATTAAATATGTAGATATGTCTCAAGCTGGCTGTAAACTAGAGATCAGTACCATCTACTATCAGTACCACCTACTATCTAACATCTTGCTGGCTAGCAGTGAGGGCCTAACGGAAGCCATATCTATCTTTCTCCCGCTGGGACCTCCTAAGTGTTCCCTAAACTTTAAAGTTGCCATGATTGTGCCAATAATAGATGCCCATGTCCATCCTCTCTCACTTACACCCTCCCTCTGATATTACTACTTCTCTATCCTCCCCGCCTACTCTACTACCCCATCCTTCCCTCTCTCTTTCACAACTTCCATCCCACTCTCCACTCCCTCTGATTCTCCACTCCCTCTCTTGATCTTCTAACCTCCTCCCTCACTATTATTTTCACCCCTCCACCCTATGCTCATAGGGATATAAGACTAAAACCATACCAGCTACTGAAGCTATAAGGAACATTGTTAAGGAGGATCTGAAGAAAAGGCTGGAACTAGAAAGACCCTACAGTGAATGGTCCTCTCCAATTGTGCACATATTCAGGCCTGACAACAGCTGGAGGTTCTGTATCAACTTTCCAAGATTAAATAAGATCTTTAAGATCAGTGCTTATCCCATACCCTGTATAGACGAACTGGTGGAAAACCTTAAAGGGGCAAATTTAATTTGAAAGCTGCATCTTACAAAGGGGCATTGCAGGTGCCCCCGAATGAAGATGCTAAGCTTAAGACAACCTCTTCTACACTTGACGATCTCTTTTAATTCACAGGCCTCCAGTTTGGTCTCCATGGAGCACCTGCTACATTTCAATCATTGATGAACTGCATCCAGACCCCCTGTTGGACTTTCACTGGTGCCCATCTTGACCTCAACGTATATAGCAGAACATGGACAGAACACCTGACAGCAATATGTGTTTGACTAATAAAGGGCCACCTCATGGCCAAACCAGCAAAGTGTCACTTGGCCCAGTCATTGTTTAAATACCCCAGCATTCAAGTGGGGAATGGATTAGGGTTGCCTCAAAACAGTTAGGGGGAGGCTTTCACACACCCCATAACAAAGAAAGCTATTCAAGCCATCCTGAAGCTGGTAGGATATTACTTAAGATGTGTTCCTAACTTTTCAGAACTAGCAGCCCTCTTAACAGACAAACTGTCCAAGGCCCATTGCAACCCTATAGAGTGGGGTCGCAGAGCCCAATTAGCTTTAGAAAAGTTTAAACAACACCATCTGCAAGAGCCCATTGTTGGTCAGGCCCAACTTCTTCAAGGAATTTTTGCTATGTACCAATGCCTCCTCAGTTGGGCTGGGAGATGTTTTGTCATAGATCTCAGACAGGTAAGAGAAGCTCATCTTATTTATCAGCTGAATACTCTTCCCCAGGGAGAAAAACTATTTGGTGGTGGAGTTGCAATGTCTGGCAATAAAACGGGCCATACATAACAGGCTGAAGATTTAAATTAATCACAGATCATGCACCCATTGAGGGGAAGGCCTGAAACAGAGACACAAACCCTTGAATCCTGAGATGATTCTTGGCCCTCCAGTCATTTTCATTCACGATCGAACACCGAGCCACCTCCAAACCATCAACATAGATTTCCTCTACAGATATGCCCAAGTACCAAAGTGCCCAGGGGAGGAAGGATCTTACAAGAAAGGGTGAATATGTGTGATAGGGTTAAGACCTGTCATGAGGAGATGGCAAACCCACTTAACCTGGGGCAGGAAGATTATCAGAGTGTTCACCAGAGTCAGTCCTGCTGCAGAGGTGGGATGTGGGAATTGGGAGGGACCCAGTCCCTGTCCCTTCTACCTGTGCCTAGATAAGCAAACTGAGTATCACCTTTTCCAGCCACATACCCGTTATGCACAATGCTGGACAGTTTCTTACGGTTTGTCCTGCAGGACTACATCACACCAAAGGCTTAGCCCTCCCTGAAGAGAGTCAGAACTACTGCAGGGCTGCGGCACAACCCGCACATCAAACCAGAAATCCTGACTTCTATGTGACTGGGACATTGATCCGACCTTCAGCAGGACTTTGGAGCAGTCTCCATATCAAGTCAATAATCCAGATGCTCTGCGCAATGTGAACAAGCATTGTTCCTACCTTCACCAGAACCACTAAGCGATCCCCATATGAAACCACAACTTCAGACGCTCCGTTCGGTCCGTTACACACTTTGAAATGTAGTGTATTCTGAGTGAGCAGCCATTACCAAATGACAGCAGCCTTGCATACGAAAAGGGGATGTGGTTTAAAGCCCATTATAGATGTTTGCTCACCTGTAACCTATACCCTGGGGAGTAAGATGACCACGGTTTGACCCGGGGAGCGAGCTGCAGGAACCAATGGAAGGGGAAAAGGAAGGCTAAAAAGGGATATAGCAATCAAGCCAGTGTTGGTTCTCGTATGATGTCAAGAGAGGAGGAGGACCCAAAAACTAAGCGGAGGAGGGACAGTGCAGAGGAGGTGGATTACTGGAAGCATGTTCAAGATTAGTTATTAATTAGTGGCACAAAGTGGAACTTGCGTGTGAGAGTAGGTACACAGGGAGAGGAGGAGGTGAATGAGAGTGAATGCAAAGGTCGTTGGGAGAGTGAGAGGTGGGTGACTGTGGGAGAAGGTGCGAGTAAAACATTTTGTACATGTCTTTGAGAGTTTGTGTTCCTGAGGCCATTCGTGACTATCTAAAAGTAGAAGGAGAAAGAAAATATAGTAGTGCTACCCATAACATACCGGAGACGGGCTACAAAAGACCATGGGATTCTATTTTGTGCTCATTACAGGACTAACCTTAAAAACAACAAGCTTTGGTAAAGCAAACGGCTTTGGCTTTGCTAAAGCAAACAACATTGGGCCTCATTACACGGACGGCGGTAACCATGGCGCTATTAGCCATTAGCGCCATGGTTGCCGACGGTATTTTACCGAGTCCGCCATGGTGAATGGCGGAATTACCGCCGTAGTCCAATGTGTGTGGGGGCGGTAATTCCCCATTCACCATGGCACTTCCCTATTCCCATTTTTGCCCCCATAGGGCTCAATGGGAATGGGGAAGGCTTTAATTACAGTACCGCAAATTGCGGTACCATAATTACCTCCAAGGTCCCTTTGCGGGTCCCATCCTTAACGGCTGGTAAAACCAGCCGTTAAGGTAGGGTCCCACAAAGGGACCTCGTAGTAAGGCGGTAAGGGTTTACCGGCACTGGTACCATTACCGGTACCGGTAAACCCTTACCGCCATCCGTGTAATGAGGCCCATTGTCTTTGCAGGCTTTGGGCAGGTCCGAGGCAGAAAGCATGGAACACCACCAAAGTAGAGAAGTGCAGCCTCCCTGCCAGCCCCTCCTGCCTCCACTTTTCTAGTGTGGTTCATTGTGCTCTGTCTGTTGAATGCAAAGTCACAAATACCTTTATAAATACCCTTTGCTCAATCTGACGTCGACTCACCACCCAGATGTTAAAGCTAAGTGTAGCAGTAAAGCACCACAGAGGACCCAAACCCAACAGCGGCTCCAAAAGGCTACCTACAAGACAAAAATGTGTACCCTCACTAGGAGGTACTAGAATGCCACATAAGAGCCAAAACTATGTATGGAAAGATCAAACCACCATATGTGAGCCAACACTATTTTGGAGCGAATGCACCACCTGTGAATCAAAAACGATATTGCTTCACCAGGTGGCGATGAATCACCATTGCTGCGAAAGCTAAGAGCGCAAACTGAAGCAGTCTGAGCACACTGGCATACTTATATTTTGCCTCTACAGTGCCCTGCATTGCTTCAACAGTCCTATACCAATATTATTGCCACATAGCACGGCGCTAAAGCACCATCTGAGCCACAATTAAAAATAATAATTTTCATAGCGGTAATTTGGTGCAGGTGTAGCACTGACTGGAAGCCCTATAAGAGTTCAGCACCACATGTTCTCTATTATGGCAACTGTGCTTCAGCCCAATGTGCCCCGTCCACAAGACAGCCTTCGTTAAAGTGCCCAAGCGGGGCAATTGCTCTGTGACAGGTGTACTGTGAATAAAGCCATATGAAAGACTACAACAAGCCCATCAAACATGGTATTATACCCCTCCTAGATATGGTCTGCCAGCAGCAACAGGGACACCTTGAAGAAGAAGAAGAAACAGAATGACACAGTTCTGTAAGCCTCGATTCCACAGAATTGCCAAGATGGGATGATTACAGATGGCAACCACTCATACACTGGATCCTTGCCGGAATGGATAAGAATACTTACTCAACTCAATCAGTGGGATGCCCCAAAAGTGGTCAAGCAGTCTCCGGAGACTCTGAAGGGTCCAAAGAAAGGACTGAAAATCTTAGACATCGCCGGTTTTATGGTGCCTCTAGGCACTCAATAATTGAGCATTAGCTCCATGCTTGATACAAGTGCAACAAAGTGACATACAAGAAGCTATAGCCCTTCATA
This sequence comes from Ambystoma mexicanum, assembly GCF_040938575.1. Classification (NCBI taxonomy): domain Eukaryota; kingdom Metazoa; phylum Chordata; class Amphibia; order Caudata; family Ambystomatidae; genus Ambystoma; species Ambystoma mexicanum. The sequence goes on from NC_090932.1 coordinate 516,231,099, forward strand.
ACAACTCAAGAGAAATGAGACTATCCTATCCGATTGACTTTGCAGCAATAGTGGCTCAAGCCATCAACATGCGCCAACCAGGCTTATAGGACTAGAAATCAGATAGAATGCAATAAAGATATGTAACTTGACTTGATCAAAACAAGTCCTTAATTTACTGTTCAGAAAGTAAGAGGGCCTGGGTAGGTCATAAACCCATATATGCTTTTCCTTTCAAACATAGCTAGCTATTTATTTTTCGTAAGTTTTACAGTTGTACCATTCACTTCAAAGACGGATAAATGAAGTGTCTGATAAGAATACATTTTCTATTAAGCAAACCGAACTCCTCCTTAAAGACAGGAATACCATGTTTGAAACAATGACCCACGGCTATGTGTGATTGCTGTTTGCACTCGTCATGAGGGCACAAAGACCACGCTGCAGAATGCAAATGTTTTACATCTAGGTCAGCATTCCGCCGCTCGGGTTTGTGACCGATTGCTATTTGGCAAGGTTGTAAAAGCCCTGGCTTTTTTGATAATTAATAAAATGATGCGGGTGATTCCATCTCTGAAAGGGTAATCTGCTGATCAGATTCCTCTTTCATGAACTCCATGCCAAAAGCATAGTAAACCATTACGTCTTGCTGCATCAGTATCCTGATCTGAAACACCTGCTTTACCCGTGGCACAGAGCAGGTTCAGATGTTACAGGTGCCATTTGACTACTACAGTGACTACCAAGTTTCTGCAGCACAGGGGCTGCGTTTAAGACCTTACCATAATTACGAGCCTACTGTGCTGGTAGCACGTTAATGAAGATTACCCAGGCTGACAGCTAAGCTTCTTTAATTCCGCTCTTCAGCATCATTTCAAAACAAACTTTTTTACTAATTAAACAAAATAAACACTCAAGGGACTACAAATCAACTTAAGTCCCTTGTTCTCTGTAGTCATGTGTCATCAAACGTCCAACAATCGTGGCTCAGGTCCTCCTATGACCCACAACCTGCCTGGGTCCCTTGCTCTTTCTTTTGGCTACAAATGATCCTCCAACTCTTGGGAAGAACTTAATGTCTCATTGGTAATTCCAACAAAATCTTGAATCGAGCAATGTCTCTGCTAACACCAAAAACTTTCCACTGCATAGAACCTCAAGTGAAACATTGACGCCAGTATTCCGGCTGGACTTGTAGACTCACAAATTCTTCATGTCATCCCCCTACGAGGCAAGAACAAAATTAGGCTGGGGATACGCTAGCAGTATCTCAATACATGCCAATATGTTATACCAACAAGCAGTATACAACTCCAGCGTATCATTGGTGGGATAATGCTTGCCTATGTCTTTAATAACATCAAGACTCCTCTGTGCTTTAAGCCAATCTTCATTCTATGGGATCTATCAGAACTTTGGTAGTATCCTGGCGGTAAATCCGCAGGGGTACCGCCAATGCAGATAGCGTTACCGCAACTCGGACCGGCACTATTAGCACCAGATCCAGAGGTGTGGTATAGCTCTTAATCCCCATTTTTTCAAGAGTCCATAGGACTCTATTGGGCATGCTGGGCGCTATTACCACGCACAATTTGCACCACGGTAATAGTGCTGCAAATGGGCAAAAAATGGCGATTTTTGCCCCCAGCAAAAAGCTGGTAGGTAAACCTCCCACTTTCCGCCCCAATTCAGGATTGGGTGGAGCGGTAATGTGGCGGTGATAGCATTACGGCTGCATTTATACCGCTCTGCCCAACCCGTGATGACCCCCTATGTCTAGACCGGAGGTGAGCATTATACTTGTTCAAAGCTACTTATAACTATTGCAGCAATCTCAGACACTGGCTTTAAATAAAAGGTCTTAAACATTGTATCGGAAGGCCAGTCTGCTAATTTTATAATATCCTGAAAAGGCACACCTGCCGCAAATGCTCTAGATACCATTGTACCTCTAGTGGAATGCACGCCAACCACACTCAAATCAATGCCTGCCAATTGCATGACTTCCCTGACCCACCTAGTTATCGTGGTGGAGGCAACTGCGTGATAGGGCTTCCTGCGCACTATTAGCAACTGGATCACCCCTACCGCCCTGATGCTTGCTGTCGCTTTCTCATAATCCTTAATACACTGCGCAACACAGAGCCTTTGGTTATCCGGAAAATAAGGTTAAGAGATCACTTTGAAAGCACTCTTTGTGCGCTTAGCTATACTGAATGCTACACCTTCTCGATAGAAAATCTTTCTGCTCAGCTCCAGCACCTTCACGTCTGACACCCTCCTACAGGCTACCAAACAGAGCAACATCGCTAACTCTCTGATAACCTTGATACTGGTAACTGACTGTTGTCTGGCCGGCTGAGAAATAGCCCAAACACCTCCTCTACTTTCCACAGCACTGAGTATCTGGGTGTGGGAGACTTGCACAACTTCACACTTTGCAGAAGACTCACTAGCGCAGGGTGCTCCCCTACCGTCATTCCGTCTACCTTCTCGTGACCAGCTAACATGGCTGGCCTATACAGTCTGAGGATCCTGAACTGGCGCCTGTCCTGCGACAGGTCCACTAGGAAATTGAGAACCTGAACTACATGTGCTGAAATGGGATGAAAACCGTGTTGGCTGCACCAGCTTTTCTATCTGCTGCATGCAGTGTTATAGCTCTAAAGTGGGGAAGGGTCCCATAAATCTGATGAATTCAGCAGCGAGCTGAGAAATTCTTGGCAATTCCCATCTCTTCCTGAAATCCTGCACGCTACTAGTTGCAGGCTCCCCGAGTCCACTACTGGGTGAGTCTGACTGGCCGGGTTCTGCAGATGTCCCGCCTGTACGGAATCATCCTTGGAAAATCTGAGGTCAGTTCCATCACCACTGGAAACCAAACGTGGGACTTCCATAACAGCACTACCACCACTAATTTTGTCACTTCCCTTTGAACTTTCGCCAATGCTCTCGTCAGCATAATGAATGGGGCAACGGCGTATTGGACATCTCCTGCCCAACTGTGGAGAATAGCATCCATACCCAGAGCTTCCGGATCCAGTTCTGACATATCTGGGAGTCTGCGTGTTCAAGCTAGACGCGAAGAGATCAATGCCGAACGGACCCCACATCTCCTGCAGCTTCATTAAGACTGCAGGATGTAACCTCCAGTTGCTGGAATCTACGAGGTACTGTACATTTCAGTCAGCTACTACATTTGGCTCCCCCAGAGTGTATTCCACCGTCACTACGATGTTCCTCTCCAGGCAGTGGTGCCAAAAGTCTTTAGCCAATTGGGCCAACATTTTGGACTTCGTGCCGCCCAGCTGTTTATGTACCAGACAGCTGAGTTATTGTCCATCTTCAGCAGAATGCAGCAATTGACTTTTCCCTGTCAAATATCCGTACAGAGAAGGAGCCTGCTAGCAACTGCAGACAATTTATGTGAAGCTTTAATTCCTCTTTGGACCATTTGCCCCGTCTCTAGGTCTCCGCACCTGGCACCCCAACCCGTCCTGCTCACGTTAGGCTATCATTAACTCTGGAACGTCAAAGATAGCCCAGGCGTTCCACGCTACCATATTTCGCATCCATCATGTCAGTTCTGACCGCGCCTCCACGTCTAATGGGACCGATTGGCGATGACCTATGCCCCCCTGTAGATGTCTGATTTTCAACCTTTGAAAGGGCCTGTAATGCAGCAGCCTTGTAAAAATTGCCTGAATTGACGCTGCCAGAAGACCCACAACTCTGGCTAGATTGTGAAGCAAAATACTCTTCTCCCTGATCACTGCTCTCTGGTCTTTCTTGATGGCCTTCATCTTCTGAGAGGGCAGCTCAAGGGATGCGTTCTTGGTGTCTATCACAAACCCTAAGAACTATAGTCAGACGTCTGGGATTCTGCTCTGATTTGTCTAGATTGATCAGAAAACACAGGGAAGTGATCAATGCGCAAACCCAACGCGCCTGCTACTGGAGTGTAGCACTGTCCTGCGCCAAATCAGAATGTCGTCCAGGTACACAATAATTCTGATTCCCCTGTCTCTGATGGCTGCCGCTACCGGCCTCATCCCTTTCGTAAACGCCCAAGGTGCCGAGGCCAAGCCAAAGGGTAGGCATATGAATTGCCAACTCTCCTCGTTCCCGTAGAAGTGCAGGAATATCCGATGCTCCATCGCTATCGGAATGGTGAGGTAAGCATCCTTTAGATCCAACCTCGCTAACCAATCTCCCTGCCAGAGAAGACCCCAAAGGCGATGAATCCCCTCCTTCTTGAAATGTCTAAGTCAGCCATTTCTTTAACTCCTTCAAAATAGATAACTGGTGTTGATTTATTTTCTGTGCACCAGGAACATATTGCTGTAAAACCCTGCTTTCTCTAGTGTACTGCGCTCCATCGTTCCCTTGCTCGCTAGGCTGTGCAATTCTACTCGCAATAGTTTAGAGGAGCAGTTGCATGCCTCTGCATGAAACCCTGCCCTACCCCCACCCCCACATCCCATATGCTGGAGACCTTGATCGTGCTGTGTTTGACACCAGCAGTTGTGCTAATACTGTAGCGTGTTTTTGAGCGAAGATACCCATTGAGACAACCCTACCAAATGTATCCCCGAAAGTGATGACAGCCAAAGAGAGGAACTCCCTGAAGGAATATGAGAAGGAGCCGAGAAAATAAGCCAGTGACATCACATAAATGATGCACAACATCTCGGGATATTGATTAAAGAGAATGTATGAATCCTAAAAAGAAACAAATAACGAAGTAAGGAATTGAGTGAACTCTGAAACGTAAAAGAAGATTACACGTGCACGAAGTGCTGTAGAAAATCAACCATTCAATAATTGTACAGATGCTGAAAAGCAAGGTAGACCAAGTCATCAAAGAAGCTGGCAATACATGGTGAATATAATTCAGCCAAAGCCACCATTGTATAGAAGCTGGCCATTGGTATCATGAATTTAGTAAACCAGGGCCCATGAAGAGGGGAAGGGAAAACTGTGTTGCAGCAAGAATACGCAGAATCGTGGAGCTGCAAGACTAGGCTGTCTGGCCTGCAGTCAAGACTGAAGCAGCCACCGGTTGCTATTTATTCTGGAAAGGAGCGAACGTGCAAAGGATGAATCATCCCTTGTTATGGTACAAAGAAAGAACATCAAGAGAGACAAGTTTAGAACATTAAAAACCTGCAAAATGGACCAAATCATGGTCTCCTGTAACGTGAGCCAAGGATGAAAATAGAGTTTGGACTTGGAGTGCCAGAACATGATAGTGAGAACTCTCACTCCCATGTATTCTAAAGACAGAAATACTTTTTCACGGCCAAGTTCAAAGACAATCTTCATGGCAGAAGGCTGAGAGATGCTGAGCTAATTGGGTGGGGAAGAAGCGTCATGCCCAAACTCCTTGTACCTGTGTCTGGGCTTACATGCTGCTAAGTGAACCGAATGTTCCAGTCCTGGCACAAGCATGCCAACCAATTGAAGTGGTCCATATAACGAAGGGCCTTACAGTTTGAAAACCTATGAGAAACTGTATCTAATGTTTCTCAAAATGACAAATTTAGAAGTAGACATACGTTGTCCACCTGATAGTGGGCAGCCAATTACAATCCTTGTTTCTATAGAAGGTATACTTAGATGTTCCCCTTAAGCCAATCCCAACTCTTAATAGGTTTTTCATTATTGCCACGTAGTATGACGTCGCCTCAGACATATTTTTAGTATAAAGTCTATGTTTTGTGAAAAGATTGCTGAGTGAAATCGAGCGTACGTCTGTTGATGTTCGTTTTAACTCTCTGTTTTAGATCATTGTTAATAAAAACAGTACTATGCCATCTTCCTGAGTTGGTTTGGTTATTTGGACTCAGGATTCATCTGCGTGATCCCATCCATTACATAAGCACGTTCCTAAAGGGCCCTAAACTCAATAGCCTCACTTGTTCCTACACCATTTGAATGAGGTGGGGCTCTGCTTCTCTGCAGGGGCATATCTGCGAATTCTAGGTGCAAGCCTACTACTGCTTGCCGCACCCAGGAGTCGCCTGACAATTCCTGCCATTTGCTTAAAAGTAACTTTGTCCTGCCCCCTAATCGCAGGAAGGTGTCCATGTTGCGGACTTACCGCCCAAGGCACTTTGCTGCCTATAGGTGCCTCTCCCTCTGCGACCTCTGGAGTGCTGGCTTCTTGTAGGGAAAAAGGCTTTGTGCCATCTAGTTTGACAGTATTGGGCCCAGGGACCCTTAGGCATTCTCTGAATGCAGAAACTACTGGTCGATCAGCCTCATTGTCGACCGATCCCTGCAAAAACTAATCTTGTGAAGTTCTTCTTTAGTGAAGATTGAGCCTTCCCCAAGGCAGTATAAGTCCTGACAAATCGTGACATTTCTCTAGCAAAGGCGTCTCCAGATAGCATACCTTGTGCTACTTCCCCTGCCTCTTAAGTGGCCAAGTCGCTGAGTTTATGGTCTATCCTGAAAAGTAGACTGCTCCTCTTTTTTGAAGAGAGGAGGAAGTTGGCATTGCCTAGAAGGTAAACTGTGCACTGTGCCCAATTTTCAAGGCTTTATGCATCAACGGGTTCTCCTGTATCCTTGGCTCTTTCTGCCAGGTCTATAATTTACACCAAGGGCCCTGCCAGGTCCAGGACCTTGTCCTAGCAGCCCTTCCAGGCTCGATCTACGCCCTTCCTATTGTCCCTGAAGTCTTGTGACAAAGGTCACCATTTTGGTGTCCACTCTGGAGTGTTGTGACTTTACCTAGCAAGTCCAGACTAGGACAGCCCTCTCTCATGTGGAACCGCACCTCACGCTCCAGTGGCTTTCTAATCTGCTGCACTATGTACAAGGCCACTATGGCCCACTCTATGGACTTGGGGTGCCTGATGGCTTCTGGATTTTGTCCTCCTCTTTCCCTTGTTCTGGTGTGGTCTTAGCCATGTGCTTTATTGTTACCTGCTCACAGGGACGCACGTCCATGAATACCTCATCATCGTCAGGCGAATATCCACCATCATCATTCCCTGTGTTAATCACCCGTGGGGTAAGAGGTGTGGCACAGTTGACTTCTGCAAAAGGGCACTTTTTTAATTTACTGAAGGCGTTGACCACCTCACAGGTCTCTGTTATCCCCCTTCCTTTTGGCTTGGTGGCGGGGGTAGAAGAGGTTGGCCAGACCTGGAGTGTCCAGCAGATATACCCTGGGAGAGGGTACTCACCCTCCTCTTCCTGTACACTGCTCCACTCCTGTACCGTTAGTGGCCAAGATGGATTCTGAAACTTTTAGCTGGTCCTTAATAGGTTTCAATCCTTGGGAGACTGCCAACACTAGGGAGTCTCCTAGGACCTACTTAAAGCTTAGGGACAGGTACCTGCCTGCATCAGGGATGTATTCCACCCACTCCTCCTCAATCCACACTGGGCAACTGCTCCTGGATTCCATGGGGAACTAAAATTTAGGATATATCCGCAAGTTGGACCTGTCTTTTGGATCCATCAGGAAGGGTATTCATAGCTAATATTTTGGTGCACGTACATGTCTTAGTAATTTAAACTTTGTTATATGGCTTGTGGAATTGGTTTCCTTATTTTTTTGGTTTATGTTTTTAGCCTTATTTGAGTTTCTCATAGTTTTTGAAATCGCCAATTTTTGAATCATATTTATGCCTTGAATCTCCATGAATATGGGAGAAATAGAAATCTTCTCATAATCCCAGTCGGAATAGGTGGCAAATCATCGATGTCTGCAAGAAATAGTGTTATTTGATGGACAGTGTACAATTTCTCGCATGGCTACCCTCGGGGAGTAATCAGTCAAGGGTATAGAATGAAATGATCTTTCTTGTAAAAGTAGTGCAGCCGACGAGGGACTTTCAGTTCTGTATGTCGATGAATTGGTCTGTACCAAATAAACAATGTTCCAGAGCTCAATTGGTGCGCAAATGCTGTATCACTTTCTGAATCAGTGTCTGAAAAATCGTAAGAGTCTGATGAAGAGACTAAAGCCATCAGGTCTGGAGTATTAGATAGGTTAGCACTGATGATATTTTCATTACCACTATTGTGTGGAATGTGGTTTTCCCCTCCTAGCGATGCGCTCTGTAAGCCAATGCACATTGTTTGTAACAAATTATTGTTGTCAATTGTAGCTGAGGGGGTTTGAGCCCCTATTCCCGCATTTAGATGGTCGGAAGATATTTAAATTCTTACGTAAGCTAGTGAGTGATGGACTCAAAGAATCCAGTGATGGATGGGTGAGTGCTGATTTTCTTATCCAGCCTTTCTTTTTTGGAAAAAGCAGGCTTTTCGCTAATTATGTCAATCGCTGCAGGGCTGTTAGTTCTTTTCCCCAGGCGGGCAGTAGTGCTACATAGCCCATATTTTCTAATAGGGCATTTCATCCTAGAGCAGTAAACACAGCCGAGATGTTTCCGTGCACCATCCACAATTAACAAAACGTCACAGTACCTCCATTTCCCGATGGATCCCGGGGAACACAGGAAACACTCCTCAGCACTCGGCCACCAGAGTTGGTGTTTTAAAGGAGAACGCCTCCTCGCTTGATGGAGAGCAAAGAAAGACCTGGGGAAGACTACAGCCACACAGAAAACATGCATCAGCACTCCACTTACAACAAGTTGATTATTCGTTCACTCAACAGATGTTACGTTAAGTCAGGGGTGATGCAAGGTCTGGAAAAGATACGGGGCTACGCTAATGTCGGGACTGCCAGGCCTCGGGTCTAGTTAGCCATTTGGTTGTAGCCCCTGAGATGCTATCCAGGGCAACAACCAAAGACCCGGGGCTATATCACCCTCAACCCCCCCCCCCCACCAACGCCTCTGTGTTAAGTTACAAATACTTATGAAGTGCACGTTCACCCGTAGGCATCTGGTGCTAAAAACCAGCGGGACATAGACCAGCAGCATCCATCGCCCAAAAAAAGTAAAGTTTGAGGGCTCGCTAAATGACAGATGGTTCTCCGTGACCCGCAAGCACAATAGTTTGGCGGCCACCACAGAAAAGGCGCGGCTGCCTACACAAGACAGTCAAATCCTAGGAACAAGAATAACTGCACTCTCCTGGGATCGGAGAACATGACAGGGAACATATGGCTGAAATATCTGCTGAAGGTACTCCGTCCCAACTCCTAAAAGGCCCTGTGTAAAAGGCAGGGGGATTTAAACTGTACCGGTTTCCTGATAGGGAGCCAACGTAGCTGGCGAAGAACAGGAGAAATGTGGGAAGCAAACGGAACAGGAATCTCAGCTCATGCTTTGTTATTTTGTAGGACTTGAAACCGGCTTGCATCACTTCCACACGTTTTTAAGAGCACATTCAGGTAATTGACATTCATGAACTTCACATTTGAGTATTATATTAAATATTAGCACTCTGGCAGGGGCCATCAACCAATGAGAATGCTTGGAACGCAGGCTGTATTCACTAAGGAAAGCCTGCGTTCCAAGCAATTTTATTGGTGTCAGACACTTCCCTTCCCCGCTCCACCTTCACACCTGTGTAGCTCCCTACCTGGGTGCTAATGGTGTCTTTTTAAAAATTAAACCTTACCTTTGTTGTGCAGCCTGCTTTGTGCTGCTATCTGCGAAGTCCATTTTCTTGTTTGTTTCGTTCTGTTTTATTTTCGACCAATAAGTCATAAAAGCCATAAAAAACAAAAATTAAAGTGATGCTTACAAAGTACAGTATGATGGAGCAAAAAAGGATAACAAAAAAATAAATGTTACTCATTCTATACAAGCTGTTCCAAGAATAAAATAGACGGAAAAGATTATCTACAACATTAAAGAAGGTAAACAAAACCTGTAGCTTCCTGGTATTAGAACAAGTTAAAAGGGAGATCAGACACCAAGTTGAAGGAGAGCAAAGCTTGCAGCCTCCATGGTTGTCTGCACCTAATCTTCCATAGATCTAATCATTAGGCCACAATAATTCATTAAGTCAATTGCATAACCTGTGAGGCAAGTACAGTCCTATGGCACTTTTAGGGCCCCATTACAGTAACTCAATACAATTTAGGATAGTGATCAGCAGTCAAAAATACACAAACCATGTCAAAGTTTGAAAAAGAGGGCACGAATACCATTAACATCTAGATCACGTGGAATTCACAGCAGCATTTTCTTAGTTCTAAAACTCCAAGCCCATCTCAAATACCTGCAAGTTGCAAACACAGCAGGAATATCGACAGAGTCTAAGCAGATTACCAGTGCACCTGTCACCGTCCTGCAACCATGAAGGCGCAGAAGTGGCCTTAGGTAGCGCTTCCTTAGCAATATTGGGCCGGTCACAGCATGAAAAAAAGCTGAAGATTCTCATTTGCCCTTTTGCACTGAGGGCACAAAGAGGAGACCTCGCCGCATGTTAGGCAGAATCCTGTGCAGTGCCCTTAGGGACCACTACACACAATTAAGACTACAGGTGGAAATACAAGTTCTACCTTTGGTACAAGCCTGTGTCAGAGTGGTTGCAGTTGCGGAGCAGCCAGGCTTATCTCAAGAGTATATGAGCAGTAGCAGAGATTACACAAAGGGACCACAATTACTGTGACTGAAGCAAACACTGACTCAAGGTTTCAGGTAAAAAATATAGTACACAACATTTGTTAAAAACACAACACTTCTATTAAACTGAAATAAAAACCACAGGTTAAATATAGTACAACTAACCAATTCACTTTGTACAGTAAGTCTCAAGGTAAGTACCCTGTGTTTGAATGAACCAGTGTTACGAACAAAACACGTTACCGCAAATACGATTGCGATCACTTTTTGACAGTTCGGTCTACTAAATAAACGCGTACCCATGACATGAAATGCTACCGGGGCAAAAACACACTTGGCACCTGAGATACCCAGAGGGAGTTGGAGGCAAAAATCACAGGCAATATTTTGGTTAGGCAGGCAGAATCAAGAAACACTCAGACAGGAGTTCAAAAGTCAAAGGCCCGGAGCCAGGGTCGAAAGACACCGGGGCCTGTTGCCGAAGATCACACAGTCAGACAGTTCATGATTCAACGTAGCCAAAAGTACTTCGATATTGTCAATGTTCGGAAGCAAAAGTTATAAGGAGGGAAGACAGGGGCAAGCCTTGGAAATGAAGAAAAGGGATTCACCCAGTTTCCTTCAAGTAGAACACAGTACCTTGTTCCAATGGTGCAACTGGTGCCCTGGCAGTTGTTCCTGTTGGTTTCCCGCAGACCCACGATTCCTGGAGCTTCGTTGTGATAGAGGACGTCTGAATGGGGTCTGCATCTCACAGGGATGAAGCCGGCAGCAGCGACGAGGAATAAAAGGTGTGCTCCTTAAAAACAGGAGAGGCTCTTCAGGTGGCTATTGTTAAGTGACTTCAATTCAGCAATCCCACTAAGTCAGTGCCTCGTCTGGGACGCCCAAGGGAAGCCCTTATTTATATATTTTTATGACAAGTTATACGCTGGATGATAAACCCTTATATAACGCCCGTCTCTTTGAATCCCCCTGACCTCACTGAGCCAAGAAGTAGGTTTGTTTTGCAATTTAAAAGGATTATTGGAAAAATTAAACAATATATATATATATCACACTTTTATAATTAATTAATATTTGATATCACACTTAAGAATATGACGGTGATCAACAATGGATAATATGACAAATGTATGCTTATTTAATTACTTAGGAGTTGGTGTAGGAAGGAAAGGGTAACTGAGAATGCTTTTATGGTTTCAAGGAAAAACAATGATGGAAAGAAAATGCAGTACAGAAATAACTGATAGGGTTTCACAAGAGATCATATGTTCACTTTTCCCCTGTTGGCAATTCACTCCCCCCCTATGCAAGATAAGGAGATGGAAGTGAAGCACACGGTTTTCAGGAATACAATCACAATACAAAGTTCCAGTTCCCCCCAGCGAGCTTAGAGGAAAACAGGTATGATTTTAAATCAGGCAAATCCTTTTAAATGTGGTGGCAATGAAGGGAAAAATATGAAAAATGATTTTAATTCCCTGTAGGAGATTCAGGGTGGGTGATACCTACTTAAGATTAGTTCAAGTCACACTGGCAATGATTCATGGATGGTTATTAGGTTGAAAACGGAATCCAATAACGGAAGCAAAAGACAGATATTTTTACACGTGGTTGAAATGAAGCAAAATGTCAATTCGCAGCAATTTTTCCGAATGCGTCGAGCACGATTACGGAATAACTATAATGAATAGAGTGTCGGTTTTAGGCTTGTAGGAAAGCTTAGAATCTTATCTTTAAAATGAAAGTTAAATCTCGTTCCTAGCACCTACGATTCCAACGATACGGACGATTTTATGAAGGTAGTTTTTCAGAAATGAAATAATGATTCAAAATGGCAAAATGACACTTTTACAGGTTTAAAATCGGAGAAGGGACACACGATTCTATGATGCAGTTCTGGACAGGTTAAAATGGTTTGAATCAAATTATTTTAGACTAAGAGATTGGTTCTGGCACAGTTCTAGCTGAGTACTCACACTATAAATTTGAAATAGGCCGTCAAGGTCTGATCAGGTTTGGACTGGACTCCTGGCGGGTGGTTCTGAAGTCACAGCTCTCTGGGTCAGCTCTGCTCTGCACTTCACAGCGGTCTGGTCTGGGTCTCTCTGGTTCTGGTCTCTCTGGATACAGCATGGCTTTCTGGGTCTGCTACCGGTTCTGGATACAGCTCTGCTTTCTGGGTTTGGATATGGTTCTGGCCCAAGATTCTAGCCAGAATCAAACAGCTCACCCGGCTGTTGAATAGTTTGGTTGCAAAAGATTTGGAGGCCTGCTGAAGAGGATTCAGCTTGTGGATGGGCCCCTGCTTGAAGTTCTGGCTTGGTTCTGGATCTATCTGGAGTTGAGTTCTGGATTTTGAAGTCGTCCGGCAAAATGCTTTGCAAGAAAATGAAAAGTGAATGTCTTGCCTGTCCAAAGCAGTCTCTTTTTATGTGTTTTGAAAGTGGGTGGGTCGGCTCATTCTGCATGCCCAACCCTCTCATTATTTGATAGGTCACGGATTCTCTGTGACCTGATTTGAGAAGGGATAGTGTGTCAGAGTGAGTCAGAGTCTTACAGTCTATTAAAGAAACACCCCTTCGCTTTTACTTAGAAAATGAATTTTTCATAACTAACAGGTTTCCCAGATACACACGTTGTTGAAATTGCATACACATTTCACAGATTAATTTAAGATACACTCTCGCCCAACTCTGATCCCCCTCAGAGCCTGGGTTCAAAAATGACAACATTTTGTGACTTTCGCCATATTGGTTTTTCCTCAAAATTTACACAGACATGAACCCCTTCCCTGAGCATATTACTGGAAATTACTATGTCTCTATCCTAAACACAGTGTCTGCAATATTAATAAATAGCGGGGTTCGGTCCCAGAACACCGCACAAAGTGGAGTTTGGTCTCAGATCGTGAGGGCATTTTCCATATCAAGGACCCCCAAATTGTACATTTCTGTGAGCTTAATACAAGATTTTATTAGCAATTTAACTTAAACATATATTTGCTGCAATATTAATCCACAATCCAGTCTGGCCCGCCACCAGAAGCTTGGTGAGTCAGCAATCACAGGCCTCTCCTTCCAGAAGACTTGTTTACAGTCCACACCCAAAATCAGCATACCCCATTCAATTGACAGGGTCTATGGTGTTGTGTCCTGCAGGCTGCAGAGGAAACTCCTCCCTCTCAATCAACAGGGCCATGTGATATCCTGGGCTGTTGTGTTGTCTCTGAGGTGTTAATGGTTCTCAGGAAAAGCAAGTCTTTTGAACTTTTAATTACATAAAACCCCCTCTGTTCACTGCACAGTTCTGCAAGACAGCTCTCCTGTCAGGATTTATAGAGCACCAGCGCCGGTCAGTGTCCAATGCCGGTGCTGCACCTATTATTGACAGCTGTCTTGAATTAATACTTTTTCAAAAGGAAAGGATTTTACTTGATAGTATATGATCCTTGCTTGACATGGCATTGATGTGGATCTGCAGTAGAGTAAAGTAAAACACTCAACCATAGTTGAATTTTTGTTTGGTGGTTTCGGGCCCATGATCTTAGCAATTTTTGACATTAATAAAACGGATTTTGAACAGAACCATCTTTCTTTGCACTGGTGGGTGGCAGGTCAGGGGACCATTTTGGTGTGCGCAAAACTGCGCGGTTCTCCTGGATTCTGGCGCAAATGTGGGCTTTTCCGCCATCTTGGATTTCCTAAACCCACAGCACCAAATGTTGCAGCATAATAACTTGAACGTGGGTCAAGACACCCAACAAGCACCCCCCCAACTGCGCTTTGATTTCGAGTCGAGGGGGAGTCGGGTGCAAAGGATGTTTTGATCCACGCGCTGGGATGTCCGCATCATCTTCTTCCGATTCCGCAGATGACAAAGTTCAGCATCTTTTCCTCCATCAGGGTGGATCGATCGGTTCTCCTCGCCGGTCCTGATGGGAGTATTGGCCGGTACCCCGGGCCCCTCGGATCTTTGCTCCCGGTCCCCAGGTCATCTTCCGTGGTCAGTCTCCAGGTTTTCTTTCTCCTAGGATGACAAAGCAAAGCGGAAATACCTATTCATAGACATTTCTCCCCCACTATTGATATAGTGGGGCGGCATATACATTTTATAAATCAATAGACATTTACATTCTTATTTGAAAAAAAAAAACAAGATATAATCAGAAGACATTTTCATTCAAGAATCATAATATTTTAGAGACTATATGTGGGATATTTTAGGGTTGGAACTGAATTACTCTGGAGCGGCCCCCTCTGGTATTGCAGAGGACTCCTCCAGTTGCTGCAGTGTGTGCCTGGGATGGCAACACTTTAACTGATTTATATGGACCCACTTGTCTTCCCCTTCTGCCAAACTACCTTTGGGGATGCGGATCTTGTAGGCAACTGGGGAGATCTTGTCTATAATTTCAAAAGGTCCCTTCCATGTAGGCAAACATTTTCGCTGTTTGGCCTGGTTTCTTTGGAAATTGTATAGATAAATCCGGTCTCCTACATTGTACTCTTTCTTGGCGGTTTTCAAATCGTAATGGGTCTTCATGCTATCAGCTGATCTTTCTAGATTCCGCTGAGCATAGGCAAAAGCCTGTTG
Organism: Ambystoma mexicanum; assembly: GCF_040938575.1. Taxonomy (NCBI): domain Eukaryota; kingdom Metazoa; phylum Chordata; class Amphibia; order Caudata; family Ambystomatidae; genus Ambystoma; species Ambystoma mexicanum. The sequence goes on from NC_090932.1 coordinate 516,246,179, forward strand.
AAGGTGTTTCCTTAAATTCTCCACATACTCATGAGTTGTGGAGGCATTTTTCACTGTCTGCTCTTGGGTCCTGTAGAGCAGATGCTGGGGAAGCACCACCTTGCGTCCAGTCATCAGCTCAAATGGTGACATTTTAGTTGCAGATGAAGGGGTAGATCTGATGGCCATTAGGACCAGAGGTAATCGGATATCCCAACTTGGCCCAGAATCTGCCACAAACTTTTTTAAGATGCTCACTATGGTTCTGTTGTATCTCTCCACTGCACCAGAAGAGGCTGGCCGGTAAGCAATTTGTAGCTTCCTTTTAACCCCCAGTATCTCCCACATCTTAGTAATTACTTTGCTGGTAAAATGGCTACCTCTGTCTGACTCAATCCTTTGGGGTAGACCAAAACGCGAAAAGATGTGGTTGATCATCAGGGCAGCTGCTTTTTCTGCCTTGCAGTTTGGGGCCGGGAGACATTCCACCCACTTGGTAAACAAGCATGTGACCGTCAACATGTCCTCGTTTCCCCTAGAGGAGCGAATAACGGGGCCTATGAAGTCGATTTGCAAATCTGACCATGGCAGTGTCATCCCCCTCTTTTGGAGCGGTGCCCGGTGTGTGAGGGATGTTGGCTGAAATTGTGCACACACAAGACACCCCTTCAAGTATTGGTCGAGGTCCTGCCCCATGTGTGGCCAGTATGCAACCTCTCTTAAGATCTCAAGTGTTGTGTGAAACCCCCTATGACCGGCGGTGGCCGCATCATGGGCGTGACTTAACATCAGGCTTCGGAATGAGGTAGGAACCACCCACTGATCATGGCCAGCTTGGGATTTCCTTACCAACAACCAGTCTTGGATTCGGAACATTTTTGGACATTTCATCAACACTCTAAGGTCCTCTTTCCCAATGTAATCGGTATCCGTCAGGGAAAGTTCTCAGGGTCCTCAATGTGTTGGTAAAACGTGCCAATTATTGGATCCCCTTTTTGAGTCGTAATCAAATCAGCATCTGGGGTCTCCTTACTCCATTGTGCAGTTGAAAGATCATTGTGAGCATTTGTCTGGGACCTAGTGATAGCAGTGACCTGGATCTCCCCCAACAGGGACTCGATCTCTATTAGATTCCCTTGGATGGCCCCGGTTTTGGCCAGCTGATCAGCCAAGTCATTCCCAGTTTTGTCTGGTCCCTCTACTTTGGAATGACCCTTGATCTTTTTCCAGTAGATGGTCATCCCATTCGCTGTGACCAGATCATCAATATTTTGGATTAACTTCCCATGTTTCATGGGTTTGTTATTAGCACATAACATGCCTCTGGTTTTCCAATTAACCAGGTGCTCCACAAACCCGTTCCGTACATAATCTGAATCTGTGATTATGACCAGTTCGTGGAGTTGATGTTGGACAGCAGTGAGGATGGCTTGATGCACAGCCATCAACTCTGCCACCCGACTACTTCGGGGACCAATTTTGTATCCAACGGAGGGTTCTGGGGACTCAGTCTCCCCTGCATTCCCTACGCCGGCCACCAGTTCTTTTTCCCCGTTGTTGTCAACATGGTAAGAGCATCCATCCACATAGACGGTGGGCATTCCCTCACACTTGTCTTCTTCAAAGACTTTGTGTGGGGAATTAAGGTATGCCTCCATGTTGTCCTTGATTTTTAGACTTTCGTCCCCGAGACAGTTTTCACTGGCACAATCATGCAAGTCAGCCAGACCTTGCGGGATGGGACTCTTCTTGTTTTGGCCATATCTGCCCTTGCATTGACAGAATCCAGGAAGTAATTCAGGAATTACTCACATTTCCGGCCCGTATTCTGTCCCTTTGGAGATATTGCAGAGGCTGGTCTGGAGTCTCCACTATGATGTGTTCCCCCTGGATAAACGGGCGGTAATTCTTCAATGCCCACACCGTTGCCAGGAGTGTCTTCTCACAATTGTTGAATTTTTCCTCCACAGAGGATAAAGTTTTGCTCGCATAGGAGATTACTTTATTGACCTTGTCATGCTTTTGGTATAATACTGCCGTCAAGCACGTTTTAGAGAACCCTGTCTCCAGGTAGAACTCCTTGTTTCTGACAGGGTAAGCTAGGCAAGGCGCTTGTGAGAGGCTTCTTTTGAGTTGTCTTACTGCCTCGGATTGTTCTAGACCCCATTCCCACTTGACCCCCCTTCAAAAGATGAATCAGGGGTCTAGTGATCTCTGCGTAGCCCTCAATGAACTTTCTGCTGTAATTAGTCAGTCCAAGGAGGTTCCTTAGTTCCCGCAGAGTTGTGGGGTCTTTCAGTTTCTGCAGTGCTTCCACTTTCTTTTCCTGGGGACAGAGACCCTGAGGAGTAATATCATGCCCCAAGAAATTAACACGGGTTCTACACCACTGTGCTTTTTGGAAGGAAAGTTTTGCTCCGGCGGCCCTCAACTGTGCCAGAACATAACGGATCTCCGCTATGTGTTCCTCCACAGATGAACTTTTAATGAGGACATCATCTACATAAGCCAGGTGTTAGGGAGAATTCTCTGTTTAGGCTGAATTTCCTAACCTAGTGAGTCCCCCAGCAGCTTTGCTGGATTTTTGGGGTTTATTTTTTTCTCCTGCCAAGAGTGAGACTCTTTTACCCTCACTCTTGGACATGATTTGAGTGTGTTTCTTTGAATCTAGATGTGTTTAATGGGCTATGGGGTCTTTTACACCATAGGGTTTCATGTGTTTTTGTGATGTGTGTTACACAGCACCCTCCGTGCAGTAACATAGGGGTGTCATAGTGACCCCCCAGTATAGACTCCATACCCTGGGACTGACTACTGTCTCCCAGGGCATGTAAAGTCACCATTGACTTTACTAGTCTTAAATTCTGAACAGAACCAGTACAAACCATCATATTGTGGACGTACTGGCTGGGGCAATTTGATTGCCCCAGGGTCTGTTAGTCGAGGGGGCACGTCTCCGTCCCCCCTGATCGAGTTTTGGCTGGTGGCAGTGGATACTACTTTTTATATTCAACCACAAATATTTTCCTATGGGATTTCCCATTGTTTTAGGCTACTATCTTTGTTTAATTATTTAAGGTAGCCTCGAACATACCGCCGGTTTATTTAATTAATATTAATTCTCCGGTTGGTATTTTTTGCCAAAACTTGATTCTAAAATGGCGTTTGTGTTCTCGTCTGTGACTCCAAACCCAAGTCGAGCCCTTTGTTCCACTTTTTGGCGGGCTTCTCCACAGAAGCCCTCCAAAGTGGTGCCACTATGTCTGGGGTACTTAGGAGGGGTGGAGGGGAATTTAGGCACCCTGGACTGAGTTGCCTAGGCAACTCAAGTCGCACTCCGTCCTGATTGGCCCAAGTGGCGAGCCGGCCGGCTCACCACTTAGCATGTTTGAGTGACAGCTAGGCTGAGTGAATGGGGGTTTGCTGCATAAAAGCAGGGCTTTGGGGACTGGAACTTCAGAAGTCGCCACAGGACCTAAGAATCCAACAAGGGAGAAGCTGAGCCGACCTGCCACGACACCACGACCGGTGGAGCCCTGCTGGACCGTCTCACCACTTTGCCCAACGACAGAGGAGATCTCCAGCCGGAGAGTCTTCTTCCTTTGACTGGTGGGGATAACCAGTTTCACCGTCTTTTCGCTTTCCCGACATATCTCGTGGACGCCTTGCCCGTGCTAAGCACCCCGGCAACCAGGATACCACGTTTTACCACGACCGCGAGATAAAGGTACCTCCTTTTACCAGAAAACTCTGCGGCTGGTTTCTGCCCTGGTAGTGCAACGACCTGCATCTTTCCTCCACGTCGAGATCTGCTCTTCCCCTGGACGACACCGCAACTTGCAACCACTACCAGGAACAACTGCCACCGCTGGAGGATCCTTCCCACTTAAGGTACTGTGTCCCGCCTGGCTTCCCTTGCAACCGACTGTACGGGGTAGATTTAGCCCCCGGCTTTCGAACCTGGGTTAGCCTGGGATACCCTGGCTAAACTTTTCTAAAGCCTCTCTAAACTCTTCTCTGAACCCTCTGCAAGACTTTAAGCCTAGTGTAACTGTGTGATCATGGGCGCATTTGTGCTCTGCTCTCTCCAAGAGTGGGCCCAGCCTTTGGACTTTGGCTCACCAGTGACTTTTTGCTCTCTGCCTTGCTAATAGTGTTCTTGAATCGTAGAGTGGTGTAATCCTGCATATTCTGTCTTATTCCCTACCTTTTTCACAACCTTAGTATAGTGCAATCTAGTTAAGCGCTCACCTCTGTATGAAAATAAGTGGTGTCTTACTGTGATTTTCTAATAAGGGAAAAAGGGGTGTATACATCATAATAGTAACTGTTTAGAATAAGAGTGCTGGAGCGTTTCAACTGTGTGTTTTTAAATAAATAATTATATACTTTGATACCAAAGCTCTGGTCAGTGTTTGCTTGTATTATTGTATCTGAGTGCCTATTGAGTATACTTTGCATACTGCCTAACTCTTCTTGAGGGAAGTCTGACTGCTCAGCCACAGCTACCAGGTAAATCTGGGTGGTACAGACTGCTACCAAGTGGGTTTACTGCCAACACCTGTAGTCTTAAATCTTTTGCAGTGGTCCCTAAGGGAACTGCACAGGTTTCTGCCTACCACCAGGTTACCCCTTTCACCCAGGTCGGGCATGGCCTTATGTAGGAAAATGTTGAATTCATTGCCGGAGTTGAGGTATCCGAAGGCAGTTCGGGTCCATGTGTACTGCTGGCCCACAAAGGTAAAAGCCAGTTTGTATTGGTCCTCCCTACTGACAGGCACGGTCCAGTATCCATTGGTCAGGTCTATTGCAGTGAATACCTGTGACCCCTGAATCTGGGCCAGCCCTTGTTCAATGTAGAGCAGAGGCCATCGGGGAGTATGGACCTGTTTGTTGAGCTCCCTAAGGTCGGCACAGAGTCTCCACTGGCCGTTTGGCTTCAATATTCCCAGCACAAGATTATTGAAGGTGCTGTGTACTGGACGGATTATTCCCCGGGACTCAAGGTTCTTAATTATTTCAGTAAGGGACTCCATTGATGCGAGAGGCAAGAGATATTGCTTCACAAACACTGGAGTCATGCCAGGGTCCATGGGAATTGTTGTTGTGTGGATGTCGGTGCGACCACAGTCATATGAGTCTACCGCAAAGAGATCTTGAAAATCCAAGAAAACTTGTTTCAACTTTTGCTTCTGCTTCAGAGTCACACAGGCGTCAGCTAGGTTGACTCTCTCTTCCACCATCTACCTGAAGCCTGGTTTTGCTATCTCAGCGGCCTCCTCCAGCTGGGTGGAGAAGTCCCTAGTCAGAGTACTGATTTGGACTGGAGGCTTCAGGTTGGAAAGGCAGCCCTCATGGACCTGGAAAATCACCTCATCCCTCCTGAAGTCACAAGTCACATCTTCCTTACCATAAGGTCAGGAAGTGTACACCAGGAAGTTCCCCCCCATGCCGGGTAAAGATCTTGTCTGGTGTTGTATTGTCATCACTGTCAAAACAGTCCATGGGGATTGGTCCTAACAGTTCATTTCCTAAATCAATGGGGAAATGTCGGTCATCAACCGCCATTCCAATATTGGTGCCTGCGGCTAGAGTAATACTCTTTAAGTCGCTGTTATCCACCTCTATTGGAATGGTGTCATGTTCTATGTTGACTAATGGTGTCGGGTTTACCCCTAACCCTTGCTGTTGGAGAGAAGCATTTAGATTAATATAAGCATCAGAGATTTTCAATTTTTGTCCTCTTAACTTTCACTTCCAGGGAGAATTGTCTGGTCCTTTCTGGGATGGTGACTTCCTCTTTAATCTGAATTTCAACTGCATAAGGTAGCAATTGAGCTGACTTAAATGCTTTTTCTGGATCATCAAAGCCCATGGGATTATCCACTAATCGGCACCAAGCTTTAAAGTTTATTAGGTTCAAACTAATGGCAAAGCGATTGAGAATGTCACTGCCTAAGTAAAAGGCGGCAGTGACATCTCGCACGACCCAACAATTATGGACTATGCTCTTGTTGCCAATGAAGTTTTTGAGCATACACCTGCTTGGCAGGAGATGTTTCGAATTGGGCGTTTCCAGATCCATTTCCCATTTGTCTATCAGTTTGAATGTGGAAATGGCCGGATCTTTTGGGAGTTGGCGGAACATGGCTTCGCTGATGAAGCTTTTACCGTTGCACACGCACACGCACACACACACTCTGAGCGGATTTCAATTCTTTCTGGACTATCGGAGTGGGAATGTCTGATTGTGGATTAGTAAAGAATTTAAGAGTGTTTCCTTCCAGTGTGGAATACCACCTTAAACTGGAAGGAAGGTTGATTTTCAGAAATAGAGAGGACCCCCCATCACCAGTCTGTTGTCCTACTGCTAATTACTGTCACATCTAGAATTTGGTTGTTCTGGAAGCGAAATTCTACTTGGTCAGATTTTTGTTCAACCATGTGGCAGGTGCCATTTAAACTAACATGGTTGACGCTCCGTTTTAATTTTATTGGTCGGCTAGTCTGGGTCCAGAGGACCATGTTTACGTAATCTATTAGGGTTGACAACCTTCTCAGGAGGTCATTCCCTAGTAAACAAGGGGTGCCCTCTGGAGTCACTACTATGACCGGGTGTTTCACCTTGTGTCGCCCAATTTTGATGTCCAAATCTGCAGACCCCTCGATGGGAATTTCCTTCCCGCCAAAGTTCTGAAGTATCCAGGAAGAGAGGTGAGAGGAATTTGGTAATTCTCCCCCCTTCCTAAATTTAGCTCATCAAAGGCCCTTTTGGACAGAAGGGTAGCTTGGGATCGTGTGTCCACCAGTGCCAAAATTGTACCCTGCCCCTGTACTTGTACCGGGGCATAGTATCTACCCTCTTTTTCCTCAAGGGGGCACAGATAATGCACATTTTTGGACAACTGGTGGGCTAATTTTCTGGTTTTGGACATTGAGAGAGAAGAGATCTGGGCAAAATTCTGTGGAGAGTCATGGGAATCTGCAAGAAAAAGTTGGCAACTTGAAAGAGGATATTCGAGTTCCCCTGATTCCGGTCCTGGGCCACCCCCCCCCTTTTTGGAGGCAGTCACCAGAATGGGTTTGAACCCGGGGATTTTGATGCTGTTGGTTCTGGGATAGGATGATGAGCGGCGACAGCTCAATCCCCACATCTACCCAGTCTATTGATGCGGGTTTGGGTTCCCCTGGTTCCGGTTCTGGGCCGCCCCCCCCTTTTTGGAGGCAGTCACCAGGATGGGTTTGAACCAGGGGTTTTCGGTATTGTTGGTTCTGGGATAGAATGATGGGCGGCGACAGCACAATCCCCACATCTACCCAGTCTGGATTGGAATCCCTTGGGACCCATTTTTCTTTGGGAGGAGTTCCCCCATCTCTGAAGAAGATCCTTTTCCCAGGATCCTCCGAGGATCCCTCTCCCTCAAATTGGAAGACCTGTACCTCCTCCACAAAGTGGGTCTGTTTGGGTCCTTTGTTTCTCCTACCTCCTCTGTGCTCCTTGGGTGGCAGACTTTCAGGGGTAGGAGATTTTGTTTCCAGTTCCTGGGTTTCCAGGGGCTGTTTACAAGTGGGGAAGGAAGCTTCCGCCAAGGCTTTACACCCCCCTTCCACTTGTGCCTCCTCCCTGGGAACCGGTGGGTTATCGGGGTGCTGCCCCTGTCATTGTTCTGGAGCACCAGGCCCAGAGTTTGGGGCATTCTGCGTCAGCATGCTCATCTGAGGGTTCTGTTGAGCCCTCAGCATGTGACCCAGATCCGGTGCCATATTTTGGACCTGGCGTTCTAACTGGGAAACCCGCTCAGGCTGATACAGGGTTCTGTTTTCTCCCCTGGGCTGATCCTGAGATGGATAGCTATCCCTTCTCTGGTAGTACCCTGAGTTGGGAAGATTTGGGTACCCCTCCACCCTTGGCCGCCCCTCTCCCAGATTAGGTTGTCTGGGCTCAGGGAATTGGGGAAAGAAGGATGGATGATTTTGGGGCTGGAAGTTGGGTGGATACCTGGGGAAAAAGTTCTGCCGAGTTTGGGGAATTTCTGCCCTCCTGTGGGAAGTTAGGAGGGAAGTTCCCTGGGTTAGGTGCTTGGCTGGATCCCCCCCCCTTGGGCTGGAGGAGTCCACACATAACCCAGGATGGGTCGGTTTCCCTTGTAACAGGGACTTACATAATTAGGGGAGTGAGGGACCCCATTTGTGGGACTACCTCCTTGACTCCCTGTCTGTGACTGACCCGAGGGCCTTCTGGGCTTAGAATTATTCTGTGCAGGCAGGTTTTTAGCCCCCCCCCCATCTCCAAAGCTAAAGTGGGGGCAACCTTTACCTCTGCCACCTTGGCAGCAGCAGGGGTGCTGGTCCGTTTGGGGTTTTTGGGCCGATTCTTATTTTCCACCGGTTTCTGCACCTCATAGATACGGGTGGCTTGCTCAATGACCCAGTCTAAAGATCTTTTCTCGTGAGAATCTCTCACGAGCTGGGTCATTATGTATTTGGGGAAGAAAGTATTGACAAATTCTTTGCTGTCCGTGCGCCCCCTTCTGGTAGTCTGCGCAAAGGCATGCTTCAATTCCTGCAAATTCTTGTGGGGCCTGATCCTCCCCACATTGCAAATTGTAGGCTGCCTTGCGAGCCTCTTGGGGATTTCTATGAACAGAAAAATGCTTCAAGATGGCCGCCCTGTACAAGATGGCCGCCCTGTAGGTGGACCATCTTGAATGATTTTTGTCCTCCAGCCCCGCAAAGAAACTGGAGTATTCTGGGGAGAATGTCCATTTGACATACTGAATGCAGCTACTGCTGTCCTTCAAATGGAAAGTCTCCATCATTTGCTCATAAAGCTCCAAATGTTCCCAAACAGAATACTTGGCGTTCTTGTGCGTGATGACGCTCCTTATTGCCTTAATCTGTTTTAAGGGGTCCTTAAGCAAGGCCCTTTTTGCCTTATTGGACTTTTTGGTTCGGGTAACCCTGGTCCATTCATCCTCTGACTCAGAAGGACTGCTCCCAGAGGTGCCCGTCTGATCTTCCAGGTTTTCCCGGATTCTGCGAGCCTGGGAATGGCTGGCAGAATGTGGGGACCTAGTCTCCTGTGTCCTGGGCCGCTCAGAGGAGTCTTCAGATCCCTCCTTGCTGCCAGGATTTGATGGGTACCCCCCCCCCACTGACCTAACTGGGCAGAGGTTCTTAGTGGGCCTACTTTCCTGGGGTTCCCCACTAAATTGCACTGTGCTTGGGTGACCATACCCGGATGCCCGCCCATCCATTCCTGGGAGGTACTGGCCTATGAACCCCATACTTTTGGCTGGATAGTAATCTGCCATCCCCGTGGCCCTGGGCTCATGTGCGCCATGGGACATGGGGGTGGCAGAGTCCAAGGACTGGGAGAGATGAAGGCCTCTGGTACTAGGGCTCCTGAGGTTATGCTCAGGTGTTTCCCTTTCCCAGCGAACTTCATCTCTGTCAGCCCCTGCTCCCTCTTGCAATGCAAGAGCCTGCGCTTTAAGTTCCTCAGTTAAGGCCTTACTAGACTATCAGTCTCTCCTGCATGGCTACCTGTTGCTGGAGCCCATCATTGTGCTGACAGAGAGCCTCATTTTCTCTCTGCGCTTCCTGGTTGGTCCTGGAATACTGGGCCAGTCTTTGCTGCAGGAGGGTTACCTCCTGAGTCCCATCCCTACTGGCCTGTCCCTTTCTTGCCAGAGCATCTTCCACCCTCCTGGTGTGCTTTAACAAGTTCTGATGCTCTTTTTGGAGGTCACCCAGTCCCTGGAGGGCCAAGTGATTTTCTTCAATTTTTTCTTTTATTTGGCAGACTTCCTGGCCCAAGGTGTCCCTTTCCTGACTAAGAGCCTGCATTTGTGCCGCCAGGTCGTCCCTCTGCCTTTGAAAGGCACCAGCTTTCTGGCGTTCTGGATCAAACTCTGCCTGGGTATCCAGGTCTTTCAAAATCAGTTTATTGCTCTCTGTCTTCTCCCTATCTAGGTGGCTTTGCAGGGTGACTACCTGCTCTGCGCATGCCCTATTGAAGTCCAGTTGTTGCTCCAGCTTTTTCTGGCTCTGCAGTAGGGCGTTCAAACCTTCTTGGTACTCCTTCTGCAAGGCCAGAAATCTGTTATCTTGGTCAGACTTTTCCTGTTGCAGAATATCCATATCCTCCTTTATTTTAATAATATACTGCCTACTATCATGTTCTGACTCCTGGCTCCTCTGCAGCCTCTGCTCAGAAGAGACCAGGTCAGATTGGGCCTTCTCTAATGCCATCAGTTGCCTATTTGCCAGATCTTGGCCTTCAGCACATTTGTCCTGCATGGCTCCCATACATAAATATAAATATGCCGCTACCCTGGCAATCTTGTTGTGCTCATCCTTGGCCTTAGGGGCCATATATAGTTCACTCAGGGCCACATGTAAGGGACCCTGATCTCTCCATATATCGGACCCTGTTTCAGTGATCTGGTCCTGATGAGCCCACTCACCTCTCACAAATAGCTTGTGTAAAAGGTGTTCTCTGGCTATTTTGATATCTACCAAGGTCGTCATTCCGGAAATTGATTTCCTTCCTGACTTACAGAAGTTTGTATTTTATTTTGCAAAACAGACAGTTTCCTTAGAGCGTTCCTTTGAGGGCGGTTTTTACAGTGTAACACGGCCTGGTGATACAACAGAATGTATATATCCTGTTAGTTAGCACACTTTATTAATCTGCACAAGTGATAGATCTAATCCAAAATCCCCAGCTCGAGCCCCCAATCTGTTAAGTGACTTCAATTCAGCAATCCCACTAAGTCAGTGCCTCGTCTGGGACGCCCAAGGGAAGCCCTTATTTATATATTTTTATTACAAGTTATACTCTGGATGATAAATCCTTATATAACGCCCCTCCCTTTGAATCCCCCTGACCTCACTGAGCCAAGAAGTAGGTTGGTTTTGCAATTTAAAAGGTTTATTGGAAAAGTTAAACAATATATATATATATCACACTTTTATAATAAAGTAATATTTGATATCACACTTAAGAATATGACGGTGATCAACAATGGATAATATGACAATTGTATGCTTATTTAATTAGTTAGGAGTTGGTATAGGAAGGAAAAGGTAACTGAGAATGCTTTTATGGTTTCAAGGAAAAACAATGATGGAAAGAAAATGCAGTACAGAAATAACTGATAGGGTTTCACAAGAGATAATATGTTCACTTTTCCCCTGGTGGCAATTCACTCCCCCCCTATGCAAGATAAGGAGATGGAAGTGAAGCACACGGTTTTCAGGAATACGGTTTTCAGGAATACAATCACAATACAAAGTTCCAGTTCCCCCCAGCAAGCTTAGAGGAAAACAGGTATGATTTTAAAGCAGGCAAATCCTTTTAAATGTGGTGGCAATGAAGGGAAAAATATGAAAAATTATTTTAATTCCCTGTAGGAGATTCAGGTTAGGTGATAGCTACTTAAGATTAGTTCAAGTCACACTGGCAATGATTCAGGGATTGTTATCAGGTTGAAAACGGAATTCAATAACGGAAGCAAAAGACAGATATGTTTACACGTGGTTGAAATGAAGCAAAATGTCATTTCGCTGCAATTTTTCCGAATGCGTCGAGCTCGATTACGGAATAACTATATAATGAATGAATAGAGAGTCGGTTTTAGGCTTGTTGGAAAGCTTAGAATCTTAGCTTTAACATGAAAGTTAAATCTCGTTCCTAGCACCTACGATTCCAAAGATACTGACTATTTTATGAAGGTCGTTTTTCAGAAATTAAATAATGATTCAAAATGGCAAAATGACACTTTTACAGGTTTAAAATCGGAGAAGGGACACACGATTCTATGATGCAGTTCTGGACAGGTTAAAATGGTCTGAATCAGATTATTTTAGACTAAGAGATTGGTTCTGGCACAGTTCTAGCTGAGTGCTCACACTATAAATTTCAAATAGGCCGTCAAGGTCTGATCAGGTTTGAACTGGACTCCTGGCGGGTGGTTCTGAAGTCACAGTTCTCTGGGTCAGCTCTGCTCTGCACTTTACAGCGGTCTGGTCTGGGTCTCTCTGGTTCTGGTCTCTCTGGATAAAGCATGGCTTTCTGGGTCTGCTACCGGTTCTGGATACAGCTCTGCTTTCTGGGTCTGGATATGGTTCTGGCCCTAGGTTCTAGCCAGAATCAAATAGCTCGCCCAGCTGTTGAATAGTTTGGTTGCAAAAGATTTGGAGGCCTGCTGAAGAGGATTCAGCTTGTGGATGGGCCCCTGCTTTAAGTTCTGGATCTATGTGGAGTGGAGTTCTGGATTTTGAAGTCGTCCGGCGAAATGCTTCGCAAGAAAATGAAAAGTGAATGTCTTGCCTGTCCAAAGCGGTCTCTTTTTATGTGTTTTGAAAGTGGGTGGGTCGGCTCATTCTGCATGCCCAACCCTCTCATGATTTGATAGGTCAAGGATTCTCTGTGACCCGATTTGAGAAGGGATTGTGTGTCAGAGTCTTACAGTCTATTGACGAAACGCCCCTTTGCTTTTACTTAGAAAATGAATTTTTCATAACTAACAGGTTTCCCAGATACACACGTCGTTGAAATTACATACACATTTCACAGATTAATTTAAGATACACTCTCGCCCAACTCTGATCCCCCTCAGAGCCTGGGTTCAAAAATGGCAACATTTTGTGCTTTTTAGTGATTTTCGCCATATTGGTTTTTCCTCAAAATTTACACAGACCTGAACCCCTTCCCTGAGCATATTACTGGAAATTACTATGTCTCTATCCTAAACACAGTGTCTGCAATATTAATAAATAGCGGGGTTCGGTCCCAGAACACCGCACTAAGTGGAGTTTGGTCTCAGATCGTGAGGTCATTTTCCATATTAAGGACCCCCAAATTGTACATTTCTGTGAGCTTAATACAAGATTTTATAAGCAATTTAAGTTAAACATATATTTGCTGCAATATGAATCCACAATCCAGTCTGGCCCGCCCCCAGAAGCTTGGTGAGTCAGATCACAGGCCTCTCCTTCCAGAAGACTTGTTTACAGTCCACACCAAAAATCAGCATACCCCATTCAATTGACAGGGTCTATTGTGTTGTGTCCTGCAGGCTGCAGAGGAAACTCTTCCTTCTCAATCAACAGGGCCATGTGATATCCTGGGCTGTTGTGTGTGTCTCTGAGGTGTTAATGGTTCTCAGGAAAAGCAAGTTTATTGAACTTTTAATTACATAAGACCCGCTTCTGTTCACTGCACAGTTCTGCAAGACAGCTCTCCTGTCAGGATTTATAGAGCGCCAGCGCCGGTCAGTGTCCAATGCCGGTACTGCACCTATTTTTGACAGTTGCCTTGAATTAATACATTTCAAAAGGAAAAACCAGAGTTGGATTTTTGTTTGGTGGTTTCGGGCCCATGATCTTAGCAATTTTTGACATTAATAAAACGGATTTTGAACAGAACCATCTTTCTTTGCACTGGTGGGTGGCAGGTCAGGGGACCATTTTGGTGTGCGCAAAACTGTGTGGTTCTCCTGGATTCTGGCGCAAATGTGGGCTTTTCCACCATCTTGGATTCCCTAAGCCCACAGCACCAAATGTTGCAGCATAATGTCATGATCTCTGCTTCCAAAAGGTCAGGGTTTTCCCCAACTCCCTTGGAAGCAGATCCATAACCCAGGTTCCGAGTGCCAACCAGTCCCAATTGGGACCTTTTGGACCCAGTCCTGGCGCCAGTGGCACCAGGCTCATAAATATGCCCAGTCCCAGCGCTGGAAGCGCCGGGCTCATAATGCTTGGGTGGACTTACCTGCAGCAGACCATGCTGCTTACTTGCCTGCCAGTTGAGCCTCTGATCCTCTTCTGTTTGGAACTACTTTTCCTGTTGGGTGGGGCAGGAGCCACTCCCTAGATTCAGAACACTGGAACTCTTCTGGAAAGCAGGAACTCTTTTCTTACCTAGGCGTGGCTGTGGAAGGAGACACCTAAGCACTACAGGAGGCTATTTAAACCACACCCGATGGATGAATCTTGCTTTGCGTTATTCTGCATCCTCTGCAGCAGAACGCTCATCGTGTCTTCTGCATCTGATCCTGGGCCTAAGGAAAAAGGCTTACCATCCTGAATCCAGTCTTCAGCAACACCTATAAAGACAAGAAAGAACAGGTTAGCATTACGGTCTTCAGTGACAGCTCTTCACTTACCTGGTCCATCGGCTGTCACCAACGCCTCGTGCTGCATTCCGGCATCTGAAAGACAAAGGCTTACCTACTCTTCGTGCGCTCCGGAGGTCTTCACACTGCATTCCGGCATCTGAAAGACAAAAGCTTACCAACTCTTCGCACGCTCCGGAGGCCTTCGGCGCTGCATCCCGCATCTGAAAGACAAAACAAGGTGCGTTTAAAGACATTGGGGAACTTTAATACTCACGTGCCATTACTCCTTTCCACATCTAACCCAGTGGGTATTCCGGCACCCTGCAGCCGCTCCGAACTTGTACCTGCAAAATAAAAAGACAGTTAGAGCGCATCGTGAAGCAGGCAACAAGCGCTTACTTACGTGCTTCCAGGCGCTTCTATTCATCACACGGGCTCCATCTTCAACTCACTTCAGCCCGGCATCTGCCATCGCCGGAACCCTGCAAAACAAGAAACATCATTACTAAAGACTTTAAAGACATTAGAATTACTCGAAACTTACCGTTCGTGCAGTAAACGACGGACAGCAGTCCTCTGAAGTCAAGAGGCCTGCTCCCCTTATCCAGTGAAGAAACTGGTTACAGCACCCTGCCCCGAGGCAGATGGAGAGCACGGCGTTCACTTACCTAAGGTGAGAGCGTTAACCTTTGGGGTTCTACAGGAGAAGAGAAAGGGAAGAAGAGAGAGACATTCAATAACCCAGTTCCTTAATCCCATATTTTCTATCTGCAGACATCTTACCCTTCAAGTCAGACATACACTGCACAGAGGTCCAGCCCAAAGAGCCAGCCGTGTGTTACACATCACCTTTGCAGATACGGTATACGCCCAGTCAAGACCGGCGCCTCTACGGGAATCAGGTGAGCGTTACACATAATAACTTGAACGTGGGTCAAGACACCCAACACTTTCCGGACCACTATAACAGCGTGCAGCGATTTCGACCAAGGAAGAGGATCCTCTGGCTGTGGAAGATGAGCTGGTTATCCCCACCAAGCTCAAGGGAAGAAGACTCCGAACTGGATCTTCTCCGAGTCATTGAACGAAAGATAGCTCAGGACTGCAGCAGGGCTTCACCGGGACGGGGTAGTTGCAGCAGCCGTTGTTCTCTCTGCTTCTCTTCGGTTCCTTGTAGTTCCAGTGGCGACTCTCTAACTTCTTAGCCCAAGAGACCTGCCTTTTATGCGAAAAACCCCGATTCACACAGCCTGGCTGTCAATCACCCAGCAGGGGGGTTGTCCAGCCCGGACAACTACCCTGGCCAATCATGACAAAGTACGACTTGGGTTTCCTAGGATACCCTGTGCAGGGGGTGACTACACCCCTCCCTCACATTCAGCCCACCTAGACACCAAGGCGCCTTGAGGAGGGCTTTTGAGCAGACGCCCGCCAAAAGACAGTGAACAAAGACGGTGAACCTAGTTTGCCACGCAAAGCAAAACACAAGAAGGACTTTAACAAAAAGAAATGGCGAATAAACCCAAACGGAGCAAAAAGAAAGACGATTTGGTCAAGTAGGTTTATGTTCGAGGCGTATATAATAGCCAAGAACAGTACCACGTTATCTAATATAATCGCGGTAGAAAAGTTAGGGTAGATACCACTGCCACCAGCCAAGTCTAAAAGTTAAAAGAGCGAAACAATGCTCTAGTAGGTACAGATAAAAAGGGATACGAATTAACCCTTTCCAGTACTCCATGGAAGATGGGGTGTACTGGATCTGTGGTAGATTGACCAAGTAAAGTTAATGGTAACTTTACCCTTTTCTGGGGGACAGTAGTCGCCTTAGAAATGGAGTCGAGGGAGCTCTCAAAGACAATCCTGTGCCACGGCACTGAAGGTGCTGTGTGACACACAAAAAGAAGGGGGCTACTGAAGTGGTGTACTTCAGAGGCCACAATCACAAAAACAGGTAGAAACGCATAGCAAAACACAGGTAAGAGTGGGGAAAAATCTCTCACTCTTACTAAGTGGAAAAAAATAACTCCAGAAGTCCAGCAAAGCTGCTGGGGGACTCACTAGGTGAGGGAAATTAGTCATAGATGACAATTCTCCCTAACACCGCACCACTTACATGTTACAGATACTTTCGGTAATGTGTCTCATTAGAATTATATATATATATATATATATATATATATATATTGCTCTTTCACACTTTGGATTTACATAGTCGAGGTAATCAATATTTAATTAACGTGCAAATTGCTCTTAAGGCTACATCACGTTCTGATTTCGCCAGGGCAGCCCGTTTTACCACTTCTTTAGACTCCAAGATCAAGGGCTCCGAGAGACAATTTGACATGCAATGCCCATTTCAAAGTTTCAAAGACGCCCCCCCCCCCCGCTGCGATAGTACTTCCATCAAGGCATCCTTATATTTGGCCAAATTTACATTTGGTTACAGTCGAGCCCACAACAACGCTGGTTGAAGCCAGCAAACAGAGTCAATCCCCTGCATGCCTGTCTCCAAAAACACCAGCGAATTAGGCATTCTATATGGCAGGCCAAGAATGTTTTTAAGTATTCGTTTTCCACAGTTACAAGTGGGTGAATATCTAGGTACCCCCACAGCTCAGCCACATATATGGCAGCATGTCTCGCTTGGGCCTTATAGACATGCAATGCCCCATTCCCATACTCGGCTGTAAACCAGGACGCCACCATATCTGCCCAGGGTAGCCCTAGCCTTATCCAGCTGCATAGACCATCTACAAGAGGACATGGGGAAAAACCCCAAATAATCATAAAATGCTGCTTGCTCAATCTCGCCCACTTCCAGAATATATTTCCCCCTGGTAGTAGTCTTGAAAACAATCGATTTAGTTTTTGCTACATTCAATGCCAAACCATTATCCTTGCAAAAGGCAACAAATAGATCCAATTGTCCTCCGCACTCCAACAGGTGTAAAGAAAACACTGTCGTCCGGAAACATCAAGATCAGCATCTTGTCTCCAGCTAAGATTGGTGCATCCAACTGAGAGGGCCGCATTTATCCAACTTGAGGTCCTACCATCAGTCCCCCAAAGCACTGCTGCCACATGGCTTGTATACAGACTGGATGGCTCTCCGAAGGGGCTCTGGAATTCCAAGCCCCCTGAGGACCTCCCAGAGGCGCTGCCTGGGCACTGTATTGAACGCAGTTCTCAAATCACCATAAACATGTATCTTCCTGAGCACTGCGTATTTGTCAATGATCAATCGCAGCCGCATGCTCTGGTCCACTGTACTCAATCCCTGACAGAACCCGGCTTACCGGTGGTCAATGATTTAATAGTTACCCAAGTCTCCAAATGAAACCATAAGGCCCTAGCAATGGTTTTACCCACAGAGTCTCGTTGAGAAACCGGCCTGTATTTGCTGGGCTGGTCTCTAGGACCTTTCTTATGGATAGATACCAGCCGTCTCTAAGACCTTTCTTATGTATAGGTACCAGCTCCGCTTTTGTCCATGAATCGGGGACCTCATTCACATTCAGGGATGCATTAAAAACATTTGTCAAATATGGTACCCACACATCGGGTTAATTCACATAGAAATCTATAGAAACCCTATTGGGGCTGGGCGCCTTCCCTAATTTTTGGGAGGCTAATGCTCTACTAACCTCGTCAAGAGTTGGCTTCAAAGGTGAATAATGTACTCCCCGATCTTGCCAGTTCTGCTCGAAACAAGATCCTGTTTACCATGTGCCCCTCCATCTTCGTAGAGGCTGCCATAGTAGTCCATCCATTCTTGTTCCAGAATACAGCAGTGACGGGTATTTCAGCCTCCATTTAGCCCTGTTCCAATAAGGCAATAGAAACCTCTCAAATCACTCTTTTTAAATGGCACTGAGTAACACGCCCGAGGTGTCCTCATGCCAGGCCCCCTTTTACTCCCTCAATAGCCTGCAATAGATGGTCCTTGCTGCCCTCAACGCCAGGCTTTTGGTTCCTTCCTCACATGGTGCTTCTATAATCAGACCCCCCCTTGGCCAGCTTGCACTCTTTGTTGTACCAAGGGGTAGAGGACTCGGTTTGCTTGCCCCACGCCTTAGGCTACAGCTTGCTTGACCATATAGTTCCAAATGGACAGCTCTAGTCACAGGGTTACGGGCCTGCATCCCCCTTAGGTGGTTGCTCGTTACCATAGCCAGAGCATGGTGATCGCTCTCACTCCTCTTAATTACCTGGAAAGTTTTTAAACAATCTCAGACCTCGAGGTTCACTAGAATATAGTCAATCATACTACTCCCCCGATTCTTTTTGAAAGTAGGTACAACAGGGGCGTCCCCAGATAAGCAATCATTTCAGGCCCTCAGGGTGACTGCCATAAACAAAATAGCCACCTCTTCCGCATTCCTATGCTGTCTGAGTGGATATGCTTGATCAACCAGAGCTATGCCCCAATGGCAGTCCTTCTCCACCCTTAAATCAATCAGAGCATGTAAGGGTTCAAAGTGAAGATAAAGGTCTCCATTAACCAACATTTTTGGTACCATTTTCATGATGACAACGACACAGTCATCAACATGAAAAATGGACTTCAGCAACAGCAGCACTGCCGGCACCAAGACGTACAAGCAAGGTACGTTTCTTTTTTTAAAGACACCATTAGCACCCTTGTAGAGATCTTCATGGGTGCTAATGGCGATATGCACCTCGGTTGTGGCCCGACCCTGTAGGTAACAGCCTGCCACCCTCGTTGCTCTCAACTTGGGTGGCGTGCCGTTACCTACAGGGTCGGCCCGCCACCTCCAGCATATCTTCCTCAGTATGCCTGCACAGCACACCGAATTTCGTTCTGAGCTAGACCAAAAAAAAGTCATGTGTTCACGTCTCTTAAATAAAATTCTTTTTCAAAAGTAAACTCACTGAAGAGTTTGATTGGCCGTTTCATCATCCCACTGACTGCTGATCGAACGTTTGGCTGGTATGCCTCCCTCACTCACCATTTGGGCGTGCCTTCTTTTTAGACAACCAGCGCGTGGAAACACTCACTATATACTTCTCTTTTGTTCTTCTCGCAGCTACCAGGCCAGCAAGTGTGCAATGGCGGTATGAACCAACCTTAAATGCTGCATTCAATGGCTCAATGTTTTAGGTGTACTGTACGTTAGTCAAAGAGTTACGGAAATGTTGCCCTTTTCCCCCCAATAGTGTAACCGTTCCCAACAGGCTCTGTTGTGTACTATGTGGCGTTCACCTTTTTAAGAGGCCTTTACTTTCTGTTTGGGAACACTAACTGGAGAAACAGCCATCTATCACACATTAGCACCCTACAGGGGGGCTCCAGCCAATGAGGAGGCTCGGAACGCGGGCTGTACTGTATTGGTACAAGCACACGTTCCAAGCTTCCTGGGCAGCCAGCGCCCCTTTCCCTCCCCCTCCCCATATATATATATTTGCATTTTGCACACCATACCGCGGAGCGGTGTAGCGGAGCTGCGTGGCTGAGGTGCGTGGCAGTTCCAGGCAGAGCTGTCCACGTCGTTGTGCTACAGGAAGTAGCTTTTCATACACACCATACCGCGGAGCGGTGTAGCGGAGCTGCGTGGCTGAGGTGCGTGGCAGTTCCAGGCAGAGCTGTCCACGTCGTGGTGCTACAGGAAGTAGCTTTTCATACACACCATACCGCGGAGCGGTGTAGCGGAGCTGCGTGGCTGAGGTGTGTGGCAGTCTGCCGCAGTCCGCTGCAAACGCGCAGTAAACGCACTCCAATGGAACCGGAGGTGCGTCCAACAAACGCCGACACGGAGGGGAGGAGAAGGCAAAAAACTACGACGGCGTCCATCGCACCCATTGAGCCGGGCGGTGCAACACGCAGGAGAAGTAAGTCGGCCTCCCTACTGAAAGGACTGGGGGGGGGGGTGTATTCCATCAGGGGATACCTTACCCCCAGTGCTAATCAGACTCTGCTTGGCGCCAAAACTGCGACATTACAATCACAGGGGGAGAGGGGAGAGAAGGACACTTGCATCCCACTCATCCCATCTGAGTCACTGGATGCAGTAAATACTGCAAATTTAAATCTACCAGCCCAACGCGATCAGACCCACCTCTCAGAAACTTGCCAGCCCAATGACCTGCAGCCCGCAAATGCGCGGGACCAGGGAAGGGGAGGGCAACAGGTAACAGGGCAAAGGCACGCAGAACTATCACAAGGACTGAGACAGGAACAGGGACAGGAGCCGGGGGTTGAACGAGCTGACATTTTTCCACACACAGACTCAAACCTAAAAGATGTCCCGTACCCCAGAATGGGAGGAGCAATGTCAACCAATTCAGCAACTGTATCAGACAAGACTTTGGGTCCAACTAACACTATGCGTATCCAAGCAATGTTCCATGAGGACGAACAAAGAACTAATAACAACCTCAAGCTGGGGGATAACGCTAGTGTTACTATCTGCGACTCCATCGAGATAGAAATCGAACAAAAAGGACTGCCAAATGCATATAACGCAGAGATGATTTCAGAATCAGACAAAGAGAACGTTGAGAGCAATATCTCATCGGACGAGGACTCGGAGGGCTCCAACAAAGAAACTGACGCGGAACAGGAAAAATTACTAGGAGGAATGGCGAAAATTAAAGAAAGACCTAAAATGAATACCACTTCAAACCCAGGGCTCCAAAATCAAAAAAAAAGGGGAGACGAGGAATCAGCTAAATTGATCCAACAGGGGCTACGGACACCAAGGAAAGAGCTCAAAAAACCAGGACGACGGCCACGAGGACGTTATAATCCACCTTCGTCCCAGCTACTAAAAGTTTTTCTTACTCAGCAACCTAAAAGAAAACCGAGTATAGAGACCGAGATCTCGGATGCAGAAATGCTTGAAATCGCGGCTGATTCTCAGCCTGCCCAAAAACAAAGAAGAACGGATCTAGATATAAGGCCGACAGACAAAAACGAGCTTGTGGAACAATCTCAACCTCACAGGGCTCAGTCAGTAAGAAAAACACCCGGCCCAGACCCTGATAACCTAACTGAAACAATCACCCCGAAGAACCAAACAAGGACTACCGGTGTCCTAAACATAATCAATTTGGACAGTATCCGATCTACAAGTCCTCCAAGGAAAAGACCCGCGCCCACCGAAGAGACAACAATCCATGAAGAAGGACAGGATGAGGAGGTCAGGGAAGTGAAATCTCCAAATAATTCAATGGATGTAACACTGTTAGATCCCCAAAATAAAGAAGACAGATGGCCCTGGACTAAGCCCCACTTAACAAAGATCCAAGAAAAGGACCATCCAAACGTCAAACAAGGGCGGCAGGGTGTCGATAGCAAAACCTATGAGAATGAGAGGGCGACTTTTAGAAAAGGGGGAACCCCAGATAGACCGCTGGGGGCGATTGGATTAAGTCCCGCACTGGAACTTCGAACATCGCCAAAAAGACCGGAAAAATTGCTTACCCCCCCAAAAAAAGAGACGCCTTAGTGAAATTGCAGCCTCACTACAAAAGGACTCGCCCAATAAGAAGCCGGATATGATTGCTATTATGTCAGCCATGACCGTAGTTCTAGCACCTTTCTGCAAACTATGCGAAGCAATCAAGGAAAATGTACAAAACAATACAGCAATCTTATCGAATGCGATGGACAAACTTACCCTCATAGAGACTCGCCTCTCGCCAATAAATCAAAAAACTCCTAACCTGGATAACACCTTTGACTCCAAACGCAACTCGATACCATCATTGAGCGACCCCACATGTACATTGTTCACAAAAAAGGGATCAAACCCAGGGATTTCACAAGAAGTTGAGAACCAAAAAACACAATGGGAAAATAAAATTGAAGCCCTGGAAAGAAAGATCGAAAAGCTTGAAATGCTAAATAAACACCTTGAGACTCCACTATTGAATACTGCTACTGTGTGGGGTGAAAGGGGAGATCTTCATAAAAATCACGAACCCATCACGTTGCTCTTAAACTCAAAACAACACAAACAAGGGCCCAATGGGGCTAAGCCAACAAAACCACAGTTACCAGAAAAAGAGCGGAGAAACATGAAATCTAACTCACAAAAGCAAACTCTGACTTCAATGGAAATGACCACCGTATTGCCGATAAAGAGCCCTACGAAACTACAACAAGAGATTAAAATCCGAGAATCCACAAGAGGCTCCCCAAGATCACCGAAAACAATGGAAGAGTTCCTACAATGTGCAGAGGCAATGAACATCTCAATCTATTCTGATGATGGTTCAAATATAATATCGGATTCACCTATAAAAGAGGCCCAAATAAAGAAACTAACAAGCAAGGCTGATACCACTTCCCGGAACGCGAAAGCGTCGGATGGGGGTCCCAACAAAAGGGAGACTAGAGCATCCTCCGAGAACCTGGACCAAAGAGCAAATGAACCAATGACATATAGTCAGGCGCTCAGATTAAGAACCAGCCCACGGACAACGAGAAAGAGAAAAGAGGAGACGCAGAGAACTCCAAATCGACAAACCGATTATGAAGAAATCAATGTCCGGGAAAACACCTCAACTAAACCAAATAAGACTATTCGAGTCTTTAAACTGGAACAAATTCGACCAGAGAGATACTCACTCATTTTAAACAGATCGTCAATACTACAAATCATAAAGAAAGTTAAAACGTTGAAAAGAATTACTTCGGACGATCTGATATTAGTGGAACCCTATCCCCGGGAAAAAAAAGCAAAAGCTTTCATTCACCTAAAAGCAGAGACCGTTGCTTATATCAACGAATCAGCATATCAAGAGCTGCACCAAATGGGGTTTCACTTGTGGGAAATAAAAAGTAGCACATACAGCCAAGACATCAAGGAGGACAAGACACAAACACGCAACAGCCAGTATCCCTTCAGATCCCGATTTGACAATCGAAACTGGGCTCAGAAAACTCCCCGCTTGCAAAACGTTCGAGCATATCTTGACCACCGAAGATTTCTAGATAGAGATCGAAGAGACCAATCGCCAATCAAAGAAAGAACAAGGACTCACCCAACAGGTTATAAGAACATACAAGAAAAAACGGGACACTCCAGACAACCAGAAAAAAGGTTAAAAGAACAAGAAACTCCTACCCCTCCGCGAAGTAACTACAACAAGAAAGCCTCGGGGGAAGACACACACACCCGTCAATCCTCCACAGAAAAAGGAGAGTCAGAATCGCAAAGAAGGGGACCATGGAACTGGATCTCATCAAGATGGACAAAAAAACAAGCAAAATAGCAATCATCGAGGGTGGGGGCCCGTGCAAACAACTCCAAAGATACAACACTCGACCACCCCACAGCGACCTCTTTTTCTCTTGCCTCTTGGAACACGAGAGGCCATATGCATTTGACAATGGTAGGAGACGTCAATCTAAATCAATTCGACATAATATGTTTACAAGAAACGTGGCTCTCAATACTACCAAGTCTGGATGGGTACTCGGTCGCAATCTCTCCGGCAGTAAAAGGCCTATTCGGCCGGCCGTCATCAGGATTGTTAACTGCCATAAAATCTAGCTCGGGCCTAACAGAACCCAAAATCTGGAAACAATCCTACGAAACACTGGTAACGCTGACTTCCCACTCCCACAGAAAGGCTAAGATGGAAAATGTTTTCCAAAAGACTGTAGCAATACTCAACTGCTACTGGAATCCACAAAGAATGTCCATCAAAACTTTCTGCGACAATATGACTATGGTGATCGATCATCTATATGCAGAATTTGAAAAAATTGAAATCATAGTCTGTGGTGACTTTAATGCCAAATGCATTCAAGTAACGAAGGATCAAGCTTGCTCTAAATCGCAGCGACAGTGGGAAGACGCCGCCTCTAAAAGAGGAAAGGCATGGAACAAGGTCATGACATCGCGACACATTCAAAATGTGGCGACGCTTTTCCCCTCCCAAAATAATATTCCAACATGGGAACGCATGAGCTCCAAAGCAACATTAGACCACATTTTTGTATCGTCTGGCCTTATCCAAGATTTAAAAAGCTTTCAAGTCCAGAAAACGGTGAATAGTGACCACAACCTATTGAGAGCGGATTGGGACATTCCCCACATTAAACCTAAAACATACGACTGGGAGACAGAAATAAACAGACAACAGACGCGACTCAGACTGACTGAACGCGATATTGACAAAATTAAAAGTTCTTGGGACCAAAGCCTCAACAAAATCGGCAATAAAGACACTGAGGAAAGACCTAATTACTTGCCGCTATTACTTCCCTTTCACAAGAAAAACGCAAATGGAACTAAGAAGATAACAAATAATATGCACACCTATAATAAAGAGCTGGTACAAAAAAGACAGATTGTCCGCAGATTACTAAGATGTGCGAAGAAAACAAACAATACAGAAGACTGGACTAGTTGGCAACTGGAAGCAAAAAAGTATAAAACCTGGCTTAAACAGAACAGGGCCAGTCGCTACCAAAATGATGCCGAACAGATGATGTCTGCACTACAATCAAAAAAATCTAGTCAACTCTGGTCATTGATAAAAGACAACAACTGTGCCAAGAGTTCGACTTTTACAAATGCAGTCCCAGAGGAAACCTGGATTCAATACTATACGACCCAATTCAAAAGCCCCCCAGAAAACTCGAATGGGGTTACCCTACTCCCAGACACTGTTTGGGTCGACTTATCAAATCCGGAAGACATTGAAACGGCCATCAGAAAACTAAAAACCTCCAGAGCCCCAGGTCCCGATGGCCTGACCAATGTAGACTTAAAGATCTCCCCCCCTAAATGGGCCGCGGTAATCAGCGACATCTTTGACATCTGTGGCCGAACGAAGAAGATCCCAGAATCCTGGCAAAGAACCGTCATTGTTCCAATTTATAAAAAAGGACCAAGGCAGGACCCGGCCAGCTACAGACCCATAGCGTTGCTAGATATCCTGAGTAAATTATATGCCACTCGCCTTTTGGCCCATTTTTGGATCTGGGAGAAAAACAGCGAGGCCAATGACCACTTCCAAACGGGCTTTCAGAAACATGGTGCCACGACCATCAACCTTTTCACTTTGAACATCTTGAAAGCCAAAGTGAAAGAAGGAGCACCCAAAGTCTACCTGGCTTTCGTGGACCTCTCGAAAGCCTTTGACAAGATCGACAGAGCCAGGCTATGGGCAAAGCTGCAAAGCTGGAAATGCCCGATGAAAATATTAGAGCCCATTATGGCACTTAACACGGATATAAAGATGAGAGTAAGACTCAATCAACAGGGGGATCTGTCAGAAGAAATACCTGTGAACAGAGGAGTGAAGCAGGGCTGCCCGTTCGCGCCAGCGCTTTTTATCGCCTTTTTAGGCGACTATCAGCACTCTGAAACAAAGATCCGAGCATTCCCTCCAAAAGTTGGGAAAGTCAAGATCCCTCGTCTACTGTACGCGGACGATATTACCATCATTGATCAAACCAAAGTGGGTCTCCAACGCAAACTATCTAACCTGCAAAACTATATGGAGGACAATTTGCTAGAAACAAACAAATCCAAAACAAAAATCTTGGTATTGGAGAAACTGAAGGCAAAGGGAACTTCTAAGCCCAATATTTACCTTGACAATGAACACATCGAAGTGGTCACCAACTTTAAATACTTGGGGACACAACTGGACACTTCCAAAACAGACCTTAGTTTTCAAACTCAACTGTGGGCAAAAGTAAAATGCCTAACGGCTCAAATAAGGGTGATCGACCGTAAGTTCGGAAAGTTCTCCCTGTTACCAGCCATCCTGTTCTATAAAACGAAAGTAGTCCCATCTCTGACATATGGAGCAGAAGCTTCGCTGTATCTTCCTCCGCAAATCTGGAACAAATTGGAAGGATATGTGTGGAAAACATTGCTGGGTCTCCCCAAGTCTACTGCAATAGCTGCCATCCGAAGGGAACTAGGACTGGTTTCTCTAACATCCTTGGTAAACCAAAGTGCGATGCGCTTATATAGTAAAATCATCTCTGCGGATACTTTACCGATTCTGAACATTATTCACGCAGAAATTTCAACTGGCAATTGACTCGCACTAAAAAACTGGGTCAACAGGAGACTAGAAGATCTTGAAATGATCAAATGTTCCCAGACGGAGCTAAAGGAAAACCCAGATCGTATCAAAACTAAAATGGAAGACATGGATTGGATTACCACAATAGAGCAGGCATCTAACAACAAACTATTGAGCCATCTACCACCCTCTTTTAACAAGCTGAAAAAACCCCTAAGTTACTGTGCTAAATTTCCGGAAAAAAAACTGAGAAACGTGATTTTGAGAGCCCGCTTTAACCTGCTACCAACCAGAGAGATATTGGCCCTCAGAAATCAGGGTTCTGTAACACTCTGTCGTCTCTGTAAAAGCCCAAACACAACTGAAACACTAAAACATCTGATAATGGATTGCATCACCATTAATGACATAAGAAATGTCTATCTACTCCCTTTGTCTGAGAGATTGTGGTTTTTGCAGAAAAACGACATATGGAATAGACTAATCTCCGGGGAGAGTACCAAATGGTCTCAGGCACTATCTAAACTGATCGATTTAGTCTTTGCAAAAATCATGCAGACTAATGCCAATGAGTCCAGTGAAACCACCTCCGCATTGGCCTGAACAATGGCGGAATGCTTACCTTTTCTTCTTTTCCTCTCTCTTCTCTTCTTTTCTTCTGCTGATCCCTGAAGAGTTTCGCCCTGGTCGGATCTGTTACTGTTTTCGTTGACAAAACTCAGTTTTAACTGTGTAAAGTTCAATAAAAAAAAAAAAAAAAAAAATAGCGCTCGAGGCGCTGTTACAGGAATTGCGTTATTATTATTATTATTTTTTTGGTCTTAGTTGCATATTTATAACGCGCTTAAACACCCAGAGGTGTCTAAGCGTGGACCCGGGGATCGAACCTGTGTTGCTTTGTGTCGTCTTGCTTCCAAGGCGAACACTTTGCAGCTGAGCTATCCTCCCAGATAATCTCTTAGCACCCTCGTAGTTTCGTACGCGGCTGCTAAGAGTGTTTTTATTTTTTAATGAATAAAACAAACTTGCCTTTGAAACACAGCCCTGGCGCCGCTCATTGCTGTCATCCAGGAAGCCCCTTTTCAATGGATGTCATCAACAGTGAAAACAGGCTTCCTGTCTAACAGGACTGAACGGCAGCACTAGGTATGTTTAAAAAAAATATATAAACTCTATTATCACCCGTTTAGATAACTACAAGGGTGCTAATGGCGTTTTGCCCCTTGGTGGAGGGACAACCCTTTTGGTAACGGCACCACGTCCTCGTGAAATGACCCTTGCTGCGCTCGGGCCCTTAACTTGGGTAGCGGGCCGTTATCTAAAGGGTCAGCCCACCACCTTGGGGCAAATCGCCTCCATCGGCCTTTAGTGCAGACTACAGCGCTTCTGTAGTGGAGGGAGGCATGATGGAAAGCCACATTTCATGGGAACATATTTCCTTAAATATTCTCGCATCCCAATATACAAAAATAAAAATATGCAGTCAGTCCTAGTAACACCTGGAAAAACAAAGTGGAAGCCCCATAGGACTAGAACTGACAGGCACCTTTTATTACCCATGGAAAAAGTACACAAAGAAGTGCATTTAACATTTAAAATCATTAAACATATTAGATTAATGAAACTGATGAGTAGTATGGTCGATCGCGCGAGATAGAAATACAATTTACAGATTAGAGTTGTAAAATCAGGATTGTAAAAAAAACTCGCAATAGATTTCAACTATGTGCAACACTCCCATGGGGAATATTTGCGTTCAAATAAAACAAGACGAAAATAAAATTCGTTAATATTTAGTATGAATTATCCCTTTTTCCAACCAACATAAAAGGATGGTCTTAGTACGAAAATGTAATTTTTAGTTGGCCCGCTAGAGGGCGTGAAACCCTGCTAATGCACTCGTTGCTCAGAAAAAAAGAATAAAATGGTGTTGACATTTGCTGGCTGTACGAAAACTGTGCGATCTAACGGCTTGTGTAGCCTGCAAATTAGCCAATAGGAATGGCTTATTCACTTGCCCAGGATTCTAAGAACTGTTAAAGGCAATCACAGGACCGCATTCCCTGCAGCCCATCCATAGATCTGTAAAACACATTGTTTCCTTCTCCTCATCGTGTTTCATTTTTACATTCTGTTGAAGAAAATGTCCCTTTGAAATCTCATCCATTATTGTATCTATGCGTAATACTTTCAGTTAGTCCATTAAAAGATATTGGGACTCAAACTTTTTTTATTTATTTATTTTTTAAAACAGACTCGCATGGTGACAATCCATACTTTTGTATGCTCGCGGGCCCACCGCGAGTCACCCAGCACGCAAGTAGGCACACGTACTCAGGCATGCTAAGAACACACGCCGGAGACGTGCGATGGCTCCGGTCTCCGGCTCGAACTGCCGGGCACCGCCTTTATTCATCAACAGCCCATGCGCGAGCCCCGTGAGTCTCGCGCATGCGTAATACGTGTACCCAGTACACAACACTCCTCCTCTTCCCCCAGAAACAAACATTTGAACATGAAAACATCAAAACAGAACTTGCTTGTCGTCAGGAACTGGAACAGCAAAATGTCCTTTCTAGGGGGCTGGGTCCATGATGAAGTCTCGGAACCTCTGGGGCAGCCTTCGTCCTGCCCTGCTCGGGTATCGTGGCGCAGTCTCCTCCGGGACCTCCGCCGTCTGCATATCTGCCATTGGAGGACACTCTTCGTGCTCTGCCTCACTCTCTTGTTCCGGAGCTTGGTCCGCCGCCGCATCATCTTCTGCTGTCTTGATACGCTTGAAGAATGATACATTCCGTGTAATAGTACCTCTGGCGTTGGCTGCTGTGACCATGGTACCCTTCACATGTGTTACACCCAGCGGTTGAGTCTCATAGGTTGTCGATAACTTGCCCTCCGACCTTCTATTTCGTACTAATACGGTATCACCCACTGCTATCTGCCTCTCAGGGAGCCTTCTCCGTACTGTCTCTCTCTCTCATTCCTGGACACTCTGTCCGACTGCACCTGCTCATTGTCTATCACACCTGGTTCCCGCCCTTCGGACTCAGGTATGAGCCCTCGCGGTATCCTTTTAAAGAGCGCTTCCGCCGGGGCAATTCCCGTGGATCGGTGCGGAGTTGTACGATACTCTCGGAGAAATTCAAACAGGTTCCTTCGGAGGTCTTCCCCTCCATTTTCGGATATACGAAATATCTTGTTTAAGGTGCGCATGAAGCGCTCTACCTCGCCATTGGCCCTTGGCCATAACGGGGTGACTTTGCGGTGTTTTATTCCCCTTTCTTCACAGTATCGGGCAAACACCTGCCCCTGGAAAGGTGCCCCATTGTCCGAACACAATTCCACGGGGAAACCATGGGTGGCGAAAATCTTGTCCATCGCTATGGTGGTGTGATCGCTGGCCGTGGATTAGACCAGTTCCACTTCGGGATAACGGGACCACTGGTCGGTCACAACCAGGAAGTACAGACCCCGACCGGTGGAGCCGAAGTCGGCATGGAC
This sequence comes from Ambystoma mexicanum, assembly GCF_040938575.1. Classification (NCBI taxonomy): domain Eukaryota; kingdom Metazoa; phylum Chordata; class Amphibia; order Caudata; family Ambystomatidae; genus Ambystoma; species Ambystoma mexicanum. The sequence goes on from NC_090932.1 coordinate 516,275,806, forward strand.
TGTCCCCCAGGGTAGTTCACTTCTTGCCATGGATTGTACTGGTGGACCTCTTTCCGCTGGGCTGGTGGCCTGGCATGGGATGCATGTCCTCACAAATTCTTCAACCCTCTTCTCTAAATCCGGGAACCAGACCTTGAGTCTGAGGCGTGCCTTCATTCTGGTCATCCCCTGATGCCCATTGTGAGCCAGTTGAAGGACCTTTGCTGTGAGGGATCTGGGAATCACGATCCTGTGTCCTCTCAGTAGTAGTCCATCGGTCGTCACCGACAATTCGTGTCGTGCACTCCACAATGCCCGCAGGTCCTTTTGCACCTCCACATTTCTCCTGGCACTGTTCATGAGAAGGTCCTTCCATGCACCTGAGGCCACTGCCTCCTTCGCTCTCAGAAATGCCTCGTCAGAGTTGGGCTCGTTGGCAATCTCTTCTCTCGATAGGGCGATGGGAAGCGCCGACTCGACAACCAAATGGATGGTGTCCGCACAGCTTGCAACTTCCGTGGTATCCCCTGACTGTCCAGAGCTGGGATGGCGAGACAAATAGTCAGCAGGGTTTTGGGTCCCTGGGCGGTATACCAGTTTTACCCCGTATTCCATGAGGGATAACATCCACCTTTCTATTCTTGGTGGTGGCTTGGATGAGGCACCAGCCAGAATGGGCAGTAGTGGTTTGTGATCCGTCACCACAACAACCGGTTTCCCTAGGACGTATAACCTGAAGTGTTTACAGCCCCATAATATGGCAAGGGCTTCACGTTCAATTTGAGAATACCTCCTCTCGGTGCTGGTCAGTGCCTTACTGGCATACGCGATGGGCCTCATTGCGCCCTGCTGATCCGCCTGCAAAAGGACTGCCCCTAGTCCCACGGGACTGGCATCCACCACTATCTCAGACTTGCGGGCCGGGTCTAAGTACGCCATGGTGTCTAGTTCAGACAGAGCTTCTTTGATGGCCGTGAACGCTCTCTGCTCTTTTCCAGTCCACGCCCATGCCATTTCCTTCCTCGTGAGAGCTCTTAACGGTTCGGAGATGGAGGCCAAGTCACGAATAAAACGTCCGCAATATGTCACCATGCCTAAAAAGCTGCGAACTTCCGCCGGGGACGTGGGTGATGATGCCTCCCGAATGTCCTTCACTTTCTTCGGATCGGGTGATATACCCCCCGCGAGAAAAATGAATCCAAAAAACTCTAAACTGTCCCTCATGAACTCGCACTTTTCCTGGTGCAGTGTTAACCCAAGGCTGTGCAGTCTGCGAAAAGTGTTTTCTAGGCGCTTGATGTGCTCCGCCTCTGACCTGGCGAATACAAGAATGTCATCCGACATATTTATGACCCCTTTCAATCCTGACAGAGCCCCCTTGATGGAATTTTGAAAGACCTCAGCCGCGGAGGATATTCCGAAACTGAGCCTCTTATATTGGTACAGTCCTTCATGGGTTGTAAAGGTTGTGATATATCTGGACTCTGGGTGGAGCTCCAGCTGGTGGTACCCTGCTCTTAAGTCCAATTTCGAAAAGAATTTGGCTCCTTGAAGCTCGCCAACAATGTCGTCCAGAGTTGGTGTGATATGACGCTCTCTTTTTATAGCCAGATTGGGTAGTCTCATATCGACGCAAATGCGTACAGCCCCCGGTTGCTTGGGCTTTGGGGCAACAACAATCGGGGAAACCCATGGCGTCGGCCCTTCCACTTTTTCGATAATGTCTCGTTCTATTAGGAGTTGTAGTTCCTCTTCAACCTGGGCCCTCAAGTGAAAAGGAATGCGACGATGTTTTAGTGCCGTTGGTCTGACTGACTTATCGATGTGGAGCCGTACAGGTTCAGCCTTTAGCTTCCCTATCCCTTTGAAGAGTTTCTCAAAGCGTGCCAACAAATTGTTCAGATCCGACTGGTATACTGCGAATGTGAATTGCACTAGGTTGAGTGCTTCCGAAGCTGCGCAACTCAGCAATGAATGCGGGCTCACGCTGGTAACGAAAAACCTAGCCTTGATACTGCTCCTGCCATGGGATACTGGGGCTATGAACACTCCTTGGATAGGTAGAGGGGTATCTTCGCCAAACGCATATATTTGGGCTCTAGACGGCGAAAGTGCTGGCGGGCCCGCAAGTGCATTGTAGTGTCTATCCGCGAGCACACATACCGATGCTCCCGTATCGATGAGGACCGGGGTGGGAACTTCCCCAATGTTCACAGTGCATGTAGGTTTTCGTCGAGTTCCGGGGCCACTTGCTATGCTGGAGATACAGAATACTTCTCCTTCTTCTTCTTCCTCGGCGATGTTCATATCCTGTAACTCCTGTTCCAGAGAAGATATACCCTTCACAGTGCGGGCACCACTCCTCACGAACCTCTCCGGCCCCCTGTTGGCCGCCACGGGCACAGTGGCCCTACACATCCTGGCATAGTGTCCGGGGACCCCACATCTGCCACATGTCCTCGACTTAGCAGGGCACTCACCCCTGTGAGGGAGATCGTACCCACAGTATGAGCACGATTGAGGGGAGCCCGATCTGGTTGTCTTTTCCTCCGGTTTTGGTGTCCATCTGGCCTTTCCCGGCGTAAAACGCCTGACAGCGAGCGCCTCTTCCTCACATTTGGGATGAGTGGCTGCGTCCATCTTCGACCCTCTGGCCTCCGCCAGTTCATGCGCCCTCCCCATGTCTAGAATTTGCCGGAGGGTTAGTCCCGGTTCTCTCAGGACTTGCCTCCTGAGTTTGCCAGAGCAACATCCTTGCAATAATTGGTTTCGGACCATTTCCTCTTCATTGGCCCACCTGCAGGAGCTCGCCAGGTGTCTCAGACGGGCACAAAACTGGTCTAGTGATTCGTCGCTGCGTTGCTTTTCAGCCCCCATGACGAATCTGTCAAAATCGACATTCGCTAATGGTAGGAAGTGATCCCTTAGCGCTTGCTTGACTGCGTCATATGTCGCCACTGGAATGTCAAGGGAGTCGTATATCTTCTGGACCTCCGTGCCTGCCGAGTACATCATGATGGCAATCTTCGCCTCATCTGCTGTTTCCCCCGAGGCCCTGAACATCATTTCCAGTCTTTTGACCCATATGAGCCATTTGGGGCCGAGTTTTGATGGGGGGCCTGTAGTGTCGAATTCAGGCATGGGCGCTAGGGTGGTGCGCACTCTACGTGGTACTGGAGTGGTGGAACCCTCCTCATCTGTCTCATCACCCATCTCCCTGGGTACTCACAGTAAAGTCTTGGCTGAAAATGGGTGATCTGGCTCCCAGCTGTGACAAAAATCTTCTGTGTTGTCTTTTGTCGCTTTGTCTATCACAGCCCTGCTCCAGCTGGGCTGTGAAGTGTCCAAAAATTATTTTTAGCTGCTGATGACTGACAGATGGCGCACGAGCACCCAAAACAGGCCGCAGCCACTGCGTGTGATGTTCTCACTCGAGCGCTCAAAATGGCCGCCGGCTATCTCGAGCGGGTCCGCGACTGCGGAGCTGTACTCCGTTCCTGCAATGTTGTCGGAACGAAGTAGCGGTTCACTTCCCGCCTCGTCGCCAGTTTTGTATGCTCGCGGGCCCACCGCGAGTCACCCAGCACGCAAGCAGGCACACGTACTCAGGCATGCTAAGAACACACGCCGGAGACGTGCGATGGCTCCGGTCTCCGGCTCGAACTGCCGGGGCACCGCCTTTATTCATCAACAGCGCATGCGCGAGCCCCGTGAGTCTCGCGCATGCGTAATACGTGTACCCAGTACACAACACATACATCTCTAGTGAGACTTCTGGGACGGTCTGAACCAAACCTTTATCCTTCGGAAACAAACGTTTCCTATCAAATAATATGTAGCATTCAGCCAACCTGTGCCCTTTCACAATCCCCTTCTTATGACATTTTAATACTTCAGACAACTGAACTTTCCATTGAAAGGGCGGAGGTTGGCTGAATGCTACATATTATTTGATAGGAAACGTTTGTTTCCGAAGGATAAAGGTTTGGTTCAGACCGTCCCAGAAGTCTCACTTGAGATGTATGGATTGTCACCATGCGAGTCCGTTTTTTTTTTTTCTTTAATTAAATCAAAAAATGTTTGAGTCCCAATACATTTTTATGGACTAACAAAGTATTATGCGTAGATACAATAATGGATGAGATTTCAAAGGGACATTTTCTTCAACAGAATGTAAAAATGAAACACGATGAGGAGAAGGAAACAATATGTTTTATAGATCTATGGATGGGCTGCAGGGAATGCGGTCCTGTGATTGTCTTCTCTAACAGTCCTTAGAATCCGGGGCAAGTGAATAAGCCATTCCTATTGGGCAATTTGTAGGCTACACAAGCCGTTAGATCGCAGTTTTGGTACAGCCAGCAAATTTCAACACGATTTTATTCTTTTTTTTTTTCTGAGCAACGAGTGCATTAGCAGTGTTTTTCGCCCTCTAGCGGCCCAACTGAAAATTAAATTTTCGTACTAAGACCGTCCTTTCATGTTGGTTGGAGAAAGGGATAATTCATACTAAATATTCATGAATTTTATTTTTGTCATGTTTTATTTAAACGCAAATATTCCCCATGGGAGTGTTCCACCTAGTTGAACTCAATCGTGTGTTTTTTACAATCCTGATTTTGCAACTCTAATATGTAAATTGTATTTCTATCACGCGCGCTCGACCATACTACTCATCAGTTTCATTAATCTAATGATATGTTTAATGATTTTAAATGTTAAATGCACTTATATATTTTTCTTTTATTATCCATGGGAAAAGTACACAACAAAGGCAATTATATATTTTTATATGACCACTTTTTTGTGTTTGTGATTGGCCATGGATTCTGATCGCTTTATTGACTTCCCCTTCGTGCTCTACCCGAGTTATCTGCCTGCATACCTCGTTAAAGTTTCCCACTGCGCTCAAGCCTTTACCCAGGTCTTCAGGTCCCATCAACCCCAGTACGGCCCTCGGGCTAGGTCTATAAAGCTTTATTAATCTACAGAGAAACATTAGCTTGCAGGCAGAGCAATTAGAAACATGTTACTGCTTAAAAGGTGCCAGAATTTACATAGTTAAAGCAATACAACTTGTGTTAGTTTCCAAACATGTGAAAAACGCTTCCTAAAGCAGGGGACAGAGAATGCAAAAATACATTTCTCTCAGTGGTAACATGCCTCAGAGTGCAGACTTTAAAGAGGAAGCATGCATTACCTCCACTCTTCCTCGCCCCAGTACTTACTTCATGAGGCACCTGCCTCCGACACAGGACCTTCTTCTATTTCTTTAAATCCCTATAACTCCTCCCCCACATCCATGTCACTCAGTTTAAATTTTTCCTGCCTCCGGCAGGTTGGACTTTTTCTTCCCGGTGCGGGGCACCAGGGAGGACCGATTGCTGGCCCCCTGGGGGTGGGGGGGGTTGTGTGGCGGGGCCCTCGGCTCCCTCAGGTGCGGCGCTGCTCCTGGGCCCCCTGCGGGGCTTGGGGTCACAGTTGAGCTGGATTGCCTCGCTCGGTTCTTTGCTGGGCTCCGGACCGCAGCGTGAGCATTGTGTCCCGGGTCCTGCACGGCCGGGGGAAGGAGAGGGGAGGACTGGGCTTGATGTTTTTCCCCTCTCCTCCTGTTTTGGCCATCTTGATTCGACTTGGCAGTATGGGCTAGCCTTCCCTTTTGTTGTGAGGCCTCTCTGCTTCTTGTCGTGGGGTGACAGTAGCAGAGACTCTTTGGGAGTGCAGGGGCTCTGTTCTGTCGCAGGCATGTCACATACCACCTGCTCCTCAGAGACACACGGCCCAGGATGCACCAGATGTTAGCTGCATTATCTGGGGGAAGGTAAGGAGAGGGGAGGACTGTGCTTGATATTTTTCCCCTCTCCTGCTGGTATGGCCATCTTGACTCCTTCAATATGCCGTTTTCCTCGTGCTTTGTGTGCAGATCTTTATTGGAAATGATGGCAAGCACTTGGCAGTATGGGCTAGCCTTCCCTTTTTGTTGTGAGGCCTCTCTGCTTCTTGTCGTGGGGTGACCGTGACAGAGTATTTAAAAGTGTGGGGGCTCTGTACTGTCACAGGCATGTCACATACCACCCGCTCCTCAGACACACACAGCCCAGGATGCACCGGATGTTGGCTGCATTCCTTGCGTGCTGCCTGTGAATACGGCGCAGATTTGGACACGTCTGCAAGCGGCCGGAAGGGTACCGGCCTGGCATAGTCTACACTTCGGGTTCGAGTCTCAGCGGTGCTGACTCGGTCCTTCATCCTTCCTAGACCGACGCATTGGAACGATTTAGAGGATGGGGCTACCAGCTACTGGATACAGGGCTCAAGCCACCTCTCAGTCATGTGGCATGTTAGTGGTGTGTTTGGGTCTGTGCTAGCTATGGACGCAGACTCCTTGTCCTGTCCTCTTCCTCTAAACTGCGCAAGGGAAAGTCAAAGGAGTGGATTTGCTTTTCCCTTGTCCGGCATGGGATTATGGAAAATGCATCATGGAAGTAACGGCCATGCAGGGGGTTCCCAGTGTCTCTTCTTTTAGGCCCTAGGTCCTCCGGTGCCGAAGTGTTGCTTTCACGCCACCTCTCAGACTTGTAGGAAATGATAGGGCACATGTCTGTGCTTAGAGGGGTTCTCAGCGCCCCTGGTGCCAGTGGAGGGGGGTGTCACTTCAGTGGGTTTTCCAGTATAGGCATACCTCAGGTAGGGGCTTGCCTTTGATGTCGGCTATCCGGGATGGATTGCTTTGCCCCGCTTTGTGACAATACTCTGCCCTTTTGACGCCAGCCTGGTGGCTCCTCTGTCGGCTGAGGGGGCCATAGTCTGCTGGACTTCTGGGCTGTCCAGTATCTTCCTTTTGATAGGTCAGATCTTTTTGTGGGCTGACAAGCATGCTGTTATATTGTGGCGCAGGCCTGTTTCAACGTCCTGTGATTTCCCTCTGGTGCAAGTGCAGTGACTGGCGGTTTTCCCTTGCTCCTCGTCTCTATCTTCTCGGAGGTGTATGGGACCGGTGGGGTTCGGCTTCCTGGGTAATGGGCTCCTTCTGGAGGGGGTATCAATTGCCGTTCTGGTCTCCTCCTGTCCAGGTTTGCATGGTTAGGACTTTGGTACCCAGCTCACGGTCCAAGTAGTTGGCCATGGGATCCGTTCTCTCCGAACGGTTGTTGTGGGTTACCGTCTTGCCCGTTCCTCTCCCTGTTCAGGGTCAAGTTTACTACTTGCAGGTGTTCCTGGTCCCTATGCCTTCTAGGATGTGTCACCTGCTTATGGGTCTCAAGACCCTACACTGCTTGTCCGGACGTCTGGGGAGAGCGTACTCTGGATGTTGTGCAGGGGGGGGCACTTGCTGGCTGTTCTGGGTTCTCAGAAGGCAGTATGTCTCGGCTCGCCTGTTGCTGAAGTTACGGGGCACGTGGCATCTTGCATGTTTTCCAGTTCCTTGAGCCCGTCTTCGGTTACGTCTCCTGGTGTCTTATACTCTCTCCCACTGGCTCCCGACATCTCAGCTTTCGTAGTTTTGTTTTCAGTGTCCCCAGCGCTGCGAGTGTCCCTGCTATGGTGGTGGGGGGTTTCAGGTCTACAGGCGGAGGTGTGCATGGTCCTTCCTCCTGTGGCCTCTCCTACTACCAACACCAGCAGAAAGGGTCTACATTGGGGGTCCTCTCAGCTCAAGGGTTGTGAGATCTGGGGAGAGCCGGCGATCATCCAATTGGCAAGAGTTGTGCCATTGTCCAAGCTCTGGTGTACTTCGAGGAGTTGCTGGACGGTCGGCGGTTTTTGGTCCGATCGGACAATACGACGGCCTTGGCATATGTCAACTGCAAAAGGGGTTCCGGCCACTCCTTGAATGCTCTGGCAGCGCTGATAGGCACCTGGGAGGACTCATCTGGTGTCTCTGGTGGCCTCACGTATCAGAAGGGTGGACAATGTTCAAGCGGATCTTCTCAGACGCCGGTTTTCACTCCTCTGCGGAACTGGTCCTGTTGGCCCAGGTCTTTGCGGTGACCTGTGTCAGATTAGGGTCCCTGGTTATAGACCTGTTTGCATCCCCGGCCTCAGCAGAAGTTCCCCTCTTCTGCTCTCAGTTTCAGGCTGAGGGGATTGGGGGATGGATGCCCTCTCTGTACAGTGGCCTTGGGGTTTTCCTTTATGCCTTTCCGCCTATTCCCCCTCTGCCCTGGGTGGTTTGGCGCATCTGAGTGTCCAGGGTGACTGTGTTGTTAGCTCCGTTCTGGTCCCGCCTGAGTTGGCTCCCCTCTCTGTTGGAGCTTCGGTCCTAGGAACCTTGGCTGGTTCCGAGGTGGCCGTGTCCCCTTCAAGGGGATCTGCGGTTGGAATTCCACCGGATGCAATGGGCGGTGTGGCTATTGCTCAGTCTAGGTTGATATCTCAGGGGTTCTCAGATCCTGTAGTTGAGTCCAAATGGATGCTCTTAGACCCTCCACTCTGAAGGTGTTAGGCAGACATTGGGGCCATTTCCTAGACTGGTATGGGCGGTCTGAGATCCCTCCCCTGCGTTCTGGCCTCTGCTATCCTTCGGTTCCTCCAGGAGGGGTTTTGACAGGGGCCTGGCAGTTTTTCCAGGTTTCGCTCTCAGTGAGCCTCCATGAAATTCCTTTTGGGGGACTCTGACAGTCACTTGGATGGGGAGGTGTGGGTGGGGAAGTTGATCCAGGGTTTTTCTTCTTCCCGTCCTTGTGCTGATAAAGGGCTTTCCTCTTGGGATCTCCCTCTTGTATTACGGTTCCTTCACGGGCCTCCTTTTGAGCCCATTTCCGAGATTGATATCAAACATCTTACACTGAAATCTGCTTTTCTTATTGCCCTCACTTCTGCCCGTAGGCTTGGGGAGATTGAGGCTCTCTTATGTCACGCTCCTTTCCTGAGGGTGCTGCCAGACTCGGTGGTGCTGGGGTGTGGTCCGATGTTTCTCCCTTCAGTTGTCTCTCGGTGTTCACACCTCTCAGGGTCTGGTTCTCCCTGACTTCTTTCATGATCCAAGAACGCCTGAGGAGGTGGCTCGGCTTAACATTGATGTCCGGCGGGACGCGTTGGCGTATTTGGCTTGGTTTGCTTTTTCCACCAATCTGATAGTCTTCTGATTGCTTGTGGTCCGGCTGGGGCTGGGCATAACGCATCTGTGGTTTCCATTTTCCGGTGGTTCGGGGTTGTGATCTCTAGGGCCTATGTGGCTTCTGGCCTGCCTGTGCCTGCGCACAATCAGGGGCGGTCTGCCAGGGGTTTCGCGGCTTCTCGGGCCGATGCAAGGAGGGTTTTTCTCTGCAAGAGATTTGTATGGCTGCCGCCTTGGCTGGTCTAGGCATTTTCATCAACCGCTATGGGTTGAGTTTCTCCCACTCGGGGGTTGGTTCCTTTGTGGTTGGAGTTTTGTCTGTGGGGATGTGATTTAAGAGTTATTGTGGGTGTGTTTTGCTGCACTGTTTTTGGCTCTGTGTCTCATTGGGACCTTTTCCCCGTTGCTGCTTTGGTATACCTCATGAAGTAAGTACTGGGACGAGGAAGAGTGGACGTGGAGGTAATGCTCTGATTACTTACCGGTAATCTTCATTACTCCTAGTCCTACTCTTCCTCGTCACAGTACTGACGACCCTCCTCACCCCCCCCTGCGGGGAAGGTCCCATGCTCCGGCTTGGTAATATGAAACTGAGTGACATGGATGTGGGGGAGGAGTTATAGGGATTTAAAGAAATAGAAGAAGGTCCTGTGTCAGAGGCAGGTGCCTCATGAAGTACTGTGACGAGGAAGAGTAGGACTAGGAGTAATGAAGATTACCGGTAAGTAATCAGAGCATTATGGTGTATTCATTTCAAGTAAAATTTAATTGCAGGAAACATTTGTACCAAAGTTGAACATTTGCAAATCCAGGCTGCTCAAGTCTGAAAACCAAATACTGACTGAATCCAGTAATTCTACTTCTTAATAATACTTTGCGGAAGGCACTTTACATGGTTGCGCACAGTGAACTAGGTACATTTCTTTAGGTATGGGCAAACACTTTTTTTTGGAAAGCGAGTATTAATTCTTAGCACCTACATGAACCTGAGGAATACCATACCAGCGTTTATATGGGATGCAGCCTGATGGTCTAGGCTATAAATGAACTCACTATAGTGAGACATGAAACTCACATCTCTGTTTAAAACATCTGTTCTGGAAGTCAAGCATCTTGAAAAATGTGTTCATATGTTCTTCCATGCCCAATATTTGATGGATGTCCCTTCAATACCAACATTGATTGGTCCTTTAAAGGGAAAGTGCGCTCAAAAATGTTAATGTCCCGAGCGTTCGGCATGTGTTTTTAAGCATACAGTGATTGATCGTAAAAATAATTCCTATGCATCTTACCTTAGTTTTCCTCACTTTTACAAATGCGAAAACAACAGGTTAGGTGCCGCCATCTTGTGCTAATCTTATCTGATGCTGCATCGCTCTAAATTCAAGTGCCCTCGCGGCGGCAGGCAGATCAAATCACCTGCCACTGAAGTTGACATCGCTATTCCAAACAATAAGCTCCCCCTATTTACATGACGTTAGTGGGCAGCGTAGCCAAACGCGCCCAGTCATCACCCACGTCATAAAGTCAGTTAGCGCAGAACTCAGAAGATAAACACATATCCTCTCACAGCGTATCACAAACTTGATTTGAAAACAATATTTTTAAAGAAAACATCATTAATCTGCAATTTAGCAAGTGCTTTTATTTAATAAAGAAGGCTCAAAAAACCAAGTGATCATGATCCGCTGATTGCGATCAACAAGCAATTGTTGTGTGTCCTTGGGTTAGAGCAACAATGACGCACATGGATTTCCATTTGGGAGAAGATGCAGATTCGATGCACCTTCTATCGCAAGGCTTTGGCATCAGTTTCTTGCTAGACTGTAAACTATGACAGGTTGCTCCTTGTTGCTGGTAATGCCAAAAGGGCATATCGGTCCCGGTCCATCGTCCCAAATGAGGGCGATGCAAATCGATGCATTTATGCGCATCTGCCATGGTTGATTGAAGAAACCGTCCCACTGTAGGCATTGGCAGAACCGTACAATAGATCTGTGTAGATAACATAATAAACATTTATTTTAGTAGCTGTTCTTTATTCAAATGTATATATTTACCCTGTAATTCTGCACCGGATGAAACCTAACAATGAACACAAATAATGAACACATACAGACAACATGGGGGAGTATTTGAGACTACGATGTGCATGAAAGGTTAGCGCAGTGAAGTAGGCGTAGCTCCCTCTGGGATGGAGAAGCTGACGGATAAATGCAACAGACAGGTGGCATTATAACAGAACCTGGAACATTATACATCAAAAAGCAAACCAAGTTACCCTGGAAAATGTTCAGCCCCCGGAACATCTAATAATGCAACGTTGATAGCACACCCCGATATTCCATGGGGCGAAGTGGTTTAGATATCACTAGCCTGCATACAATTTGTGGTTGTGGGTCGCCGATTAATAATAGTCACAATATGCTCCAACTAACAACCCATAACAATGTCAGTAAGCAATACCAGTCAAAAAAATCTAACCTTTAATCATTCCTCTTTAAACTATACACAAATAATTATTAGTTGACTTATAAACAAACCGCGAGTTACGCAATTGTTTTTTTTAAATATGGTGTGGTATAAGTTTAATTAACGGAACAACGTATTGTCTACACTATTTTCGTCAAATGGCATATTCGCACATCACTGAATAGTTCCATATGCATACAGTACAAATGCCGTTTTTAATCTTAAAAATATTATGGATAGCTGAACTTACATTATGTTTGGTAGTTCCATTCTCTTGGCGTAACGCAGAGCGTCCACTCAGAACAATGGTTTGCATTCACTGAAACTACATTTTCCAATGTCCACTTTCAATATAGTAAATGTTATCATTTTTGCAGGTATTCAACAACTTGTGTCCTTCTAGCCAAGCGATTGCGCCCTTTCGTCCAAGGTCAAATAACAATTTAAGCTTGTTTTCAATTTGTATATGTGGTAGGCTTCGTTTTTGTGAAAGAATGCCACAATAATAAAACATAACAGACAAGATGCGTCAGTGTGAACTGATTAATTTCTTCTGTCCCCACGAGCATCATCCCACAAAGTGACCTTCACTCAATGGAAGCGATGTGCCCAGCTGACCAACATGGCATTCGAAACACACCTGAAAAATAAACACATTTTTTGCTGGCATCCACCAATGCCGCGCGATCATGAACACTTTTTTATCCATCACTAGTGCAGGTTATGAACCTATATGTGATGTCATTCATGACACTGTGGCTTTTCTATAGGCAAAATCATTCATTCTGGAGTCTCAAAGTTCACAAAGAGCAGACTGCTTTGAAGATTTTCTTTTGATTTCGGAAAAAGTTAACCTTGTTAAACCCGGCAAGCTATCTCTTGGCTTCTTTCCAGAGAGTTATGTATTCATTATGTTGTGAGCCTAACAGGGGACCACCTTCAATTGCACGCTGTCTTCTATAATTTATGCATGTCCATTCAGACTATCTATCCCACCTGAAGCAGCCCTATCTATGTTCAAGCGAGACAGGTTACACTGCTTGCCCAAAGTTAGTTGCATTCATGATCTGACTAGGCCTTGTGTCAATCGGCCATGCAAGTGCATACGGTAAGAGAGGATGAGTGTTAGACAATTTTTCTGATTCAATCCCTAACTTTCTGTTGCGGACCGAGACGTCAGTAGCCTTGTGCTCAACATTGCAGTAGTGCACGAAAACACACAATCTCGATGGTCAAGCAAAAAGCGTTTTTTCTTGAGAAGGCTGTAGCAAGTCAGGAAAGGGCCTTAGGCGATAAAGAATGGATTCCCACTATTCGAGTAGGATGTACCCTTGGCAGCAGATCAAATTTCAAAACATGAAAATAGCTCTTGCGCGCAGGCTAACCCAGCCAACATCAGATTCCTTTACTAGACCCTATCCGTTGTACCGTGACTCTCAGCAAGAAATCATAGTGTAATAAACGGTACAATACATTTTTCTGATACTCATAATAGGCCTGGTATAAACCTATGAATTGTATTCTGGATAACTGTCATTCTAGGGGAGTTGGAACTTGGGGTGTAATATTCAATTACAGTTGCTTTTCGGTCCACACAGTAGGGGATGCAATTACTTCGTTAGTTTTGGACAACAGTTACACTCACGTTAAGTAAAACCGACACTACAAGCCACTGAAAGGTGTGACCGAAGATTCCTTTTGTGTCTGTCTAAAACAAACCATGATATGGTTGGATGATATGATATGGCATTTGTAATGCGTCTATGCACAAGTGCTTTAAGGCGTGACGAGTCGAAGGAGGGGGAACAGAGGGAAGACAGAGACAACGATCTTACTATAGCCAGGTGACATTGAGATTGTGCAAGTGCAGTGTGGGGGGGGGGGAGTGCAGGTGGAAAGGGGAGGGGGCAGTGCAGTGCATTTGATAAACAGTGAAAATAAATAAAGACAATAAATAAAAAGTGCGGCCAGCAGGTGGTAAGTGCAGACATCAGGTAGGGGGCTAGGAGGTTGTAGGGATACAGAAACAGTTTCCGTGAGTCCAGATAAAGGACAGGAAGCATCCAGGTGGATGTTAAAAGTCTCCAAGAAGGAGGAGTCGAGTGGTCAAGACCAGGAGGGAAGATGAGAGGTCCACCCACTCAGAGAGGAAGAAGGATATCTGACCAGGTGGCAGATAGATGGTAGCCACAGTAAGGGAAGGGCCAGGATTGAGAGCCTGCGGACGAGGCATTCGGAAGATGAGTAGGCCTGCATAGGAATAACAGAGGCATTTATTAAGAGGCATTAAGTAAACATTAACAATGACCTTAGAGGAGTGCAAGGAGGCCAAGAAGGCCTCCCAAAGGGTGCCACCATTAATGGGAGAAGAAGAGAGCACATAGACCATATGTAGAGTCCATAGGTCTGGCGAGGGAATGACAAAAAGGATATCAGTGAGGGTTTGCCTGGAGGAAGCACTGGTATAGGTTTCAGTGATAGCGAGGCCTAGGTTGGAGACCAGGATGTCCTTTTTAAACTTCTTCCTACCAGATTTAGTGAGGAGAGCAGGAAAGTCGATAGAGAAGCAGTTAGAAAAGATAGGAGAGAGAGAGCACCATAGACTGGGTAGGAAGAGGATAGAAGAGGAAGGCTGGGGCAGGTAGGCAGGGAGAACACAAGGGAAGGACTCAGGGAGGGGCTCATGCAAAGCAAAACCTAGAGTTACACTGTATGGCAACCTAGCAACAACAGGCACTTATTGGCAAAACGTTGACAAAGAGGATACATTTGAAAAGACAATTTGGACGCTATGGTGAGCTATGTAGAGCTATGGTGAACCCAAAAAAAATCAAACACTTTAAAAGACTAAAATACTCTTGAGTGTGTAAAAAGGTGCCCGCTCGCCGAGACGTTTGAAAAAATAATACACTGCTAGAGTAAAACATTCTGTTACTTATGGGGTTGACACAGGTCAGGGGATTGATCATTGCTATGAAAACCTTACCCACTATAGGCCATCAATGCCAGTGCCATGTACTGTATGTGTGGATGTGGTTTGGGTCTAGCAGAGGGTTTGACAGACACCAAGCCTCAGTGTACCTCGGACTGATGGCAAATATCCATTTTCATATCAGTATTTCAGCAACCCAAATGAGCAGTGCAGCACCAATTTGCTAGGGCGATTCTATTCTGAAATATATCACTAATAGCAACCACAGACATGTGTCTTATCAATCGAGGCCCAGTAATATAAATGAAGGGAAGGTAAAAGATATACATTAATGACTCATACACGATTAAATCTGCATAATTTAATATTTTTAAATACTTTTTATAGCATTGAAATTCAGTGCAATAGCTTTCGATTTTTGATGTACAATGTCCAAACATTGGGGAACATATTGAAAATGTTATTGTGAACACATTATGAAGTCAGCTACAAATCATTTAAATTGGGAAGTCAACTTTTCAATGAGTTCTGCTTTAGGTGGACAGGGCTTGTTAGCAATGTTTTGTGGCATTGTATGTGTCCTAGGAACAAAATCCAGATTGATTCCATGAGCAGTTAATGTCAGATCTTTCACAAATTCGAATTCCATTTCCTGGTATATTGGCTTGGCCACCCACTGTTTGCCTCATTTTGTAAAGGCCAAGAGGTAACGAAGCATCCCAAAGTTTCCTGCAGTTTTCGCTTATTCCCTCCCAACGTTCTCATTGTGCTCAAATACAGCTATTCTTGTTCTGGCCTCCATAGTGTATGCTGAAATGCAACCTTTTGGGTCTGTACTTTATGCACATATTATGGAACACCTCCAAATCTCCGGTATGACAGAATTGTGCGAGTCCCTTAAGGTCTCTTAAAGAGTTTTATCATACACTATCTTCTCAAGAGGTTTGTTTGGAGGTGAACATGGCACCAACCACGTCTTGCGTTCCTGCTCCTTCGATAAAGGAGCATGTGCACATTCGTGAAAAAGGTGGTTTTCTGTCCATGAGTGTACGTCGGAACAATGGTGCATTAATGAACGGCATTTTTCGAGTAGAATTTCTCCAGACCCATCACAAATTTTGGAGCTCCACCAAAGATGGTTGCTGATAGACTGACACCACTTTAAAATATTTTCTGAACCCTTTTTTTTAACCAGCAGCTGTCATTTTTTTTATTGACTAATTTGGCAACGTGCCATGCATCAAATTGATGATGAATGTGTGGAAACTGCTCTCGCATGGCCTTGGCTATTGAAGCATGCCTGTCAGTGGCTATCAGCATTGCCCTCGATTGAAGATGTTCGACAGATTTGATGAAACCATGTTTCTCCATGGCCACAGAAGATGTACATTCAGACACCTGCATGATCTCCGACCTCACTTATTTTACTTTCCATGTCTTGAAAGTGGTATGTGCAGTATTTTGCTGAAAGTCCGGGGCTGTCACACTGTCCGTCACCAGCTAGCCAGAAACATTTGCCGAAGAATGTGCTTTCGATGGACAACTGTTCAATTTTCCAGGCTTGACTTTAGCAGGGAATAAGAATTCCCTTTGATATTTGTAGTACGGGGTTTTAGCAAGGAACTTAACTCCCACAAATTGACAAACTGGAAATCTTACCGAATGTAGACCGGCTGAAAAGTAAAGATGCTGAACAAAGATTTCCAGCTGGCACTTTGCCCAGCACCGGTTGAGCGGACCATGAAAATGTATTATGGAGGTGGACACACCTGGCTTGGATTTTCAGGTTAGTGCCTTGTAATGCACGAGACACATTTACCAAAGGCTCCCCACATATGTTCCCCCTCAATGTATGGGCACATTACAGCATCTGTACAATCTCTATCAGGCAACTGTCGAATACAATGTATTTTTGCTCCTTAATTAGCCAATCGTCCATCATGAATGTGGTTTGTGAATTGACTGTGGTGGACAAATAGCCCATACTAGGTAAACTAATGTTGAAATCTTTGGCAAATCCTCAGTCAATTGTGTTGAAGCTTCAGTCTCCGTTAGTTCAGGTTGTGATATTTGCAGACGAATTTGAGAAACAGGTAACATAGAATGTTTCTTCGGTGGAACATTTTTAGCAAATGTAGATTGTGTTAAGAGGTCTGCGGGGAATTGCAATGCATCTTCATTATATTCAGTTTCATCTTGTTGAGTTGTAACATCATAGCAATGGTCCCTGGACACTGCATGGATTGCCGGTCATATTCCATTCAGTTTCTGGCCATTGGGCATAAGCATACCGAGTCTCCTTACTGACTGGACCACGCTGTGCCCCCAAATAGTAGTTGCACCATTGTAAAGACTGTTTGGCAAGCAACATCTTTGGTTTCATTTGTTGTCTGTGTATTTATACCTCTCTTCCTTCTGGGCCTCTAAGAGATGAGTTGAAAAACATGCTCAATGTATAGCAAACATACAGCAGATCCCACTTTAAAAACAAAAACATATGAATAAAACACCAGCCTAAAAACCTCTACAAACCAAACTTCTTTGTTCGTTACCCTTGTTTTCTTTGTTTTCTTTGAAGCCGTGGGCTTCCCTTTTCTCAACGCACCAGCAAGCTGAATAAATAGTGTTTTATATGGTTTCAATCAAGCGCATTTCATTTCCACGCAAACATACATATGTAAATATCTACAAACAGAACCAACTTGAATGAATAGAAAAAAATTACAACATTAAAATGTATTCCAAATGCAATGTGATGTCCAAATGTATTCAATATCAGGTTATGCGCACCTCTGGTCCGTGTGCCTCCTCTTCTAATTCCACACCTTGTGTACATTCCTTCAATAGAATATTCATTAAAAAAAAAAGAAATGTCAATCGTACTGGAAATTAAAATCTTTTATCGCACAGAGCACTTACACACAAAGTATTATTTAATGATTAAGAACCGTATGCTACAAGGTTTGTTGTCTCAACACTAATAGAACATTCGTATTAACATACCCTCGTAAACACTATGTCATTTAGTCATAATATACTTTTCAAATGTCACCTGATAACCATACAAGATGACACATGTACTTGATCAGAGATCACTGTGCAAAAAATTCTGATTGTAATGTTGCCCTCAAACCTTTTGTTATGTATTCTGCATTAGGGAGGAAGTGTAACATTACAACTGAAATTAGAAAAGTTTGAAACATTGCATTTCACTCTCCAATAATATCCTTTGTAGGATTTACTTTCATTCTTGCAAGGCAACTGTAACTATGCATACTTCATACTCTGGACCAGTTGCAAAGGAGGAAGTGAGTGTAGTCAAAGTTCCAGCATCCCCCTGTAACAGTACTTGTTTTTGTACAGATGAAAACAGCAAAATGGACCTGAGGCAATGGTACATATAGAGAGACACCCATACATGCCACTAAGTGTACATAACCAATAGCATACATGACCATTTTCATATTATTTGAAATTCCAAGCACACCACATTCTCATCAAGGACAAATAAAATACAATTACTTGATAGGCGAGTCAACTTGATGCTGACTCCGGAAAATAAATTGATGCAGAATCTTGGTCCTTCATTTTCAGTGCATTGTCATAAAGTGGTATAAAGGGAAATTAAAGTTGTTTTAGATACGTGGGCAGATCCAACGCTCTTGAATATTACTTTGTGCATGTCGGTAGGGCTCACCATTGGGATACTGGACGTGTCGGTGGTTTTGTCACTTGTGAGGGTCTGTGCTTCCATCAGTGTGCTCTACGAAGAAAAGGGACATGTCAAGCAACCGATTACGAAAAACATTATACAACTTTTAAAGGGCATTATGGCATCGTTTTCTAATGGTCATAATTCCTTGATTTATTAGAGGCTCCATACAGCTGGGACAGATGTAGTACAGTAAAATCTAGTATAGTAAAATTTCAATACAATCTGGTAACTATGGAAACTTTAGTAAGACACATTTTAAGTAAATATACACCGAAACCTCAAATCCGTCGATGAAGTTACCTTTTCAATACCCTACCCAAATTAGTTTGAGAGATCAGAGATAATACTTATTTATGCAGAACATCTTCCTATATAACAGCAAACACAGCCAATTCATCATCCAGGACTCACCTGAGGCATTGTGTGCAAATATTTAGTTGGAGTGGCATTTGGAAGCAATTTACGAAGAATTCTGGGTCGACGCTTTTTTGTGTACTTCCAACTGTTCATACATATCGTCGGTAAAATACCGGCTGCAGATGCGGAATCAATTGGCTCTCACATCCTTCAAGACATTCTGTGCTCCACTTTCAATCTCGCCCAATGGAAAACCACAATATTTAACCCATCTTCTTATTAAATCAATAGCCTTCAGGAATGTATTCAGGACTGTGCCCGGACTTTTGGCATTGGTCATAGAAGGGCTCATAGAAGGGCTGCTGAAAACCATACAAGCAGGCATTCTTGAAAAGTCTGTAAGATCTGTATAAAAAATATAAATAATTGAAAAAAATTATACTCTATGCATGTGATTGATGGAATTATATCACAGCTTTCTATGCAATATTTGTTTTCGACAAAGAAGGAAAACCTGTTTAACCTAGTTGAATGAACACAGCGATAACATTCTTACAGAATTGATTGGTATACCACAAATCATAATGTGTTACTCGTCTGTTGAATGCACTTACATGCCTCAAAAGGAAACATGCTTACAGACATGGACCACAAAAGATTCCATTCTATTACAATGCACATTGATGCAATGTGCCATTTATCAAAATCAAAATACTTGAAACATTAGACAGCGGTGAAGTCATTGAGATAAATGAACATTACAATACTGGGTACATTAGGTGGAAAAAAATTTGAGATCAGCAATCAATGAATATCGAGAAGTAAATAGGTGGCCTACCCTTACCTGGACGAACAAACAAGCCAATTCAGCAAGCAGGGAACAGGTAGCACGATAAAGAGATACCTTGCAGCATTCAGAGATGTTCTCCTGTAAAAGGTCAAGCTGTTTATAAAGTATTAGAAAAGTATGTGAATGTGTGATGTGTTTGTTGCGGGGTCTTGAAGAGGGGAGCCTGGAGACACTGGGTCTGGGGAGGCCATGTGAACAAGTATTCCTGTGCGGAAGATCCGTTTGAAGTGTACATGGTGTTTGGCAACTTGAGCATTCCTACCCACCCAGCACCCTTGCGAGTGCATGGCCACAGGTTCGAACTGCCATTGATCACGGATGGGGGTTGGAAGGCATGAGGCGAGCGCAAAAGGCCAGGAACATTCTTGAAGGGAGGCACTCTTATGTGGATTGCAGGAGCCGGGTCTTGAAAGGGGAGCCTGGAGAGGGCAAGAGAACAATGGTCCCTGTGTGGAAGATCCCTTTGAAGCGTACATGGCGTTTGGCACCTTGGCCGTTCACACCCACCTACTACCAGAGTGGGGTATAATGGAGTGGGGATGGATTTGTGCGGACGAGGCGAGTGTAAAAGGGCACCAGCCATTCTTTTATGTCCCTCATATACGAGTGAGCCTGTTCTTAAGTCAATGAAATAATTGAAACAACTATTCGTATATGGTCATTTGTATTTTATTTAGTTTGATGATGCTGATGGCTCAAAAAAAATAAATACAAATTGTATACTTGAGGTTGCAGCACAGTGTGTGAAAATCCCCTGTACTATCTGCTGTCTCTGGGAAATTTGGCACAAATGGCTCCAACGACACAGGCAGGTATTACTCGTTGAACGTGAAATCCAAGCCTCCCATAAAGCCATCATGTAAATTAACGGTAGACCACCAGCCTGTACCACCTGTGTAAGAGAAACATACATATTGTAATTAAATGAACCTGAAAAGTGTACAACCCTTACTTGAAAATGGACCATGTATTCTATGGCATAGTTGCCCATACAAAAGTTACTTCATGGATAAATAAACTTGGGCTTTGAAGTCTCAACACATTACAAAAGCTAACACCCCTTCAATCCATTAGGGGCACAGAGAAATATTGTTTCTAAGTTGAATGTGAAAGTCATGCAAGAACACTCTGATCTCCCAAAAGCGCGAGAAATAAATTCAATTTGCAGACTTCATTCATTTGTCAGTGATCAATTAAAGTTACATCAATATAGGAGACAAACATGAAATGTTAGTCGTCTGTGTGCAAAATGACATCACATCTAGAGTACACTTACTCGTTACTTGGATTACGAGGGCACACTGTTGCGAAGGTCGTGCATAAGCACCATCATAATCCTCAAAACAGACCTTGTGAGGCAGGCTGCCCTGAAGTCATGCAGCTCGGTAACGCATAGCAGGGATGTGCCTCTTTCTGATATGTAGGTCAAATATCCAGAGTTTTCTTTGCAGCAGCAGTTCTCCACCTTGGTTGGCATGACCTTGCAACGATTGCAGGTGCACCAGGTGGAAACGTCTTCAATGCGACTACGCTCAGGTTCATGCTCCAGTGATTCATCTTGGCAACTATCGTTTGATTCCCCATCGTTTGTGCATCTTTCTCTTTCAATTACTTCCTCCTCAGAATACTCGGGCTCCTACTGGTAGGGCCGTATTTCTGCCATTGTATGACAAATTTTTAAATAAAATGCAAGTAACAATTCAATTCAATAGTAATGCTAGTGTAGTATTTGTTTGCAGGGGCTTAGTGCAACGAAGATAGCTGAACAGACCAGAAACGAGTCGCAGGCGATCCAAATTATAAATAAATAAAAAACAATTGAAAAAGCAACTCTGATGTTGTCTGATGAGAAGGGGTCAGTTAATACTTATTGAGGAAAGAGGCGTCCGGCCATTTCCATGGAGACACGTCAATAGCTTGCGCACAGAGAACCTCGACACGAGACATGCATTGGCGTTGTGAAGTGATGTCAGCTTCAGGGCCGGGTGATATGATTTAATGCCACAAGGGCACTTGAACTTAGGGCGATGCAACAGATAAGATTAGCACAAGATGGCCGCACCCAACCAATTGTTTTCGCATGTGTAAAAGTTAGGAAAACTAAGGTAAGATGCATAGGAATTTTTTTTTACGATCGATCACAGTAGGCTTAAAAACACATTCCCGAACACTCGGGACAATAACATTTTTGAGCGCACTTTCCCTTTAACGTGAGCCCATACTGCATGAAGGGGTGTCCCAATGGTGTTTCAGTTTTATGGTAAGAAATGGTATTTATGTGTAGGTCCATTCTTGCATGCAGTTTTTGGCAGGTTTCACCTATGTACTGTGACAAGGTCAATACCCCGATAATGTCAAGAGGGGCATGGGAACCCCCCTCATCCTGGGGTGTGAGGCCTACCAGGGAGGACTCTAAAGTCACTCCTACCCGAGGCGGAAGTTATCAAGGGTCCGAATTCCTGCCCCCTTCCCATGTGCCAACTTGTATATGTGCAGTACTCATTTGCACCAACCCGTACCTGTGAATCCAAATGGTGGACAAGTTTTCTCTTTTTGTTTTCTAGAGAAACCACAGATCTGAAAGAAGAGCACCCATGAGGAAGAAAACCATCAGCTACCCATGCAATTGTTTCTGAACACTCTGGTTGAGCGCTAATGTGGGGAGAGTTGGAGCCAGACTTCCCCGCCAGACATACTAGACATCCTACGGGAGTCACGCAAAGACAGTGCCCAAGGATGGAAAGCACCAGGCGGAGGAGACTTGAGCTCCTACATGGCTCTTTTTAATGCTGCAGACTGCACACCAGCATCAGCCTGCCTAGAAGGCAGACCTTGGCAGGCCCCCTAGACAACCAGGGACATACAAGGAAACCCATCAAATAAACACCAGACTTATCTTAGGGGCAGCTAGGCAAGACGCTTCCAACACGAAATTGGAAGTTCTACAAAACAAACTCCCATTGTTGTTTCTGTGGTGGCCCTTTGTGGAGAAAGAGGGCAGGGCTTAAGATAGTATATGAATGTTTTCTTGTGATACCTCCCAGGTAGAGAAGACAATGCTCTGTTGTCCTTTACTAATCTGGCTCTAACAGGATAGGGGGGGTGTTAAAAGGGACCACAGGAAACTGAATGTTATGGTTTTTCAAGTGAGATCAGAGGAGGAAGTGGCAGACCAAGAGACCAACAAGAGGAAGGAAGGTGGAGTGCGGGGCATTTTTATGAATTATGTGAGGCACTGGTTATTGAGTGCAAGTAGTACTATGTTGTGAGAG
Organism: Ambystoma mexicanum; assembly: GCF_040938575.1. Taxonomy (NCBI): domain Eukaryota; kingdom Metazoa; phylum Chordata; class Amphibia; order Caudata; family Ambystomatidae; genus Ambystoma; species Ambystoma mexicanum. The sequence continues at coordinate 516,298,444 of NC_090932.1, forward strand.
TGCTTTAAGTGTAGAAAAGGTATCCGCAGAAATAATCAAATGCAACATTACCTAATGAGAAATTACTGAGTTCATAGAATTTGTAGGGATTTGTGTACATTTGTATTAATATATAGAAGGGGGATGGGGTAAGGGAATAGGTGAAGGTGGGGGAGAAATGTGGGGTCTCTCACCGCATTATTAAAAAAAAAAAAGACAAAAAATAATTAGGTTATTTCTCATTAGGTATTTCATTTTCGATCATTTCATGGTAATCCATGGAAAGTGGGTTGGAGGAGGTAGTAGTAATGTAAAGAAGAGTAATAGAGTAGTGGAGGGAGTAGCACCATCAAAGGGTGATGGAAAGGCTTAGAAGGGGGAGGGACACAGGATGACGCAAGGAATAAAGAAGGTGGACAATGTTGAAGGAGAGTAAAGAGAGGAACATCAGGAAGGGAGTAGATAATGTGGGCGTGATAGGAATGAGACCAAATCAGGCAGAGTGTCTGAAAGGCACAATCGAATATTCCTTTTTAGATAGCTAACCATTAGATAGTGAAGAGTCAGTCTAGGAAATAAACGAGGGAGGTAAGACAGAAGAACAAGTTACTCTCTCACCTGGTAACCTTCTTTCGATGGGATGGTCCAACGACGTATTCCATATCTATGACAGTAATCACCACAGCTGTGCTGCTTTGGAAAATTTTCGGCGTCTGTGTCCTGCGTCGATACGCTGTCCTCGAAGGCCTCCGTCGAGCCGACGTCACCGGATGTTATAAGGAGGACGCATGACGCTGTAGCCTCAGTTGTAGTTTTTTCCTCAGAACGTGTGGCACCAAACCACTGCCAATATGACCACAGAAAGCCTTGCGGAAACGTAAGCTGCAATTGCATAAGAAATTCTGTAGCGGGGCAGGTAGGAAGGGAGCGATATGGAATACGTCGTCGGACCATCCCATCGAAAGAAGGTTACCAGGTGAGAGAGTAACTTGTTCTTCGAGGGGATTGGGTCCTCCGACGTATGCCATATCTATGACAGACTCCCAAAGCAGTACCAACGTATGGAGGAGGGAAAAGAACGTAGAAGATAGAATGCCCAATCAAATTGCAGAGTAAAGGACCACCTTGCCAAAGGCCAGATCCTGCCCATGGATAGAATCGAGGGAGTAGTGACATACAAAAGTATGGCCGAAGCCCAAGTGGCTGCATCACAGATGTTACGAATAGGAACACCTATCTGCAGGGCAGTAGAGGCAACCATACCCCTAGTAGAATGGGCCCGTAAGCCTACTGTAGGGTCCTTACCCGCCAAGTGGTAACATTCAGAAATTGCCAAGATGATCCATCTAGACAAAGTCTGCGTAGTAACAGCTTGTCCCAAACGCCTTCCAGCGTAACCAATAAAGAGCTGATCGTCCACTCTGGCCCGGGACATGTGAGAAATGTAGAAACTTAAAGCTCTCCTAGGATCCAACCTATGGAGCCTCGCCTCTTGCTTACCAGGATGTGGAGGAGGATAAAATGCCGGAAAAATAACCTTCTGGCTCAAATGAAATTCCGACACCACCTTCGGAAGAAAGGAAGGACGAACGCTAAGGACAACCCTGTCCTTATAAAACACAGTGAAGGGTGGCTGAACTGAAAGTGCCTGCAACTCACTCACTCTGGAAGTGACCGCAACTAAAAACACAGTTTTAAGGGTTAACAGCCTCAAAGGACAGGAATGTAAAGGCTCAAACAGAGCACCCATAAGGAATTTCAGAACAAGGTTCAAATCTAAACCAGGCACCTGAAAAGGTACCAGCGGAAACACATTAGTGAGACCTTTGAGAAACTGAGAAATTAAAGGAATTTTAAAATAAGAACACTCCTCAGATGAGCGCTTAAATATAGACAGCGTCGCCAGGTAACCTTTAACAGGACCCACTTGCAGGCTCCTGTGGGCCAACGAAAGCAAAAAAGACAGAACCACAGGAATGTCACATGAAAAAGGATCCACATTCTTAACTCTGCACCAGTCACAGAACTTTCTCCAATGGCAACGGTACAGGGACTTTGTTGCCAGCGGTCTGGCCGAAAGCAACACCTCCAACACGTCTTTAGGGAGGTCCCAATCCTTATACCTCAACCTTTCAGAAGCCAAGTGTGAAGGTTGAGGGATCTAACCTCTGGATGGAGAACCTGACCCCCCCCTCCGGTGAGAGCAGGTCGTCTCAGTAGGCAAGACGACGTGGAGGGCAGATGAACAAGTGGAGAAGGTCCGGGTACCACGTCCTCCAAGCCCAAGCCAGAACAATGAGGATCATCCAGGAACTGAACCTCTAACCTCCGCAGCACTTGCGGGATGACGGGGACTGGAGGAAACGTGTACAGCAGTGGGAAGGACCACTCCACCACGAACGCGTCTCCTAAGGCTCCTTTTGGAGGAAAGTCCCGCGAGCAGAACCTTTCACACTTCCGGACGACACTGGAGGCGAAGAGATCCACCTGAGGGGGATCCCCCAAAGGGCAAAGATCTCCAGGAGAATCTCCTGAGCCAGCTCCCACTCCTGAGCATGCAGAGCGCAATCTCTCACAGCGTCCGCCATCTCGTTTTCGTCTCCGGCCAGATGAACTGCCAAGATCGAAACTTCCGGCTGGATGGCCCAGAACCAGAGCTGCATCGCCTCCCTGCACAGAGGAAGTGACCCTGCCCCCCCCTTTTTTGTTGAGGTAGTACATGGCCACTGTGTTGTCCGTCAGAATCAGGACATTCTTTCCTCTCACAGTCCGCAGAAAAGCCTTCAGGGCAAGCCCGACGGCCCTCAGCTCCAACAGATTGATATGGAGTCTGGACTTCGACGGAGACCAACGACCGCTGACTGTCAACTCGTTGGCATGATCTCCCCATCCCGTGAGGGATGCGTCCGTCACGATCGTCCCCTCCGGTCAAGGTAGCCAAAATGGAGCCCCCTTCATCAGATTGCCTTCGACGGCCCACCACAGAAGGTCCTGGGCGACCGAGGGCAGTACCTGAACGGGGTCCGACATCCTGCCGGAGGACTGTGACCACTGCATCTTGAGAGCCCATTGCAGAGATCTCATCCGCAACCTGGTCTCTGGCACCAGAAGAATGCAGGATGCCATGAGGCCGAGCAACCTCAAGAACTGGAACGCTGGGAGCCTCTGGGCATGTTGAAACTTGTGCACCATCTGTTGAATGTGATGAGCCCTCAACTGGGGAGGAAAATACTGCCCCAGGGACGTGTTGAGCACTGCTCCGATGTACTGGAGCCGCTGAGTTGGCGTCAAGTGGGATTTCTTTAAGTTGAGGGAGAAGCCTAGCTTGGGAAGGGAGTGGCAGGCGACGGACAGATGATCCAGGACTTGCTCAGGAGAGCGCGCCCTGATCAACCAATCATCCAGGTAGGGGTAGACGAGAATCCCCCCTTTTCTGAGATACGTTGCCACCACGACCATGAGCTTGGTAAAGACCCTCAGGGCGGAGGTCAATCCGAACGGCAGGACCCAAAACTGAACGTGCGAGTCGCCAACCGCGAACCTCAGGTATTCTTGTGCTTGGGATGGATCGGCATATGAAAATAAGCGTCCTTGAGGTCTAGAGACACCAACCTGAAGTTGAAGAGCGTGGAGGACTTGAGAAAGAGTAACCATCTTGAACTTGTCCTTCCTGAGGAGCACGCAAGTCCATGATGAGTCTCAATCCCCCGTCTTTCTTCGAAATCAAAAAATAAGGGGAAAACCATCCCTTGTTCCTCTCTGCTACAGGCACCAGTTCTATGGCGCCTTTCTCCAGCAGGGACTGAATTTCCTGCGCAAGGAGCGGATCCAGATTCTTCAAAGAGAAATTCCCTGGTGGATTGTCGTGAGGCTTCTGCTTGAAAGGAAGACAGTAGCCGTGGGCTATGATCTCCAGAACCCACACATCTGAAGTAATGGCACACCACTCTACAAGATGCTGTGCCAGACTTCCCCAACCGGCGAACCACGGGACCTGGCCTCATGACTGAGCTGAAGCGGCTGCGGCAGTACCCGAGGGCAAAGAGGCAACTGCCCGAACAGCCTCGGCACCTCGAGTACCCCGTTTTCCACCTCTGGCACTCCTACGGTGGCCCCTTTGACTTGCAGCTCCTCTCGATTTACTAAAGGGTGAGCAATATTGAAAAGGAACCTCCCCTCCATTGCTGTCCCCTAGGACGAAAAGGCGGAGGTTGGCGAACTACAGCGCTCAACGACTTTGCTGCAGCTTTGGAGGTCTGCAACCTCTCAAGGCTCTCGTCAGCCTTGCTGCCAAAAAGATGTTCACCATCAAAGGGCCTGTTGAGGAGCCGAGCTTGCACATCAGGAGCAAACCCCGACTTCCGCAACCACACAAACCTGTGTATTACGGTGCTCGCCGCCATGGACCGGCTGACGCAAGGAACCATGTCCAGACCTGACTCAACGGATTCACACATGGCATCTTTGCCATCCTGCACGATAGCAAGAAAACCATCCCGTTCCTCCCCTTCGGGAATATGATCAGCCGCTAAGGAGATACAGTTCCACAGAGTGTGCGTGAAACGAGACAAGGCACAAACAGAGTTGGCAGCCTGAAGTGCCATACCCCCAGAAGAAAACACCTTCTTTGCGTATGTACCTATCGGGAGGGATGGTAGGGTACGACGCCTGCTTTGCGGGGGACGTAGTTGCCTGCACCACCAAGCTCCCCGGAGTAGGGTGCGTGGTCAAGTGGCAGGGGTCGCCACTGGCTGGGCGATATTTCTTCGGCAAGGACTTGCTCACTCCCGGGAAACTCTCTGGAGAAGTCCAAGCCGCAGCCACCCTTCTCTGCAAGGCCCTATGGAATGGTAGCACAGGGTCCGTTGGTGGACCTTGGTCGAGGATATCAGTCAGGTCATCCTGCTGAAAATCCCCAGGGAGGGGGGGGGGGGGGGGGGAGACCACCCCAGGTTATCCGTGACCCTCGACATCAGGCGCCGGTATGAGGACTCGGAATGCGTGCCAGACTCAGGACTACCAAACTCCACCACCGGAGAGGTATCTAGACCACTGGCATCGTGCAACGACTGACGCAGGTCCTCAAGTTGGCTATGACCAGAATGGAGGCCATCAGGAACCTCACCTGCCTCAGACCCCTTATCCACCTCATAAATATAATCCAGAGGCTGGAAGGAGGGTACAGAAAAAGGAACAAAGACATGTTTAGCCTTGGCCAGAGCCTTTCTGGGGGGTTCCACCGTGCCACGGGGAACCTCCGACAAAGCCGCCTCGAAAGGCATCGAGGGCGTCTATGTCGAGCGCGGCACTGACAGCTTCGACGCATCGATACAGGCCTTGAGGGCGGAGCCCCGAGCGTGTCTCTCGACATCATGGGCGCCAATGGTGTCGACGACTTCCTCAGAGGTGGAGCCTCGAGAGAGTCCGTCGACGACCTCGGCTCCGCAGGTGTCAATGTCTTCTTCGAAGACTTCACAGGTTCTTGCGGTCTCGAAGGCATCGAGGACCGGGACCGGGACCTGGAACGGGCATGTCTAGAGCGACCTTCCTTGTCCGACCGGGACCTCGAAGGCACCCGGTGGTCGCGACGACCGCTCGAGCCCGAAGGCGTACGAGCAGTGTCTCGAGAATGGTCACGGCCGGAGTCTTTCGACGGCGAGGACGGACCAGAGCCCTGCGATTGGAAAATCGCCAACATCTCGTTTCGGAAGGAATCCCATTCCTCAGGAGTGGAATGCTTGTTGGGACAAGCAACCTGCCGACGGGCGGAGCCCTCGGACAAGGTCGGGGAAGGCGACCTGTGACGGCACTTCCTGGAGTGCCTCGAAGAGGCAGAGGAATGGCGGGACCAACTCCCAGACCGAAAACCCCCGGACTCACGACGACGACGATGCGGAGAGTCGCCCCTCAAATCATCCGTCGAAAGACCAGTGGAACGCTACTTCCGGGGCTTGGCCACCTTACCGACCGACAGTTTCTTCTTACGCTCCCGTAAGGCCTTCAATGTGAGCGATTGGCAGTCGACACAGTCATCCGTATCATAGTCCTCCCCGAGGCAACAGAGGCAAACGTTGTGCGTGTCCGTCAGCGACATCTTGGACCCGCACACCCGACACTCCTTAAAACCGGACCGCGGGGTGGAAGAAGCCGAAGACATACAATATCGCAAGGAAGAAAGAGGTTCGAAGAACCGAAAGAATAGGATTCAGTAGAACCGAGGCGCACCGAGATCTCCGAAGCGAACACGTTTGCGGAAAAATCGGAATTGAGGCTACGGGCGTCGTGCGTCCTACTTATAACATCGGCTCGACTGAGGCCCTCGAGGACAGCGTATCGATGTCATCGACGCAGGACGCAGACGCCAAAAATTTTCCGAAGCAGCACAGCTGTGGTGATTACTGTCATAGATATGGAATACGTTGGAGGACCCAAACCCTCGAAAAGCCATTTTGACTTTGGTTTTTCATCGCAAATGGAAGTCTGAATCTAGACAGGAGTCAATATTATGCACTACTGGGGAGACGGAACACCTGGGCTAAGGAGGAATGGTGCTTTCTAGCCACGAGGGTAACAGGGGGCAGCCAGAGGATTCTGATAGATCAAATAAAATCCCTTGAACCATCCCAGACATGTATTCTTTGCGCCATCTGTGACACAAGCCACAGGAATTGTGGGGCTGGAAGGAGAACCATAAAACCACTCCTTCCCCACGATCGCCCGGGACACCATCTTAAGGCACAGCTTCAGCCAAAGGAGTCCCGTCTTGCCAGATGAACAAGGTCTGAAAATCACACCCTGGAGGGCCAGTAAGGAGCCACCAGAATTATTGTGCAATCTACACAACATCACTGGCAATGCATCATCAAGAGGGGAGTCGGAGGAAAGGTGCATGATCTCAAATGGTCCAAAGATATGAATCCCTCTTCCTGGCTCTCCAAAGACAAATAAAATGCCATTTGGCATTGGCTCTCATAATAAACAGTTCCAGCTCTGGATGACTCCAGAGGTTGAACACTGACTGAAGACTGTCCGAGTCTAGTTCCCATTCATAATTGTTCATTCCCGGTATGTAGAGCTTGTCCACTTCCATGTTGTAGTCTCGGCAATGTAGACCACTCCCAAAAACATCCCATAGGCAAGGCTGTCTCCCAAATCTCCACTGCCAGCATGCACAGGAGAGGGGCCATGGGTCTCCACCAGCTTTTTACATAAACATTGTTGTTGTGCTGTCCATCTGGGACAACACAATGCTGCTCTGAATGAGAGGCAGAAGCTACATTAGAGCCAACAAAATGGCCTGGATTGGTCTAGTCGTGTCAGAAAACCCGATCACCCCACCATGGGTCGCAGCCACCGCTGCACGGACAGTATGGTAGAGATGGGAGATTGCTGTGGTGCATCAGTCTACATGTCCAAGTGTCCTTAGCGTGCCGTACCTGGCGTATGCACATTGCGCGTGTCACTCTGAACCCAGAAGCCTCCGAATTTCAGACCGGCAGACAGACCATGCTCGACAAACTCTCTGGTGAGTCACGCGTTCTGGTTGCTTGTGCTTTACTTCTGCTACAGTGTACTGACCTGGCCTGCTCCTGTATTATTCTCCTGGACTCCTTTTACCACGTTGCCCGGGTGGTGTTCTACTGGTTTTGACCCAGTCGGTCCATCGATGCCTGCCTTTTTAGATCTTCCTTGATTAGGACACCTGTGCCGTTGGTCTTACTGGTTTTGACACAGCTCGCCCGTCCCGATTGATTTGTGGGTTTTCCCTGGCTCGTCTTCCTTTGATTTACCAAACTTGCCTCATTGTTCTTCGTGATATACATTCTTATCCTGTCTCCACAAATGTTCTGCCCTGGCCACCGTGAGCACCTCAGGGGCCTAATTTGATACTGCTACTGTGAATTAGTACATGTCCTCATGCTGTCCGGGAATCCCCTACATTTCTTTTGTTTTCTTCTTTTGTGTCCTTGTACCATTCTGGGCAGTCATCCCTCATCTTGGACCACTGAAGGTATATCACTGGTAAGTCTTTCTGCGCTGGATTATTGCGTTTCTGTGCTATATTGCTAACTGTTTATCTTGCTGGCCCTGCAAACACACCTCTGATAGAAGCCGGACACCCTGTCCCAAAGGCTCAGAGCTGAATAATACCACAGCGTGGCCCACCTCCATCCCCAAGAGAGGAGTGTAGTGACTACAACTTCGTGGGGAACTGAGACCAGAGGAGCACCATCAGTCAAGTTATTGTTATCCTTCCACCGGATCAGATCCTCCTTCAGGGAGGGAGGGAGGGAAGGATTGAGAATTGGTCTAAATATGAGCCTTTATACTGATCCCAAGATGCTCCTAGGTGGAGCTGAAGTCGATGCATCCTGAGCCTGGCCTGGGGAACCGTCAACATGCAAACCATCAGCAGTCCCAAAAGGTGCAGTGCTCGGGTGCCTACCTGCAAAAGTGGGGTAGAGGCAGGAAGCTGAATGGAGATGTGGGTCGGGAGGTAGAATCCTACAGAAACCATAGAAATGAACGAAGGGTCTTATAAGAGCAGCCAAGAACACTCAGAATGTAGAAAAAGTCTTCCACTGACGGGGGAATTCATTACGGACTTAAACACCACTGTGATGTGCCAGAAATAGGAGTCCTACCCCTGAGCATTACGGCCATATTAGGCAGGATTTCCTAATCTGTTCCACTACAGTAACCATGAGGCACCCTATCTGTAACTGAAAAAACCTAAAGGTGGATCGTAAATCAATATAAAAAGTCGGTCCTCAGTAGTCCGAAACCTAATCTAACTGACTGACCCTACCCCTATATGGGATACATTACTCAACATAATCGTATTTCTGATGCCCAAAAAGGAACGTCAACAGGGTGTGACTGTAATATTATCCCTATTGTGACGTACACTGTAGCCATGACACTCACGTCGAGGTCCCTCAGATTATTTGTTTCTGACAAGAGGGGATGTAAGTTGTAGCGTGAAGTGTAGGAAGAGACCATGGGGTGTGAAAGGTCTATGTTTCTTTCCCAAGCACCTTCTATTCAATGAGGAGAGGAAGGGCGGGTGCTTGTGAATCTAAGCAGATACAGCTTTACGTGCAGCTCTTGTCTTAAAGTGGAATGATCATATCTCCCATATCAAAAAAGAAGTCCATTGGCTCTGTGTCAAAGCAAAAATCCTTTTTAAAGCCATGACAATGGCCCATAAATTGTATTTTCAATTCTGCCCCGATTTATCTGAATAATAGTGTATACCAAAAGGTTTCCCCCTGATCCCTAAGATCATGCACCAGCACATTCCTAAACATCCTGCGATACAAAAGCAAAAGGGCGGGAGGTTCTAGCTTCCCAGTGGTAGCACCAACGCTTTGGAACACACTACTGGTGCATATTAGAAATGAGCACTCCCACCAGCGTTTTAAGCAAATGATTACAACCTGGCTCTTTGCTAAACGTGACTAGGATCTCAAACAAAGCCAATGAATTGTAATTGAATGTCTCTTTGTACCAGTATCCAAAGTCTGTAACAAGTTAAGTTTTGGAGTATGTAGGTCTGTAACAGGTTAAGTTCTAAAGTAATCAAACGCTGCGATATCCGAGGGTTTGGGCGTGTAACAAATAAAATAAATAAATACGCATCACAAATACGATTACAGTGAGTATTGTATCCCTTCTGAAGCTTGTGGATCTGCTTAGAATCATATGCTTTGCATAGATTAGCGAGCAGAACTAGTAGAAGAACTAGTTACTCTTACCTTGTAACGTTCTTTCGATGGGATGTTCCTCCGACGTATTCCTTATCTTAGATATAAATCCTTCAGCTTTGCTGGCCTCGGAAAATTTTTTCGCCAGAGGGCGCTGCGCGTCGATGATCGCCGAGTCGATGACCCTCGACGGCCTCCGTGCCGACGTCGACGTCATCCTGCCTATAAAGGCCGCGCGCAGCGTCCGTTGCTCAGTTCCGTTTTGTAGTCCCCAGTAATGTTTTTGGATTAGACTAATCACCTTGAAGGAGCATAGGCTGCAAACCCACAGGAAGTCATACTGCGGGGATGGATGGGAGGGTCGATAAGGAATACGTCGGAGGAACATCCCATCGAAAGAACGTTACAAGGTAAGAGTAACTAGTTCTTCGAAGGGATTGTGTCCTCCGACGTATTCCTTATCTTAGATAGACTCCCATAGCAGTGGTATTGTGACTGGAGGCGGGAGTAATAAAAGTTATGTTACCCTTCCAGAATGGACAGAGTGTAACACAGCCTTGCCGAATCTAGTTTCTTGACTAGAGGAGGAATCCAGGCTATAGAATTTGGTAAATGTATGTGCGGACGACCATGTGGCAGCCGCACATATATCTCGAATTGGCACCCCTCTTTGAAGGGCTGAGGATGTTGCGATACCCCTGGTAGAATGAGCCCTTAGATTTTGAGGAGGCTCCTTTCCTGCCAATTTGTAGCACTCCAGAATGGCTAAAATAATCCATCTGGAGATGGTTTGTTTTGTTATTGGAAGGCCCAACTTATGTCCTGCATAACCTACAAAGAGTTGGTCTGCTTGTCTGATCTTAGCCAATCTGCTGATATAGAAGCTCAAGGCTCGCTTAGGGTCCAGCCTGTGCAGTCTCTCTTCCTCCTTCCCCGGATGAGGAGGAGGGTAGAAAGAAGGTAATATAATCTTCTGAGTGATGTGAAACTCCGAGACTACCTTCGGGAGGAAGTTAGGCTTCACCTGAAGAACAACTTTGTCCTTGTAAAAGATTGTATGTGGAGGTTTACACGATAAGGCTTGCAACTCGCTAACCCTTCTAGCAGATGTCAATGCTATTAGCAAAACAGTTTTGAGGGTGAGAAGCTTCAATGAACAAGAGTGTAGTGGTTCAAAAGGGGCACCCTTTAGGAAGTTTAAAATTAGGTTTAAATCCCATAAGGGAACTTGAAAAGGTTTCGGGGGATAAACATTAGTTAATCCTTTTAGGTATTGTATTACCAATGGAATTTTGAAGTATGAAGGCTCCTCTGCAGTGCGCTTAAAGATTGATAGCGCTGCGAGATAGCCCTTAATTGTGCCAACCTGTAGGCCTGAATTAGCCAGGTAAAGTAAGAATGACAACACCATAGGTGTACCACAAGAAAAGGGTTCAATATTCTTTTCTCTGCACCAGCTGCAAAATTTGTTCCAACGGCAGCGGTATAGAGTTTTAGTTGCCGGCCTTCTGGCCGAAAGCAACACCTCCATAACATCATCCGGAAGGTCCCAATCCTTGTACCTCAACCTTTCAGACACCAAGCGTGAAGGTTGAGGGTCTTGATGGCTGGATGGAGAACCTGACCTTCCTTCTGCGAGAGAAGATCCTCTCTGTATGGCAGTCGAATTGGAGGGCAGATGGACATGTCTAGAAGGTCCGGGTACCACGTTCTCCTGGCCCAATCCGGGGCAATTAGGATCATGGTCTTCCGAAACCTTCTCAACCTCCTGATCATTTGAGGAATGACAGGGACCGGAGGGAACGCGTACAGAAGTGGGAACTCCCAGTCCACTACGAACGCATCTCCTAGAGCTCCTCTCGGGGGAAATTCCCTTGAGCAAAATCTGTCGCACTTCCTGTTGATACTGGTGGCGAACAGATCCACTTGAGGGGTTCCCCAAAGGGCGAAGATCTCTTGAAGGACTTCCTGAGCTATCTCCCACTCGTGAGAGACTGTGCTCTGCCTGCTCAGAGCGTCCGCTGTCAAGTTCTTCTCTCCGGCTAGGTGAATTGCCGATAGAGAGATTCCTTCCTGAATTGCCCAAAACCAGAGCTGCATCGCCTCTCTGCACAGTGGTAGTGAGCCTACGCCTCCTCTTTTGATGAGGTAGTGCATGGCCACTGTATTGTCCGTCATTATTAGGACGTTTCTTCCCCGTACAGACGGCAGAAAAGCCTTCAGCGCTAGTCTGATGGCTCTCAGCTCCAACAGGTTGATATGTAGTCTGGACTCCGATGGAGACCAACGACCGCTGATGGTCAAGTCGTTGGCGTGAGCTCCCCACCCCGTGAGTGAGGCATCCGTGACTACTGTTATCTCCGGCCATGGTTGCCAAAACATTTCTCCTTTCAGGATGTTCTCCCGACAGGCCCACCACTGAAGGTCTCGGGCTACTTTGACCGGGATCCGAAGGAGATCTGTCATCCTTCCTGAGAACTGTGACCACTGAGTTCTCAGTGCCCACTGGAGGGATCTCATTCTCAGGCGAGCCTCCGGCACGAGGAATATGCAGGATGCCATGAGGCCTAGCAACCTCAGAAAGTCGTAGGCTGGGAGATATTGGGCATTCTGAAATCTGATGACCATCTGCAGAATATCTCGAGCCCTCACCTCTGGTGGCAAGGCTTTTCCCAGGGAAGTGTCCAGGACTGCTCCAATGAATTGGAGTCTCTGTGATGGTATCATCTGTGACTTCTTTAAATTGAGGGAGAAGCCCAGCTTGTGAAGGAAGTGGCAAACATAATCCAGTTGTCTCTGAGCCTGTTCCGAAGATACAGCTCTGATCAACCAATCGTCTAGGTAAGGGTAGACATGAATCCCTTCCCTCCTTAGACTTGCAGCCACAACCGACATTAGCTTGGTAAAGACCCTCGGGGCGGAGGTTAGCCCAAATGGCAGAACTCGAAATTGATAATGAGAGCTGCCAATTGCGAACCTCAGGTATCTCCTGTGCCTGGGATGGATCGGCACATGGAAATAAGCGTCCTGGAGGTCTAGAGATACCAACCAGTCCTGAAGCTGGAGGGCCTGAAGGATCTGAGAGAGAGTCACCATCTTGAACTTGTCCTTTCGGAGGAATTTGTTCAATTCCCGTAAGTCTAAGATGGGTCTCAGTCCTCCGTCCTTCTTCGGTATTATGAAGTAGGGGGAGTACCAACCCTTGTTCCTTTCCGCTACAGGTACCAGTTCTATGGCACCTTTCTCTAGCAGGTCTAAAACCTCCTGCAAGAGGAGCGGATCTGGAAGCTTCAAAGGGTTGTTCCCCGGTGGATGACTCTGAGGGATATGTAGGAAGGGCAGGCAGTAACCTTGGGCCACTGTCTCCAGAGCCCAAGCATCTGACGTAATAGCCTGCCATTCCGTCAGATGGTGAGTTAACCTGCCCCCTACTGGTGTTCTGTGAGGGGAGACCTCAGAGTGGTTTTGAAGCGGCTGATGCAGTTGCCGAAGGTAAAGTGGCTCCTGCTCCTGCGGGTGCGGCTTTCTTTCCCCTACCCCGTCCACCACGGGTAAATCTTCCTTGGCCTCTTTGAGCCGGTCGTCCCCTGCCCCTTCCATATGAGGAATAGTAACGAAAGGACCGTCCTCTCCACGATGATCCCGAAGGACGAAAGGTATTCTGACGGATAGCAGCTCCCAATGACTTGGCTGCTGCCTTGGACGTTTGCAGTTTCTCCAAACTGTCATCCGCCTTCTTTCCAAAGAGGGTAGAACCGTCAAAGGGCATATTCAAAAGCCTGGTCTGCACGTCAGAGGCAAAACCAGACTTCCTCAACCACGCATGCCTGCGGATTGTGGTACTTGCCGCCATGGCCCTGCTGATACTGTCAGCAGAATCTAGGCCAGTTTGTAGGGTCTCGCACATCGCATCTTTACCATCCCTGATGATGTTTAAAAATGCGTCCCTTTCCTCTCCTTCTTGGAGGCAGTCAGCCGCTGATGAAGCGCACTCCCAAAGGGTGTGGCTGAACCTAGCGAGCGTACAGGTCGCGTTAATAGACTTTAACGCCATGCTACAGGCAGAAAAAACCTTCTTAGCCATGGCATCATACTTTTTGTCATCCCTATCCTGCGGAGCAGTGGGGTATGCAGATGTGCTGCCTGATGAGGTTGCAGCCTGTACAACCAAGCTCTCAGGAGTAGGGTGTTTTGACAAATATTCAGGGTCAGAACTAGCCACCCTGTATTTTGTTGACAGTTTTTTATTTACTGCCGGGATAATTTCTGGCGTTTCCCAGTTTGTCAAAATCCTTCTCTGTAGAGCAGAGTGAAATGGAACCACAGGATCCTCCTGTGGGCCCTTGTCCAGTATGTCAGTGAGGTCATCCTGCTGAAAGGCAGGAGAAGGTGCAGACCAACCCATAAATTCTATGATTCTAGACATCAGAGCTCTATATGGAGTCTCCGCATGTTCTCCTGGGTCTGGTTTGATAAATTCTGCTTCAGGAGAAGTGTCCAAGCCACTAGCTTCCTGAAGTGCATCCTGAAGATTTTTTAATCTTCCTTCCTCAGAGGCGAAAGTCTCTGGCTCTGGTGATGTGGTCCTCTGTAAATCAATATCTTGGTCTGAATCCTCCCTTTCCTCAAAAATCGAGGTTAAAGGGGGATACATTGGTTTTTGGAATGGTATAAACCCCATTTCCAATGCAGAAGGAGCCATCATCACAGGCCTTGAAAACGTCGATGTCGTCGACACCGACGTGAAAGTACTCGAAGGCGCCGTGAAAAGCGTCGAGAAATGTGTACTAGGCCTCGAAGAACTCGAAAGGATCGGAGTCCTGCTCGAGAACGACGTCGACGTTCTCGGCGTCGAGTCGGAGGTCTTTTGTCTAACCGTTGGCTGTGGAGTAGCCGTGGTTCTTTCCTTCACCGGCGTCGATATCGGCGTCGACGTCGGCGTCGACTCGATCGACTGATGCGCCGATGGATCCTTCGACAACGGCGTCGATGGCGCCGACCTCTGTTTCGAAGGAGTTTTCGACGATGGCGTCGATGATGCTTTATCTCCCGATGGCTCGAGGCGCTTTCGGGTTGACTTTTCCGCCGGGTACTGCGACTCGCGGCGTTTAGATTTTTTGGGTTTTTTACCCGGGGTATCACCCTCAGCTGTCTTCGAGGGGGACGAGGCCGCTTTCTCGAAGACGCTTAGCATCTTTTTCCTGAATTCCTCCCACTCAGCTTGCGAGCTGCGTTTTGTGGGGCAATGAACTCTCTCAGGAGAACTCGACGAAGATGACGAAGGGGATCTCCTACGTCTCTTCTTCGAGTGTCTCGATGTCGACGAGTGGTGGGAGCCACTTCGTGATCTAGATCGAGAGTGTTTTTTATGGTGAGGAGACGAACGTCTCGACTCTACCGAAGAAGCTTTCGAGGAAGTTAAAGTTGACCTACCTCTCTCGAGCTTCCCCCTACGCTCCTTCAAGGCTTTCGCCGTCATGGAAAGGCATTCCTCACACTCCGAACTCTGGTGCGTGATTCCCAGACACCACAAACAGACCCTGTGAGGGTCCGTCAACGACATTTTCTTCCCGCAGTCTCGGCACTTTTTGAAACCGGACCGAGGGGTCGTCGGGTCGGAGGAGGATGCCATCGATATCGAGGTAAATAGTAGTTATTATATACGTTATCTTGACGAGAACTGAGCAACGGTGTTCCGAGGCACAACGAAGCGCGGAAAAACGGAACTGAGCAACGGACGCTGCGCGCGGCCTTTATAGGCAGGATGACGTCGACGTCGGCACGGAGGCCGTCGAGGGTCATCGACTCGGCGATCATCGACGCGCAGCGCCCTCTGGCGAAAAAATTTTCCGAGGCCAGCAAAGCTGAAGGATTTATATCTAAGATAAGGAATACGTCGGAGGACACAATCCCTTCGAAAGAGGTGGTTTATTAGAAGGTAGCGCTGCAAACAGATGTTTCAGGACCCCTTGTCCCACCTGTGATCATGCCTAGAATGTGTGTCCAGAAAGTAAGGTTGGGTGGAGGTGTGTACTGAACTCCAAGTGGCATCCTTGCAAATGGCATCTAGAGGCACATTTGTTATGAAGGCTAATGTTGTCCCACTGCCTCGAGTGGAGTGTGCTCTGGGCTTAAAGGGCAACATTTTCTTGGCAAGAGAGTAACAGAGCTGGATGCCGTTGACAATCCATTTAGAAATTGCTGCTTTAGAGATAGGGTCCCCTTCTCCCCAGTGGCTACTGATACAAAGAAAAGATCTGTCTTCCTGATCGACAGTCTTTTGAAGGTAGAACATGACAGCTCTGCAAGCTCTGCGCACACCCAGTGTATGTAGGCTTCTTTCTGCTTTTTTTGTAGGGTTTAAAAACAAAAAAAACAAAAAAACGCAGCAAGCTCTAGTTTGATGGACATGGAATTTTGATATGAATGTGGGTGAGAA
Source organism: Ambystoma mexicanum (assembly GCF_040938575.1). NCBI lineage: Eukaryota > Metazoa > Chordata > Amphibia > Caudata > Ambystomatidae > Ambystoma > Ambystoma mexicanum. The sequence continues at coordinate 516,314,569 of NC_090932.1, forward strand.
GCAAGGATGTGTGCGTATCAGCATCTTGTCTTTATGTATAACTACGAGAGTCTTGTACTGATATTTTTTTTTAAATTTCTTTATTGGTTTTGAACAACAACAAGACAACAAAAACAAAACATACAATCTGACATGACACCGCATCACTGGCGCGTTAGTATGTTTCCCAGAGCCTGCCGTACTTCCGCAGCTTCGGGGTTCTCAGGCGACCGTACCCTTCATGTCCATCACCTCTGTTGGGTCTACCACAGAGTTCTTTACAGAGGTGTCCCGCCACGGCGCTCGTGCCGGGTAACCTCATTCTTACTTGTTAGTCTGCCGTCCCCATGGGATCCTCACTGTCTCTCTCTTCTCTCATGTCGAATAGGTCCTGCATCAAGGAGTTCCATGCGGCCAACTTGTGTACTGTTTCCCCTTCCCCTCTTTTCACCGCTCTTATCCACACCGCAGTCTCTGTCTGCGCCCACTTTTGGAGATCTGACCACCATGCATCTATGTTCGGGCCCTCCTTTGACTTCCATGACATTGCTATTCTTCTTTTAGCCAATATGCATATTAAGTCCTTCATTTTTGCTTGGTGCGATTCATGTCTGCTTCCTCTTGGGAAGAGGCCTAGTAGGTTTCTCTCTGGATGCTCTGCGTGTAGTTGGAGTCCGCCTTGTGCTATCTTGGTTCTGATTCTGTCCCAGAAAGTCTATCACTGGGCATGTCCAGAACATGTGGAGCACGTCGGCGTACTCAGCCAGGCAGCGTGGGCACCTGTTTTGATTTTCCATCCGCATCTTGTGCATCCTCTTGGGCGTGAGGTATGCTCGGTGTGTGATATATAGCTGTGCCTGCCTGAACCGTGCATTCCTTGAGACCTTTTTTGGGTATCTTAGCGCCCTGGCCCATTCTTGATCGCTAAATGGCCTCTGGAGTTCCTCCTCCCAACGTCGCCTCGTGTTTGATCCTTGCGGGTCTACTGTTTTTAGCAATTGTTCATATAACCTGGAGGTCGTGTGGGTTCCCTCTGAAATGTCATACCATACGTCTAGCTCTGTCATCTCCTCCTCCTCCGGGTCTATCCATTCTGGCCATCTTTTTTTGATATTTCGTATTATGCAATTGTAAAGGATGAATTGGCCTTTGTGTATCTCGTGGTCATCTACTATTTCTTGAAAGTCTGCCCACCTCTCTCCTCAGGTCTCCAATTTGTGCTACACCTTTGGCCTCCCAGTGCACTCGGTACATCGCTAGCATGTTCGTGTTCCCCCCTAGGAGGCCCGCCAAAGGGATCTGTGTCGAGCACGGGTCCTTCATACCCTGGAGTTTCCATGCCCTGTTCCATAGCCCCAATGCGATCTTAAGCATGTTCGGCAGGGTCTTGAGCTGGGGTGTGTTAAGCCACAAGATCTCCCTCAGATAGTATCGTTTCAGTGCTGGCTGAAAGACAATTGTGTCTATTGTTTCATCCTCTCCCAGCCACTTGACTGCGAACTGCAGCTGTCCTGCTAGATATTTTTCGAAATCCGGTAGCCTGATGCCACCGTTCTCGTAGTCTTTCTGGAGAGTCTCCATTGCAATTCTGTTCCTCCCTCCTCCCCATAGGAAATTCCGTGTTATCATATTTAATCTGTTAAAGAAGGCTCTGGGAATGGCGTATGGGATGTTTGTGAAATAATATAGCAGGCGCGGCAGCAACACCATTTTCAGGAGGGCCGCCCTCCCCATCATCCCCAGCGGGAGTGTTCCCCAGAAGACCATTGATTTCTGTGTTTTTTCCAGTGCCGCCAGTGTGTTTTTCCTATGGGTGTCCGCAGTGTCGTGGTGTATTTCTATTCCGAGGTATCTGAAGGAGTTCCGTGCCCATGTCAGGCCCAGGTCCGGGAGGCTGCCCGGGGGACCCGCCTTAGCACCGCCAGAAGGAGTGCCAGGGATTTATCCTTGTTAATTGCTATGCCCGATAGTCTGGTGTATGCTCCGATCGCCTCTAGGAGGCATGGTAGATTGACGGTTGGATTTTATACGAATAACAGCATGTCATCCGCATATAGCGAGATTTGGTGGAGCACCCAGTCTATGTTTATCCCGGTGTCCCCATATTCCGCTCTAAGGAAGGCCGCGAGCGGCTCTAGGGCCAGAATGTATAATAATGGCGACAGTGGGCATCCCTGCTTGGTGCCCCTATGTATTCTCCACTCCCTTGAGATGAATCGCCCCGTCTTCACCCTTGCTCTAGGATCGTTGTATAGCAGTTTGATCCACCGGAGGAATCCCTCACCAATGCCGAAGTGGGCGAGTACGCTCACCAGCCACTCCCAACGCACCGAATCAAACGCTTTGACAGCGTCCAGGGACACTATTGCGCTCTCGCCTTGTCTTTGATTTGTCTCTTCTAGTACATGGTGTAATCTGCGAAGATTCCACGACGTGTTCCTCCCCGGGACGTAACCCGTTTGGTCCGAGTGGATCAAGGTGGGCACAACTTGTTTCAGGCGGTTGGCTAACACCGCCGTCAGAATTTTAGCATCCTGATTGATAAGGGAGATTGGCCTATAGGAGGCACATTGCTTGAGCGGCTTCCCCGGTTTTAGGATTGGGACTATCGTCGATTCGGACATGCTGGGTGGCAGCCGATTGCTCTCGTATGCGCCTTGATACGCATCAAGTAGCTTCTGGGAGATGGTACTCTTGAAAGTTTTATAAAACTCCCCCGGGATTCCTTCCGGACACGGGGTTTTCCCTGTGGGGAGCTCCATAATCACGCCCTCTATTTCCTCTACCGCGATAGGTGCGTCCAACGACTGAGCCTGTTCTTCTGCCAATTTTGGTAATCTAATTTCTGCCAGTGCATCCACTATGTCCTCTGAATCTATCTCTGGGTTCGGGGCGTATAGTCGTTCGTAGAATTGGGGAAATAGGTCGTTAATATGTTCCTGGTTTCTGACCTCTTTCCCTGTATGATCTTCTAGCACTGTTATGGGGTCCCTTTTGTTTTCCTGTCTAGTAAGCCACGCTAAACGTCTACTGGGTTTATCCCCTTCCGCATGTAGGCGTTGTAGATACCTCCCGTAATTCAGCCTTCCCAGTTTTTCCCAAAGTACCATACAGTCTGACCTCAATTCCACTAGCTCTCGGGGCTCACTCCCTCCCGATCCTGCTCGTCGCTCTTCCGTTTCTATCACCTTCTCAAGTTCACTGAGCTCTTTCATAGCTGCCCCTGTTAATCCCCCTGTCCTGCCTATTGCCGCCCCCCTTATCACCACTTTGAAAGCGTCCCATAGTGTAGAACTACTTTCCACGCTACCCTCATTCTGCTCAAATGCATCCTCTATGGACTCTTGGAGGTATTCCTCCAGCTCTCCCTCTCTTAGGGCCTCTGCCCAGAGCCGCCAGGTTGGTATCGGGGCTTTCCTGTGGGTGTGTGCCCATGTTGCTAATACTGGGGCATGATCAGAGAGTGTGCGTGCTTTGATAGTGATTTCTGTGAAATCATGTAATGATTCCCTGCCCGTAAATATGTAGTCCAACCGTGTAAATGTCCCATGCGGTGCACTGTAGTGTGTGTACCCCCTCCCCTCTCCACGTACCTGTCTCCAGATGTCGACCAGTTGTAATCCCTCTAAGGTCCTGTGCAGTTCCTTTGCCGGGGGCGCTGGCTTCCTGTGCCTGTCGTCCGAACTGTCCAGCAACGGGTTTAAGGTGCAGTTGAAGTCACCGACCCAGATGAACGTCGCTTCCCTTTACTGGGCCAGCCTGGGCGCCAACTTTTTAAAGAAGTCTGCTGCGTCACAATTCGGGGCATAGGTGTTGATCAGGCACACTTCCTTATGTTCCAGCATTCCGTGTACCAGCACCAGCCTTCCCTCCGAGTCTGACTCCTGCCGGAGCATTTGAAACGGAACCCCCGGGGCAATCCATATCAGTACTCCCCGTGCATAGTTCGAATACGTGGCACTGCATGTTTGTCCTCCCCATTTCCTGTTCACCTTGGCCTGCCTTTGTGAGGTTAGGTGTGTTTCCTGGAGCATCGCTATCTTGACCTTCATTCGATTTAGCCATGCATAGACCCTAAGTCTCTTGACATACGCATTAAGGCCTCGCACGTTCCAGGTGACTATTGACGTGCTATCTAGCCCCATTGTTCTTTTTGCGGTCTGGCTTCCTCGTCCCTCAGCCGTGTCTCCGTGTCCTGCCCTCTACTCTCCCTGTGTGGGAGTCTCCTACAGCTCCTGTTGCGGGGCCCCCGCGTCTGGTGCGGCCATGTTTGTCATCTTTTGCCACTTGCTGTATATATTTCTGGTCACCTTCTACTCTTATCTCCCCTTCATCCTTTGCGGTCGTTTTCCTGTTGCCTGCGCCGTATGCTGTCCATTCACCACACTTAACGTCTTTAACCCAAACAAAAACTAATGAACAAACGCCCAGCCACCCTTCCCCTGCTCGGGCTCCACCGCTTCCCTCATCGTACTCCCTTGGAAGGGGCCGACTTGCAGCGGCGTGATGCCTTAAAACTGGCATCTAAACTTGGTGATCGCTCTCACTGTGCGGGGGCGTCGCCTTTCTCAGCCAACCTTGACTGAAGTGGGGTTGATCGCTCCTTCATACTTGTCTTCCGGCTTAGTTGCAATTGTTTGGTAACATTGCACGTGACTGCGTTTTCTCTCTCTCGTTTCGCTTTATCAGGGTCTATTTGCATTATTGTTGGCGTTTCTCTGCCTCAGCTGGGGGATGCCCCGAGCGTCCATCCACCTGTGGGCTTCCTCCGCCGAATCGAAGAAGCATGTTTTATCCTGGTGTATCACCTTAAGTTTGGCGGGGAACAACAGCATGTATCTCACCCCTGCACACCTAAGTCGTTCTTTCGTTGGGCCGAACTGTGCTCTCTGCTTTTGGACCAAGGCTGTATAGTCCGGGTACATTGTGATCTTAGAGGAGTGTCTGACGATCGACCCCCCCCCCCCTCTTGAGAACGCCAGTATTTTGTCTCTGTCTTTGAAGTTCATGATCCTGGCAATTATCGGTCTCGGAGGGGCACCCGGTTGGGGTCTTTTTGTCAGTGCTCTGTGTGCCCTCTCCACTACAAAGCCCTGAGACAACTCCCCGGCCCCTACCTCCTGGAGAAGCATGTTTTCTATGTACTCCGTAGGGTCGTTACCTTCTTCGCCTTCCGGAAGTCCAATTACACGGATGTTGTTCCTCCTAGCTCTGCCCTCCGCATCCTCCGCTCTCTGTTCCAGGGCCTTGACTCTTTGCAATACTTCTGTTAATTGCGTCCATGTTGTGGCGACCCCTGCCGTGTTTTGCTGCACCTGTTGCTCCGTCGCCCCCACCCTCTCCGCCAGGTTCCTCGTATCCTGACGAAGGAGGCCCACATCCACCATCACCGCATCCAGTTTGTTTTCTAGCGACACCTTCAGGGCCCCCATTGTTGCGTCCATTTTGTTTTCAAGAGATGCCTTCATGGCAGCTATTGCTCCTATGATTGTGCCTTCGTTTGCGTCTTCTGTCGGTTGAGGTGCAGCCGTTTCCATGTCTGTTGGCGTTGTCCGTTTTTGCCCTGGTGTCTTGGTGTAGGTGTCCATGGTACTCTGCTTGGCCTTCCCTTCGATTTTCTTATTTGGCATTGTGCCCCTGTGTCTCTATCCACTTTCGATCCCGTGGACAGCTGGGCCAAAGGTGGGGGACTGCGATTCCAAAGCGGGATGCTAGTACCAAGTCCTGATATTTGCCTCTAGATTTTCCCGACCCGGCTCCTCCTCTACCTTCTACGGGTCGTGCACTATAGCCCTTCACCTTATTGCGTGGGCGCCATGTTGGTCCGCCGGGGGCCCGGACTTTGCCTTGTCTTGAGGGTGATGTAATGGCGGCAGTTAGTCAGTCCTGCTTGGTGCGTGTTGGTGTCCAGGGAAGCGGCCCGCCTCCCCCTCGCTCCGTGGCCTTTCGGCCGGCGCCGGGAGGCCGCTCAATCAGCGTCCTGGAGCCGGAGGTCCTGCCGCTTCGTCCGGCGTGTGCTGCCCGGTGTCTTCTCCACGGGCCCTGGCTCGTTCACCGTCGGGAGTCCGCTGCGCGGTGACCTCTCTTTCACTGTCCGTGCCCGTCGGCCTCTCCACGGGGTCTGTCTCCTCCGGGGCCGCTCCTTCTCCCGCTGAGGCGCCCACGTCCTTTTCCTGCCGAGCCTGTTTTCCTGCGGTTGGCTTCTGTTTTTTGTTTTCCTCCCCACGAGGGGGGGGTCGGTTGCCGCAGGATTGCTGGCTGGTCTGCTCCTTGGCCCAGTCGTATCACCGCAGGGATCTTCCCTCTACTTCGAGGTCGCGGCTGCGTCCGCCATCTTGGATTTTCGCCGGGCTTTCTTACAATCGGGCGTTTTACTATGTAAACGCTCCGTTTTTGCTCGGGATCTTGCCCAGCCGCTGCAGGATTACTTCTTCCTCCTTACCCTGCACTCAGGCCGCTGCAGCGTGCGCCAGGATGTCTCTAAGTCGGATATGTGCACGGATCGTAACGGGAGCTCCGTCTTAAGACGACCTCACTCCATGGGCTCAGGCCACGCCCCCCTCTTGTACTGATACTTGTAGTTCGCTAACCCTTCTGCTAGAGGTAACAGCTATAAGAAAGGACATCTTGAATATCAGCTGTTTAAAACTGGCCTTGTACATCGGCTTAAAGGAGGCCCCCCTATGAGCCTTCGGTGTACGATATTGAGGTCCCAGCCGGGAGTAGGATTAGAGATGGGGTGGTACAGCTTTTTGACACCCTCCATGAAACCCTCAACTACGGGCACCTCCCAACAGAATATTTTGAGACGTGGTGTAAGGGGAGACAGTCGCTAGGTGTACCCCGAGTGAGTTAAACACTAATTCTGAGTCAAGTAGGTAGAGCAAGTAGTTGACTATATTTGTTGGAGAACAGTCTGTTGGGCTGAGAGACCATGTTCTGCACCATAACGCAAAGCGTTTCCATTTGTTAAAATAGCAGTGTCTTGTGTTATGCTTGTGTGCCCCATGGAGTATTTCCATGCACCTTTGGTCTAAGTTAAGGTGACCAAACTAGGACCTCAGGAGCCAAGCTGCCAAGTTCAGTTTATGAGGGCATGGGTGTAACGTTGTTCCCCGATCCTGGGTCGTCGGTGCAGGGTAGTTTTATTAGAAAACACAGGGACATCATTTGGCGGTGTTGGAACCATGTCTGGCGGGCCTCATTGGAGCTATTAGGATCAGTGTTACAAGTTCCCGGTGTAGCTTGTGGACCATTTTGTTTAGAGGAGGCGTTGGGGGCGGGGGGAGCATATGTAAATTTCCTTGACCAGTTCATCAGAAGTGCATTCCCCTTGGATCCTCTTTGGTGAAACCTGGACACGTAATCTTGGCATTACTCATTTTCCAGTGTGGCAAAAAGCTCTATATCCGTTTCCCTGGAACATGTTGTGCCACTAAGAACATGTGGTGCAGTGCCCACCGCCAGATGTTCTGGGCTAGTTTGGATGGACATCCCTGGAGAGTGTGTACCCCTGTTCGTTTACATAAAACATGACTGTGGTACTGTCCACAAGGACTAGCACTGTTTTGTGCACTAGCTGAGCCTTGAAAGCTTGAAGTGCTTTGAGAATCACTAGTAGTTCTAGAAGGTTCATGTGCATGTTGGTTAACGCCTGTGTCCATTGGCCATGAGCAGTGTGATGCAGGAAGTGAGTGCCCCACCCAGTCATAGATGCATCGTGAGAGTGGCCTCGATGGCTGGTGCGTGGAAAGGTTGTCCCTTTAGAAGATTGTCTCTGTTCCACCACTGTAGCGATTGAACTAGGAGGTTGCGAAACCACCACTAGATTGTCCCACAACCCACTTACTTGCAACCATTGTTCTGTCACCTGAGGACCGGCTACATACTGAGATGTTGAAACAGCATGTTTTGGGCCCTCTCCTTCGGAAGGATAGACTTGTCCGATGTCGGTTTTGATTAGTGACCTCACATATTGCTTTACTTGGCTGGGCACTAGACTGCACTTCTATTAATTTATGGAGAAGCCCAATTGGAACAGCAGAATGATAGTTTGCTGCGTGTTTTGAATGCACCTCTGGGAAGAGTCCCTGGTAATTGGCCAGTTGTCTATGTAAGGGATCACTGGAATGGACTGCCTTCGCAAGTGGGTGGCTACTGCTGCTAGGACCTTTATTAATACCCTGGGGGCCAAAGCAATGCCGAATGGAAGCATATTAAATTGTTAGTGCTTGTCGCTCTAATTTGAACCAGAGGCATTTTGTGTGCGCTGGCAACATTGAAATATGAAAGTATGCATCTTTCAAGTCCAAGTTTGTCATGTAATCCCCTATTTGCAATAATGGGATGACTTCCTGCAACGTTGTCATCCTGAATTTTTGATGAGGTTTGACATACGTGTTTGCAGGGCGCAGGTCTAGCACCAGCTTAATGGTTCCTTTTTGTAACAGGATTCCGTTCTCCTCAAGATGTTAAGATCTGCGGAGGACATGCGTCCTACGCGAAGTGGATGGTGGCAAGATGTTCGAGGAACTCCACCGAGTATCCCTTGATCCCTTGGACCCAGCGTTCTGACGTTATTCCCTCCCATTGCTGGGCGAAGAGGGTAATGCGACCCCCAACTGGAGACGCATGGGCGGAAACGTGGATTGGCATGTCATTTGGCGGCAGGGGCTGCTGTCCCTCTAGGAGGCTGTAGCCCTGCCTCGTCCTTTCCCGCAGCAAAAACCCATGCTGCTGGTACGGGTAGGTCATCTGGGTGTGTGGACTATAGAAGGAGGCGCCAGACGTGCTTGCTCTGGCTTGGCCCTGTTTTCCTGAGCCTTGTGTCTGAAAGTTTCAGCGTGTGTTAAACGCTCCCCTTGGGACAAAGGATTTTCTGGAAATCTGACCAAGTGTCTTGATGGTCTCATGCTCCTTATTTGCAGTCTCCAGCTGGTCGGCGACCACTTTGCCAAAGGAGATCCTCCCTGATGGGTGTGTTAATTAGGGACGCTTGCGTCTCTGTCTTAAATCCCAGAGTCTCTAAGCCAGGAATGTCTTTTAAGGAGGGTTCCCTCTGCAATGACTCTTCCTGAGGTGTCTGCAGAGTCCAAGACATTCTTCAGGTTGTTTTGTTAGACCAGTTTTCCACTCTGCAGCGATTTTCATAAGGTGGGCTCGTGCCGGTTCTGGTATCGAGTCCAGGTGTTATGAAACCTTATCCCGTTAGGTGCTGCTGCACCTTACTAGCAAAGTGGTGTTTGCTATCCTAGTAAGGTACGCAGCAGAGGTTGCGATGGTCATGTCTCGCATGCACTGATGGTCTCCGTGGCACAGCTGGCGCCATGTTGCTTCCTTGTCCCACAGCCCTCCCAACATGGTGCCGAGAACAGCAGACGGCATTGCAGTCTTTCACTCGGGATCTTCAGTTCAGACTCTGCCCCCGGCTCCTGCAGTGATTCATCTAGCAGCAAGAGCAGAGCAGCAGCGCATTGCCTACTTGTTACAAAGCTATGCTTGTAAGTTCGTTTTTCGGTCCGATCGAAACTCAGTGATCCAACTTCCTTCCTTAATCCTGTCTCGCTTCTATCCCCAGCCAAACCAGGACTGTTACCACAAATCTCTCAGCACCCGCTCCCAATTCTGCCAGCGCTTTCTCGGCTCTCAGGACATGCCTCTCCTGGTCCGGTCCTTCTCTTCTGTGCATACGCAGAGTGCAAGAGAAACCGTATCTATGCCAGTGAACCCTGGCAGTGTCTTCACCGAATGTGAGAGAACCAGCGTCTCCAGCAGTGAACACTGGCCGTCTCCTCTTACATCAATGGCCGTTACTGCATCTAAACCTTGGTTCAGCCTCTGTCATGTAGGCATTCTTTGAACTGTCTCCATTCTGAACTCACATTAATCCCCTCTCATATCTGCAATCAGAGGCTATTTGCAATTAATTCGTTCTCCGAAGCACTTTGCAAGTAGCTGTTCACATCGGACATCAGTAATCCTTTACCATATTCTCTAGTATAGAGACCCCTGTTCTTTAGGCAGAACAAATCTGTTCCTTTCCATTTCAGTCTGTCCTGAACTATCCTGATTCAACTCACATTGGGACTTCCTACACCTCATCCGCTGAAGTCCTCCTTGCAGTCTAAGAAGAACAGGGTTTTCTTCCCCTTGAGGGTTTCTGTGGAAATCCTATCCTGCCCTGGACATTTAGTCTTGGGGCTGGGTAGGGTGACCAGGTAGACTCTTCATCTAATCAGCGGTATTTGATTCAGATTGGTGCTTTTCCTATTGTTATTGCAAGTTTAGCTATGATTTGGGCAGTAATTATTACAGTGGCACGCGTATCTAGAGTGTACATTTTCTTGCACTCCTTGTTAGGAGGCGTTTCAGAGGTTGAGTAGAACACCAGCCCGCTTTCTTGTGGTGGTCACAACTAGGCAATCCGGCTTAGCATGACCCCTAATGTAGAGGGGATCTGAAGGAGGGCCTGAATGATTTTTCCACTCGAGGGTTGACCGCCCTCATAAGGGAGGGGGCAGACAAGGATGGAGAGAACCTCGTCTTAATAGACTCCAGGAGAGTTATGGCTTGGCTAACGGCTTTCTTCTCGTTGAGAATATCTTCAACAAAGTCAGTCACTGTGGGGGCTAGCTTTGTCTGTTTTGATGCCATAGTGGTGAGGAGTCTTCTTCAGCAGCTCATTGTAGATTGGCTGGTCTGCAAATGGAGAGGAGTGACGTTGTCCTACTATGGAGGGGTCAATAGGGTAGAAGTAGATGAGGTCTGGGTCATACTGGTCCTGTAGGTAGGTATCACCATCCTGACCGGGGTCACCCTGAACATCTATCCCCATGTCCTGGTCTGCTTGAGTGGACTGCATGTCTTCGTAAAGAGAACCTTGTGAGGGTTCCCCGGGCGGCAACGGTGGGGAAGGAAGAGAAGGTGCCCACTGGCACTCGAGGAGTTACAGGAGGCTGCTCAGTAAGCTATGAAGGAGTGGGCAGCATGCTAAAATAATTCCAAAATGAATGAGATTTTCCCCATAGTATCCTCAAATTGTGTCTGGGTCCAGGGGGTAGTAGACAGGATGGAGCTTGGTGCCACCGGGGTGCCCTTTGTCCCAGGAGATGCTACTGTTGGAAGAGTGTCCTTGGGGCTCTCTCTCGTACGCTTCTTGCTGAGGGTTGAAGGCAGAGGTGAAGATTCTTCTTCTTCATAGTACCCAGAGGCTTGAGGAGCAGGTTTACTGAGCAGAGGGCTCTTTATGGTGTTTTTCTGAGTATTTGTGCTTTTTCGACGGCTGTTTCAGCATCTCCGCCATCAAACGCTGTTTATGCACACCCTTCGCTGAAGTGTCTTTATGATCGCATGTGGTAAACGCATAGGCAGAACCACAGCAGGTGGGGTCAGCGTGGTGTTGGGCCGGAAGGTGCCAACCGATGGTGCACGGTCCTCGCTCAACAAGGTCATCAGGAGAAGCTAGGGGGGGGGGGGGTGTGTGCTTATGGGAAGCGGTGTGTGAGGGTACGCTCGCGTCGCTAGAGGCCTTCCTCATAGCAGCACACTGCAACTAACTTTCGAGGCTGGGGACAAGTGTGTGGGAACTAGACTGTTCCTTGGTGGTGTCTTCGAGCTCCGAATAAGAGTCTTGGCTGCCTTGGCCTTCGTGGTGGATTCAAATATCCCGGCTGCGGTCTCTGACTCTGCCGACATGGCATATGCGGCCCACCTTTTAATTCTGCACTGCTTTAGGGTCTTGGGCCTTAAGAGCTTGCAAATCGGAAACCGGTATGGTCAGGTGAAAGGCAGTGGTTACAAACTGTCTACCCACGGAAAAGTCCAGTTGTACTTAGGGTAAAACTAAAGGGAGTGCGCTAAACAATGGAAGGTGGACAGAAAGGTAGCAAAACAACACTAGTAAGGGCAGGAAATGGGGGTATGCATTCTCTGAATATGAAGGGACCAGCCCCCCCCACTCTCCCTACTGGTGGCCAAATCCAGTTGTAAGCCGAAGCACGCTGTTGGAGCAGACGTCTGGTTCATTCGGAAGACAGAATCAGCTGTCGAGAAGCTCTGGAGTATCAGCCCAATTAATGCGTTGAACGCAAAGAAGAGAAATTCGGAAGAATTTAAACTCTTAAGTGGTGCAAGGCCACAGACTCTGCTAATACACAACTTGCCACAATGGTGGAAAGAAATAATAGAAGGGACCTCGACGCGTGAGGGATATTGGGTACGTCTTGGCCTATGCAAAGCATGTGATTCTAAGCAGATCTACAAGCCTCAAATAAATTTATAATCGCTAAAAGTAAATGCCTGTTGGGTTTACGATCTTATAGCTGACCCCCTAACCCCCTCTCACCAGTTCTTGAAGAGAAATGTTCCTTGACTTTTTTTTTTTCCACAGTGCTCTGCATTTGGCCTTTGTCAACAGTTTCTCAGTTTTGCAACATTTCATGAAAACGCTATTCACCTCAAGTCTTTTACACTGAACTGGTTTTCCTTTCAGCTCTCACTGAAGCAGAAAAAAAGGTTACTTTTCTCATTCCCTTTGAAATACGTAGATCTTGACGGCCCCCTTTCCAGGGTAACTACACCTGTTCCCAGGGTTGTAATCAGTATTTTTACTATGTTCAACTTTCACTCTTGGACCTCCTGGCCCACCTTGTTATCCTTCATTTGGCTTGGTCGCCCTACACCTTTACTGGCCCCTCTAGCCCCTTTGTTTACACCATACTCTGGTATTTCCTCTCCACCTTGTCTATATGTTTTCCTCTATTTTCATGGGGTCTGCGACTAGCATTCTCACAAGCATCGCCTCCCTTGCATATCACCAGGTCTTGTATTTACCCGGGTTTGTTATGGAGCTTGACCGCCCATCTCCCTTTCTCGTGCCTGAACCACGTACCTGATGTTCCGCAGTACTCTCTACAGGGAGGGTCGGTGGCTCTGCGGGGCATTTTCTGGCGTTCTCCGGCAGCAGCCTTCTCAGTGGCTCACGTGTACCCCTTTGTTTGGCTTCCTCCAGCATCTGCCTTTTTGTGGGCTTGCCAGTGTCTTCTCTACGTCTTTCCAGCAGCAGCCACCTTTTGGGCTCGCCAGTGTCTCTTCCTCTGGCGCCAGCCTTCTCGTGGGCTGGCCTGTCTCTCCTCGTCCAGTGGCAGCCTTCTTGTGGGCTCGCCAGCCCCTCTGCCTCTGGCTTTCTCCAGGGGCAGCTTTCTAGTGGGCTTGCCAGTGTCTTCTCCCGGCAGCATCTCTCAGGACGCAAACGGAAAACTTTAGTCAGTGTTCAGCAAAGTTCCACAGGCTGATCGCCCACCATGTAAGCTCTGTGGTCCCACCTTCAGGAAACAATGGCTCTACGCGATTGTGGCAGTTACCGCTCTGCGCTTGTCCATCCCAGCTGATTGACTATGTCAGCTGGTGCCTCTCCCCATGTGAGGCTTGAAAGGTGTTAATATGGGTCTCTATAATGAGAGTCAAAGTTCTGTTGATTGCAGAGTTGCGTTGGGGTCAGTATTAAAATAAATTGACAACTTCTTCAGCACCCATAAAGGCAAAGAACACAGGATTTGGGTGTGATCTTTAAAGTCCTTATAATTGTTTTCCTTTAATAAGATGCAGTCACTCCCACTGAGATCCTGCTTTCCCAAACCGCTAGGGCGGTCACCTATTCTCAACGTGGGTCGCTCACCCTTGGGGAGAAGGGACGCAAACCCTGAATTCGTCACACCAGCCTCATTACTTCCAAGGTTCATAGGCTGGTGTAAGGGGGGGTGAATAAAGCCCCTGCAGCCTGGTGCATTCCTGCTTATGCCTGTGGCTGCTAGGCACCCTCTCAAGCAAGTCGACTAGCTCTCACTCTGAGAAGGAGACTGGCCAGAAGATTTTTGCAGCTGGGTTGGAGAGCACAGCTAGCAACTTCGCTGCATGGGAACTGGCTTTCTTTTTTTTTGTAAGCGCTTCGTCGGTTGATGAATGGAACAACTCTACCCCCTCATAATTGAGATCCAGAATGTGCTGTTGCATGCATCCATGCAGAGTGCCTCATGTCTGCACCAACCCAAATGGCATAACATGCAGTGTCAATATGTGCTACTGTAGATCCTGAGCCACAACCTTGGCCTCGCTAGGCCCACCTTAAAGAGCTTTGGTGATTATCAAGCAGAATCGGGAGAGAGTCGGCAATCGGCCTCCAAAGCTGCTGGTTGGCTCCTGCCAAGAGTATCCTTATTGGCTTGCCTGAGGTATATTTTTGGGTCAGCATAAATATTGTGGCCATAGGCCTCCACAACCCTCTCCTCTTTATAGAACACCGACAAGGATGACCAGGCTGCTACAACCGAGACATGAGATTGAAGGTGAGCAAGAGGCTTCCTTCCCCCTTCAAATACCTGAATCTTGTGTCCAACTTCTTGCTTGCTGAATGGCAAGAATAGGGGTTTTGCCATGTCCCTTTGGCCTCAGATAAAACATCTCTTTTTGTAGCAGAGTCCCCAACTGGCTTTAGGCCCTTAGGGCGAGGTTTCAGCGAGGACCCCACTCACTGGCTGCACTTGCTAGAGCACCAATGGACCAGGTCAGTGCTTCCATCCAGTCGTGTAATGTCTTTGCAGAAGGAATGTCTCCCTCTTAACTCATCTGTTTCTCTCTGTGCAGCATGCTGGCTTATTTGTATTTATTTTTTTGCCAAAAGCGCTGATATAAGTAAAATAAAATGGTACAAAGTGAGCAATGCATTCCAGATCAAATCAGAAGAGAAAGATAAATAGGAAAGGTGGAATCAGGATAATGCAACTTTTCCAAGTGAAAAAGACCAGTGGAGGGGAGAAGAACAAACTTCAGCTATTAGAGCTAGCAGATAACAGATGAGCTTTAAGATTAGATTATACTGAAAAATACAAGAAAGGAAGAAGAGCGAATATAAAGTGGGAGGGAATTCCAGTGTTTGGGCGCTAGAAGAGCAATAGACTGGAAACGAGGGATGCACACAGGGGTTTAGGAACAGAAAGAAAGAACTGGTTCTGGAAATGGAGGGGCCGGGAAGGAAAATAAAGTGAGGTAAATGAAGAGAGATAAAAAGGGGCGAGACACCTAAAGACAATTTAGAGGAAACATGATAAAGAAGGCGAGACTCAAAAGGGAGAAGCGCAAAAGAAAGTAAAGATCTATCGAGGACCAAGGAGAAAGAGAGAAGAGTAGACAAACAGAGGAATTATAAATAGAGCGAAAAGCGAGAAGATGAGCATCAGGAAGACAAACGAGAAGAGCTGAGCAATAGTCGATGCGAGAAAAAAACCAAACAGGAAAGAAGAAGCTTAGTGGCGTGAAAGGAAAGATAAGGTCGAGCACAGCGAGTATTAAAAAGAGCATAGTGGCAGCATTGATCAGTAGAGGAAATGTGTAAAGAAAGAAAGAGGAATCAAAGATTACACTCAAATTGCAAGAAAAGGTGAAAGGTAGTGAGGAAGGTGGAAAGGAAAGAGGAAGGAGGAAGAGTAAGGGTGAATAGTAGTAGCTGGACAAAGTAGGACCCCAGTCTTGGAAGTATTAGGATGAAGAAAGTTTGATGAAATCCAATATTGAACCGCAAAGAGACAGTAAGAAACAGTCTAGAGTAGCATCAAAAGGAGAGAAAAAGAAAAAAGATTTGGGTGTCATCAGCATAAAGATGAAACAAAAGATCGAAAGAGGACAAAGAGCAGAAAGCGGAGCAGTGTAAAGTGAGAAAAGAAGAGGACCAAGGACAGATCCTTGGGGGACTCCATAAAGACGTGTGACCAGCCCACATTACAGAATACGATCGCTGAAAGAGAGATCAATGAAACCATTTAAGAACTGAACCAGATAGATGAACGGTGGAAAGAGGGGAAATAAGAAGTGAGTGATCAACAGTATTGAATGTTTCTGAAAGATCTAACAGAATAAGCAAGCTGTGAGAAGGGCATTTGAGACATGCAAGAGAGCAGTCTCCGTAGAATGGAAAGGTCAAAATCCAGATTGAAGGAGGGGAGGGGGTTGTAAGAGAATGAAAATTAAGATAAGCAAAGAACTTGAGCATAGGCAACACGCTTGGCTTATGGTAAAGAAAAGTTCCATAGATGGAGCGGGATCCTGAAGGAGCCCAGGGTTCCGTGGAACTGGAATTCCTGGCAGAGTCAAATTGGTAGGCAGAGGTGCTTAAGAAGGAGACATTGTATGTGCAGGGGCAATGCTGGTGTAGGCACCTACAGGCAAAATCTATTTATTTATTAGTGTTTAGTTAATAAATTAACATCTACAAAAATCAATAAATACACAATATTCATACTATCAGTATTACAATCACATGCCATTTAATAATCATACATTAAAATGTTTGATTTAACTTAGTACATATACAATTTAAACTAAAACCAAACAGATCACTTTCAGTTCTAGTCTTCTTTAAAATGTGACTCTCTACATATAAACAATAAAACAGCTAAAACATTTCATGATACAGTAAGATTAAGATTACCCAGGTTATCATCGGCTATCTACATATTGCACTGTGATCCATTGTAGCCTTCAATGTGTATTACCCAAATCATTCTTTAGTGGGCAGCAAAGTTTACATAATGCAATACGAGTTGCTTCACATTCCGTATTTAAACAATAGGACAAAATCTCAAGTGTTTTTATCGAGTTATAATCGTGTGTTACATGGCCCAACATTGTCATATAAATGTGACCCAGTTTGGGGCATTCAGTCAGCAAATGCTTGGTCGTTTCCATGTACTCTGGGATCTCACAAATTCTGCCGAATCTATCATCTCTAGGAATTTTCCATTGTCCACCCCAAAAAGATCTAACCAGGAGTTGGTTTGTGTGCAGTAACAATCGTCGCACTTCAGGGTCAGGGACAGGGCAGAAGAGAACGTTGTG
Organism: Ambystoma mexicanum; assembly: GCF_040938575.1. Classification (NCBI taxonomy): domain Eukaryota; kingdom Metazoa; phylum Chordata; class Amphibia; order Caudata; family Ambystomatidae; genus Ambystoma; species Ambystoma mexicanum. The sequence goes on from NC_090932.1 coordinate 516,331,435, forward strand.
GTTTCATAAATATGGGGTTACTTGTGCAGCCTGACTGTAACTTTGGATCAAGAATTATCTTCATTTGCAGACATTACAATCCCACTTGTTCAAACGGCGATAGAAGGTGCCCTTTAGTTTTTTTAATATTTAAACAACGCTGGAAATTAGGTTCCCATTCAAGACTATGAATCAGCTTTCTTACAAGTTGCATAAACCCACACTCTTTTCCAATTCCATGGGTTAAGCAATAGTTGGTACCTAACTTTCCAAATATAGGGGATATTTTAGATTTCAAAAAGATCAAGCCCATATAGAACTACCGGACAGAAACATTGTCTATACAGGTCGAGAATACCTCCTAGAGAGAATCCAGAATGGCGATATACGAACCTTCGCACCATAAGTGCAATATGTTTGGCTTTTTGTGTCTTAAAGATAATCAGCTCACTATATCCTTTAGTTTCTGTCATCTCAACTCAGATACTTGTAATGCTGGGTATATTCATTATGCCCCAACACAGCAATCAAAAGCTGCTTTTTAATATGTCGCGCAGTGACCAACATGGATTTAGTTTTTTATAGAATAATGGCCAACCCATGTTCCTCTCCATAATAAGCAAGAGCAGACAACATAGCTCTCATTCCCAGGAGTATCTGATCGTGAATACTAGGCCATCTGCATAGAGCATGGCTGTGGCAACACATTGTCCAATTTTGGGAGGATTTCTGGCAGCATCCTAGAGGGGAGATCGGCAATATAGAGGTTAAAAAGTAGGCCGGCAAACATGCATCCCTGCTTTACCCCTCTGTCTATGGAGATCTCACCAGATAAGAGACCACTATCACTTAGCTCATTATAGGCAGTAGTCCCATTTTGTAATGTTACTGAGATTTGGAGAAGCCATTCAGGGCAACCAAAAACCCTTAGTTTTCTCCATAACAGCTCGTGCTTTACTTGATCGAACGCTGCCCGGTGGAGATTGTATGCAGTACCCTTTGGGACCATTACACAAAACTATGACTACAGGTGTAAGCAAAATCAACCTTTGGTATAAGTCTGTACTACACTGTTTTTTGTAGCAGAGCTGAGCAGCCAGGCTTATATCAAGAGGGAATGTGAGCTGTAATGATGTTACACATAGGTCTACAATCGCAGGTGTTCAAATAAACTCTTACACTCAAGGTTTCTTGGTTAAAAACGTATTAATTTATTCAACAGTCAGTTATAAAACATTCACTAGAAGGAGGCAGTTCGATATCGTACACAAATATACTTCAGTACTATACTCATTAGGTTTCTGGGGCATTCAGACTACTTTGAAGGAGGAGCAAAATGGCATTCAGAATACTTTGAAGGAGGAGCAAAAAGGAATAGGTTCAGAACATAAAAGGATTACAATTACTCTTAAACAGTGCAGATACTTTGGGTTCACCATTAGAGTCAATTCAATTGGCTAGGCCAAAGTCAATGGGCTTAAAGTCTTGGATAGGATAAAACGGTTCTGGTAAGTAAACAGTAAAGTCTCTGTAGAAGTTCTCAGAAGTAGTTTGTAAAAAGAAGAATTATATGTTGGGTCACAAGATGATTAGGCCTGCTAGTGGCAAAAGTTTCAAGCACTTTCACCATGAGAGGTAACTACTCGGTCTTGTTTCACAGTACCTTACAGATGAAGAAAAAGATGCAGCTGAAGACTTCTGTTCCTGGCAGTTACTGCAGATCTCGCTGTTCCTGAGCCTCAGTCGTGGGGACAAGAGGGAGGACGTTAGGGGACTCGTGCACTGCACTGGGACTGGTCAAAAAGCTGACACTAGAAAATCTTCCAATTCCGGTAGCTGTAGTAAAGCACACAAAATGGTTTCCCTCTCCCTTGTTATTCGGTTTCCTGCGGCACTCTGAGGAAAATACAACCAGCTCCGAGAATGGTATCCAGGTGGCTTAGTGTCAAATTGATTGGTCCCACCAACTCAAGGAGAGAAGTCGTCCATGCAGGGCTTCTCTGTCGAGATGAACTTAGATATTCAGACCTGCAGCAGGGCTTCACCGAGCAAACCAACCGTCCAGAAGTTGCAGCAGTTGTCCTCTAAAAGCTTGTCTTTGGTTCTTTCGTTCCAGTGGTCGACTCTGCCTTCCAAGCCAAGAGACTCACCTTTTATTCAGTTCTCTCCCATTCATTCCAGCCTAATTGTCACTCACCCAGTAGGGTGGCTGTCCTTGCCGGACAGTCAGAAAGCCAATAATTCCAGAGTGCATTTGGGTCTTCTAGGAGACTAAGCACAGGGAGTTTCGGGCACCTGCCTCACTTCCTGCCCACCCCAGACACTCGGGCGCCAGAGGCGGTCTTCAGTCCTGAAGCCCGCCAAAGGCGAATTAACAAAGGAACCAAACCTGGTTTGGCGCGCAGAGCAAAACTCTAGAAGGACCTTTTCACAAAGAAATGGTGAAAAAAGAAGACCGGGACCTGTTTAAACAAAAGGGGGCTGAGACACCATCTTGAAAAACATAGCTCCCATGATTTAACGCTACCGGTGTTCGCGGTCGAGAAAAATCATGGTAGTTTGTTGTGAAAACACTGCCACCTGCCATTTTTAGAGGAAAGGGTAGCATTTGACTGACTTCTACATGAGTATCTAGACACAGGGGATACTAATTAACCCCTCCATCACTCTATTGTAAGATAGGATGGGCTGGGTCTAGGAATTTAAAAAGACTAGTAAAGTCACTTTCACTTTACTTTCTCTGGGAAACAGCAGTTTATCCCAGAGAAAGTATTTAAACCTTGGGAAAGCCAGAAAGACTTCCCTGTGCCACTGCACTGAGGGTGCTGTGTGACACACATGAAAGGATGATGTCTTTGGAGTAGTCTAAAACTCCATAACCAAAGAAAACACAAGAGTAAAACGCATTTAAAAACACATGAGAGTGTGGGGAAAAAAGGGTCACACTCTCTCCAGGTAAAAAATCAAGTCCTCCAAAATTCTCCGGGAGTAGTTGATCCCCATTTTTAAACACTGGGATATATATCGCCTTTTTCCAAGAGCCGGGAATGCGTCATTCCCAGCATATTTTTTAAAATAAATCCCACAGTACAATTGCCCATATTTCCAAATTACCCTTAAATACTGTTCTAAACAGGCCGTTAGGCCTAGGTGCTCGGGAATTATTTAATTTTGTTAAATGGGCAGTCATATCTGCAATTTCAAAATTAATTGGCCATTTCACATTTTTTGTTTGGAAAGGAAATTCATTAGTATCACTTTTCTTCATTTTTACCTCAATGAAGGAGTGCCAAACATACTGAGAGATAGGGTTAATAATTGTTCTTTTAGTAGTAGGTCCGGCAAGTTAATAATGCACCATACCTTGTGTGTTTTTGTTATTAAGGGCTTTTATCATCTTTTGCCAGTTAACCATCATATTTAAATGTTTATGTTTTATCCAGTTTTTATATTGGTTTTTCAATCTACATATTTCAGTATGGGTTTCTAGACTTGGCATACCATCCTTTTTCATTTTACGAATACCAATGTGCAGCCATCATTTTTGTCTTGGGATTTCAATATCAAATGGTAGTGCATATGTTTTTAAAGGCAACACCAGGGTATTCTTTCTTTGGTTTACACTTATGTGATGTGGCATTTATAACACGCCTATACACAAGTGCTTCAAGGCGTCACGAGGCAAGGGAGGGGAACAAAGGGAAGACAGAGACAATGATCTTACTAGGCCAGGTGACTATGAGATCGCGCAAGTGCAGAGGAGGTGGGGAAGGGGAAAAGTGCGAGGGGGAAGCGCAGTCATAGGATAACAGTAATAAATAGAACAATAAATAAGAAGTGCAGCCAGCTAGGGGCAAGGGTAAGTGCAGACATCAGGTGTCAAGTGCTGGTAGGGGGCTGTGGGATACAGAACAGCCCCAGAGTGCAAGGGTTGCCTGGGGGTTAGTGCAGGTGTGTGTGCAACTGGCATGGAGGGAACCTTCGCCTGAGAAAAAGAGGGTAGCCAGGTGACCAGTGTAGTTTCAGACAGGAGTTCATCAGGGGAGAGGATGAGAGAAAGCAGAGGCAAAGAAGGTGGTCTTGATGTGGTCCCAGAACCGGAGATGGTACTCCTCAATTTTCAGAGAGGAAGGGAGGCTGTTCCAGAGGGAGGCCCCAGCCGAAGAAAGATCTACCACCAACTCGTTGCTTGGAGAAGCGACTGACCCTGAGGGAGTTGGAGGCGGATGAGCGAAGAGCTTGAGAGGGAAGATATTTAGGAAGAGTTGAAGGTATTGAGGCCCCAGGCCTCAGAAGGCCTTGTGGACAAGGCAGAGGGTTTTGAACGTAATCTTTGCAGCCACTGGGAGCCAGTGCAGAGATTTCAGTCCTGGAGAGATACAATCCCTGGGCTTGAGGCCAAGGACAAGCCTTGCAGTCCTTTTCTGGATGAGCTGTAGAGGTCGGAGAGTAGAGGCAGGGAGATTTAGAAAGAGGCTGTTGCAGTAGTCCAGCCTATAGAGAACCAGAGCTCTGAGACAGTGAGCTTCTGGGGGAAGGAGATTAAAGGAAGAATACCTCTGAGGAGGTGCAGCTGGTAGTGTGACTCCTTAGAGAAGTCAGAGATGCGAAGAGAGAAGGAGCGAGAAGAAGAGCGTGGAGTCGAAGATGACCCTGAGGTTTTTAGCCTCACAGGTCGGAGCAGGAAGAGGGCCAAGAGAGGCCGGCCAGAGAGAGAGACAGTGTCATGATCTCTGCTTCCAAAAGGTCAGGGTTTTCCCAACTCCCTTGGAAGCAGATCCATAACCCAGGTTCCGAGTGCCAACCAGTCCCAATTGGGACCTTTTGAACCCAGTCCTGGCGCCAGTGGCACCAGGCTCATAAATATGCCCAGTCCCAGCGCTGGAAGCGCCGGGCTCATAATGCTTGGGTGGACTTACCTTCAGCAGACCATGCTGCTTACTTGCCTGCCAGTTGAGCCTCTGATCCTCTTCTGTTTGGAACTACTTTTCCTGTTGGGTGGGGCTGGAGCCACTCCCTAGATTCAGAACACTGGAACTCTTCTGGAAGGCAGGAACTCTTTTCTTACCAGGAACTATTTTCTTACTTAGGCGTGGCTGTGAAAGGAGACACCTAAGCACTACACGAGGCTATTTAAACCACACCCGGTGGATGAATCTTGCTTTGCGTTATTCTGCAACCTCTGCAGCAGAACGCTCATCGTGTCTTCTGCATCCGGTCCTGGGCCTAAGGAAAAAGGCTTACCATCCTGAATCCAGTCTTCAGCAACACCTATAAAGACAAGAAAGAACAGGTTAGAATTCCGGCATCTGAAAAGCAAAGGCTTACCTACTCTTCGTGCGCTCCGGAGGTCTTCACACTGCATTCCGGCATCTGAAAGACAAAAGTTTACCAACTCTTCGCACGCTCCGGAGGCCTTCGGCGCTGCATCCCGCATCTGAAAGACAAAACAAGGTGCGTTTAAAGACATTGGGGAACTTTAATACTCACGTGCCATTACTCCTTTCCACATCTAATCCAGTGGGTATTCCGGCACCCTGCAGCCGCTCCGAACTCGTACCTGCAAAATAAAAAGACAGTTAGAGCGCATAGTGAAGCAGGCAACAAGCGCTTACGTACGTGCTTCCAGGCGCTTCTATTCATCACACGGGCTCCATCTTCAACTCACTTCAGCCCGTCATCCGCCATCGCCGGAACCCTGCAAAACAAGAGACATCATTACTAAAGACTTTAAAGACATTTGAATGACTCGAAACTTACCGTTCGTGCAGTAAACGACGGACAGCAGTCCTCTGAAGTCAAGAGGCCTGCGCTACCTATCCAGTGAAGAAACTGGTTACAGCACCCTGCCCCGAGGCAGATGGAGAGCTCGGCATTCACTTACCTAAGGTGAGAGCGTTAACCTTTGGGGGTCTACAGGAGAGGAGAAGAAGAAAGAGATAGGGACACCCCAATAACCCCAGTTCATTAACCCCATATTTTCTATCTGCAGACATCTTACTCTACACGTCAGGCATACAGTGCACAGAGGTCCAGCCCAAAGAGCCAACCGCCGGGTGCTACACATCACCTTTGAAGATACGGTAGTCGCCCAGTCAAGACCGGCGCCTCTGCGAAAATCAGGTGAGCGTTACAGAACGCAAAGCCTACCGCAAAACTCTCGCCCAGGCGCTATGGAAACCTCAGATACTGACCCCCTAGCCCGGTTACTTGGGGAACTAAGGGCAGAAGTGCATGCAGCTCGTCAGGAAACGAATGCTCTAAGAAGGGAACTAATTATTTCCAAGGAGAGAACAGACAATCTTGCTAGACAAGTGCTACAGTCACAAGCCGGACAGACCCCGTTACCCGCATCAGGGGCAAATCTTCCTTCAACATCCTCTATGAATCCAGTGCAGATCAACCTACCTGGGAATGTACCTCTGGCTCCGCCTGAACGATTTTCTAGTGACCCAAAGAGGTTTGCAGTATTTATCAATCAGTGCCGGTTGCACTTCTTATGCCGGCCAGCAGCCTTTCCAACTGATCAAGCAAAAGTAGCTTTTGTACTTTCGTACCTTAGTGGCAATGCGGCAGACTGGTCGATCCCTCTAGTTAATCAAGATGATCCGGTTCTCCATGATTTTCAAGCCTTTCAGCTTAGTATGGAAAAACTGTTCGCAAGACATTCACAGGGGCAGGCCTTGGACAATGAGCTTCTTTCGTTGCGACAGGGTAATCAAGACCTTTTGGCTTATATTGCATCTTTCAATAGACTAATAGTGGAAACTCAATGGCCAGAGGACAAAAGGATTACGCTGTTTTATAGAGGTGTACGTGGAGAGCTCAAAGACGTTTTAGCCCAAGTAGTGAATCCCCCACAAGACTGTTCGGATTATATAGACTTGGTCGTTCAAATAGATCACAGGCTGCAGAACAGGAAGGCCGATCGTTCCAAGTTTGTTGCTCGAGTATTTTCCAAACCGCCAACTCCTTCCAAAGGAGTAGACTCCGGGGAACCCATGCAAATAGGGGGTCTGAAAGGTCTTCTAACACAAAGGGAGCGGGAAAGGAGGAAACAGTTGCAATTATGCCTATATTGCGGAAACTCAGGGCACTTTCTTCGAGACTGTCCGGTGAAACCTGCCAAGAAGGCAGTAGGAGCTGCAGTTACCAAAGTTACAAACTCTGAGCAGGGAAACGAACTCGCCCGACAAGAATAGAGGTCCTCTTGCCGAGCGTGAAAACCAGTTCCGTGACCTCGCATTTCGTGATACCTATGGTCCTCATTAGCCCTGATAATCCGGATCGATTACATGCAATTGAAGCTTACGTCGACAGCGGTGCCATCGGCAATTATGTGGATCATGAAATGGTTTTGAGGATGAATCTAACTCTTTGTCCCAAGGCTGTAAAGGACGTCATTACTACGGTGGATGGTACGGAGATAGCCTCCGGGCCAGTAACGCATACCACTCAAGAGGTGACGCTAGTAAGTCAAGATGGACACCATGAGAAGATCGTGTTCGATGTGATCAAGGCCCCTCAGTTTCAGATTATTCTAGGAATACCTTGGTTAGAGAAACACAATCCTCTGATCGATTGGCGAGCAAGAACGGTCCAGTTTCCAGAATGTGTCTCTACTTGTCACCCTCCACCTGGTGTTGCACTGGCCGCAATTTCTTCAGAGACTCCCCAGTTACCTCCCGAATACCAAGATGTTTTCCGGAAGGATCAGGCTAACTCTCTACCTCCTCATAGGTCTTATGACTGCCAGATAGACCTGATACCTGGATCTACTCCTCCTTGTAGTAGAATGTATGCCCTCACCGAGCCCGAGAACCTTCACCTCCGACAATACCTGGATCAATACCTGGCAAATGGGCTTATTCGTCCTTCCAAGTCCCCTGCTTCTTCAGCTTTGTTCTTCGTTCCAAAAAAGGAAGGAGACCTTAGAACTTGTATAGATTATCGCTCCCTGAACCAGATCACCGTTAAGAATAGATATCCGTTACCTTTGATCCCTGAACTCCTGGACCAAGTCAGAAAAGCATGCATATATACAAAGCTGGATCTTAGAGGAGTTTACCACTTGGTACGAGTAAAAGAGGGCGATGAATGGAAGACGGCCTTCCGCACCAAGTATGGGCTATTTGAATATCAGGTCATGCCCTTCGGACTTTGCAATGCCCCGGCCGCCTTTCAATATTTTATGAACGATGTCCTCAGAGAGCTCATAGATGTATGTGTTGTTGTTTACATTGACGACATCCTCGTTTATTCTTCATCGGAATCTGAACATCGGAAACACGTGAAAATGTTCCTCGAAAGATTGCGTCAACACAAACTTTTCGCTAAGTTGGAAAAATGTGTTTTCAACGTGACTGAAGTTGAATTCTTGGGATTCATATTATCACCTGGCGGAGTGCGTATGGATTCAAAGAAGGTCGATGCAGTTCTCAAATGGCCATCACCATCCTCCGTAAAAGGTGTGCAAAGCATGTTAGGCTTCGCTAACTTTTACCGCAGGTTTATCCCCGAATTCTCTCGAATAGTCCAGCCCATCACTGCCTTGTTAAAGAAAAACAAACGTTTTGAATGGTCTACCGAGGCGGAACAAGCTTTCCAGGATTTGAAGACTAAATTTATCTCTGCACCAATCTTAAAACACCCTCGCCCCGAACTCCCCTACATCGTGGAAACTGATGCTTCAAGCCTTGCCATGGGGGCAGTTCTATCACAAAAGGACCCGGTAACCAATCAGTTGCATCCCGTGGCATTTTGGTCCCGCAAATTCTCACCTCCTGAAATCAATTACACGATTACTGACAAGGAACTTCTGGCTATCAAGTCTGCCTTTAAGGCTTGGCGGCATTATCTGCTGGGGGCCCGACACACCGTTACTGTGATTACGGATCACCGAAACCTGCAATATTTGAAGACCGCAAAAGCCCAATCCTCTAGACAACTCCGTTGGGCATTATTCTTTGCCGAGTTTGACTTCATAATTACCTATCGACCTGGTACAAAGAACGGTAAAGCCGATGCCCTTTCTCGGATGGGAGTGGAAGAACACTTGGTCAACCCTAAACCTGTACCAATCATTCCCGAACAAAGAATTCTGGGTGTAATCGCCACAGAATCCATAGAGGAAGTTAAGGATAAAGCCAGGCAACTTGTAACTCCAGCAGACATACAGAATTGGCATCTGCAGGGAAAGGACTTTGCAGTAAAGGACAACTTATTGTATTTCCAAGAACGATTATACCTACCCAGCACAGATTTACAGAAAAAAGTAATCTCTTGTTATCACGACTCTTTAATGGAAGGTCATCCCGGTATAGCCAAGACCTCAGAAAAGATCAAGCGCTACTTCTGATGGCCGTCTTGGAAAAAAGATATCAAAGACTTTATAATGTCCTGTGGAGTATGCGCCCAAAACAAGAGTCAAAAGGAAAGACCAGCAGGCCTCTTACGCCCTATTGACATCCCACCTCGCCCTTGGCATACGCTTTCTATGGACTTCATCACCGATCTACCTCCATGCTCCGGATACAATACGATTCTAGTAATCGTGGACTTATTCTCCAAGATGGCGCATTTCATTCCGCTCAAAGGCTTGCCAACAGCAGCAACTCTGGCCCGAGAATTTCTCGAAAACATCGTCCAACTGCACGGTTTTCCTTCGGTTCTAATTTCGGATCGAGGTAGTCAATTTATTTCTCATTTTTGGCGAAGTTGCTGTCGGTCGGCTCAAATTGATGTGAGACTATCGACCAGTCACCACCCTCAGACCGACGGACAAACCGAGAGGACCAATCAAACTCTGGAACAGTATTTACGCTGCATGCTGCAACAAACTGAAAAAACTTGGAAAGATATCCTTTGGATAGCCGAGTATGCCTACAATAACTCTGTCCATTCGGGAACTGGGAAAACCCCGTTTTTTCTTTTGTACGGCAGTCACCCTCGAACCTCGGAGTTGGATCCCCTCCAAGATCTTGAAACACCAGCAGTAGACTACCTGCATTCTACAATCACCCAAGCCTTTAAGGAAGCTGTTTCTCACCTTCAAAGGGCTAAAGAACAATACAAGAAAGGAGCAGATCAACATCAGAAGGAAGCCCCTCACTATCAAGTAGGGGATCAAGTCTGGTTATCCACCAAATATCTATCTCTAAAAGGGCCACGCACATTCAACCCAAGATACCTTGGTCCCTATTCCATCACTACCATAGTAAACCCAGTAGCGGTCAAGTTGGACTTGCCCCCGCACATGAAGATACATCCAGTCTTCCACATCTCTCTATTAAAACCCATGCAACCTCAAACCCGACTAACCAAATCTCCAAAACCTATCCTAGTGGATGGAGAACTCGAGTTTGAAGTCAAAAGCATTCTGGACTCCAAGATCTCCAAATCTAAACTATTCTACCTAATTGACTGGAAAGGCTACGGCCCCCCAAGAGAGATCCTGGGAACCTGCTGAATATGTCCACGCTCCTCGCCTAATCAAAAGATTTCACCGAACATTTCCTGACAAGCCAAAACCCCCGGAGAAGCCCGGTTTGGGAGGGGCCTTGAGGGGGGTTACTGTCATGATCTCTGCTTCCAAAAGGTCAGGGTTTTCCCAACTCCCTTGGAAGCAGATCCATAACCCAGGTTCCGAGTGCCAACCAGTCCCAATTGGGACCTTTTGGACCCAGTCCTGGCGCCAGTCGCACCAGGCTCATAAATATGCCCAGTCCCAGCGCTGGAAGCGCCGGGCTCATAATGCTTGGGTGGACTTACCTTCAGCAGACCATGCTGCTTACTTGCCTGCCAGTTGAGCCTCTGATCCTCTTCTGTTTGGAACTACTTTTCCTGTTGGGTGGGGCTGGAGCCACTCCCTAGATTCAGAACACTGGAACTCTTCTGGAAGGCAGGAACTCTTTTCTTACCAGGAACTCTTTTCTTACTTAGGCGTGGCTGTGGAAGGAGACACCTAAGCACTACAGGAGGCTATTTAAACCACACCCGGTGGATGAATCTTGCTTTGCGTTATTCTGCAACCTCTGCTGCAGAACGCTCATCGTGTCTTCTGCATCCGGTCCTGGGCCGAAGGAAAAAGGCTTACCATCCTGAATCCAGTCTTCAGCAACACCTATAAAGACAAGAAAGAACAGGTTAGCATTCCGGCATCTGAAAGGCAAAGGCTTACCATCCTGAATCCAGTCTTCAGCAACACCTATAAAGACAGGAAAGAACAGGTTAGCATTCCGGCATCTGAAAGGCAAAGGCTTACCTACTCTTCGTGCGCTCCGGAGGTCTTCACACTGCATTCCGGCATCTGAAAGGCAAAAGTTTACCAACTCTTCGCACGCTCCAGAGGCCTTCGGCGCTGCATCCCGCATCTGAAAGACAAAACAAGGTGCGTTTAAAGACATTGGGGAACTTTAATACTCACGTGCCATTACTCCTTTCCACATCTAATCCAGTGGGTATTCCGGCACCCTGCAGCCGCTCCGAACTCGTACCTGCAAAATAAAAAGACAGTTAGAGCGCATAGTGAAGCAGGCAACAAGCGCTTACTTACGTGCTTCCAGGCGCTTCTATTCATCACACGGGCTCCATCTTCAACTCACTTCAGCCCGTCATCCGCCATCGCCGGAACCCTGCAAAACAAGAGACATCATTACTAAAGACTTTAAAGACATTTGAATGACTCGAAACTTACCGTTCGTGCAGTAAACGACGGACAGCAGTCCTCTGAAGTCAAGAGGCCTGCGCTACCTATCCAGTGAAGAAACTGGTTACAGCACCCTGCCCCGAGGCAGATGGAGAGCTCGGCATTCACTTACCTAAGGTGAGAGCGTTAACCTTTGGGGGTCTACAGGAGAAGAGGAAAGAGATAGGGACACCCCAATAACCCCAGTTCATTAACCCCATATTTTCTATCTGCAGACATCTTACTCTACACGTCAGGCATACAGTGCACAGAGGTCCAGCCCAAAGAGCCAACCGGGTGCTACACATCACCTTTGAAGATACGGTAGTCGCCCAGTCAAGACCGGCGCCTCTGCGAGAATCAGGTGAGCGTTACAGACAGGAAAGGAGGGAGCGGGTGTGCCAGTGAGGAGAATCTCAGTCTTACTGGCATTAAAGCAGAGATCATTGGCGGCACACCACTCCTGGATAGCAGACAGACAGTCATAGATGAGAGAAGGAGAAGAGGTAGCTGAAGGGAGCCTGAAAATGAGCCGAGTCATCCGCATAACACTGAAAGTTGGGACAGAGAGCAGCAATGCAGTGGGCAAGAAGTGCCAGGTATTGGTTGAACAGCCAGGGAGAGAGGTTAGGCCCCTGGGGAACACCACAGGTAGAGGAGAGGAAGGACCCAGGTTGGACCTGGGAGGGTTGATCGTTGAGAAAAGAAGTCAGCCAAGCCAGGGCCTGATCGGCGATACCCAGGTCATTACGGAGACAGTTGAGCAGGATGGCATGGTTGACCCTGTCAAAGGCAGAAGAGAGATCAAGTAAGATAAGGACAAAGTGGGTGTTGGAATCGATGTTGGAGAGCAGCTCTTCACTGATGTTCAAGAGAGTGGTTTCCGTGCTTCTGGCAGCTCTGAAGTCAGACTTATGGTCATGGAGACAACCAACAGATTCATTGTGAAGATTAAGCTGGGAGATGGCCAGCTTTTCCAGGAGTTTGTCCAGGAAAGGTGTGATGGAGATTGGGCGATAGTTGGGCAGGATGGGTCGGCAGAGGCTTTCTTAAGAAGAGGGTGCACAAGGGAGTGCTTCAGGAGGGGAAGGGAAGACTCCAGTGGTGAAGGAATGGTTGCAGATGTCAGCCAGAGCAGGAGCCAGGGTGTCAATGTGGTTCTTGATGGTTTCAAAGGAACAGGGGTTAACCTGTTTTGACAAGACTTTCATAGATCCGACTTGTCTAGAAACCCCCATCAGGGGAGAACAGGGAAAAGGCAGAGAAGGAGGGAGGAGAGGTGGCCGAAGACAGGCCAGAGGAAGAGCAGAGAGTAGAGGGTGGAGGGTGGAGGGGGGGATAGGAAGAGAGAGGACAAGATGTTCTGAGTTTTAGAGATGAAATGAGAAGCCATGCAGTGGGCCTGGGAGGGGACAGGAGAGGTAGAGACTACAGAAGGATTGGCCAATTCCTTGCAGATTTTAAAAAGAGTTTGGCCGAGTTGTTAGATGGCACAGAGTCGGCAGGCCAGTTTGTCAGAGGATGTACCAGAAGCACGCCATTTCCTCTGAGCCATCCTGCACGCCATTTCCTTTCACACACTAGCCTCGTTAGCCATGCTTCAATCTCGTCTGCAGTATGTAAACCCATACACTCAAACGTGAGCGCCAGGTATTTACAAATCTTGCTAATAATTTTCGATCAGACCATGCCACCCGATTACCTGCCCGATTAGGCACCAGACCGCTGGTAGCATATTGTCCTTTCTGTATCAAGATGGAATCTAAAGACAAAAGTAGCATGGTCACTAAATCCATTCTTACTAATGCATAGATTTTTAATGATATCAGTTAAGGGTTACCACATAGATGATCTAAATTGGTCTTTTTATTTCTGAATTTCCAAGTGGTTTGACCTGGATTGTCACCCACTGTACGTCCATTTAATATGACAATATTCCATAGTTCTAAAAAACAAAGCCACTGCATTCCCTTAGCATTAACAGATTTCTGCAACAGTACACTTTCCGACATAATAGTACCATAAGATTCCTATATTGAGTGTTCCCCACACCTTGCATTAAAATCCCCCGAGCAATATCAAATCAGTATCGACATCTTGCCATGATTGAATCAATTGATTCTAGAATATCGTCAGTCATTACTGTACCAGGGCGGTCATACACATTAATAATAAGCATGCATTGATTATTTATAACTCAGTTGAGAATCAATTCAACAGCCAGTACATAATCATTGGCATAAGAATGTTGAACTATTGAAGAATGAATCTCTTGTTGGACTCCTATTAGAAGTCCTCCAAAAGGGCGACCTTTCAAAACTTTTTTTGCTGGTGACTGGTATATGAGAACTCCATCAATTAAAAACGGATCCATCAGCCATGTTTCCGGGAGCATGAATACAGAGGACATATTTAGCATATCAAAAGAATATGACTTTTGTATCAAATGTGTATGGCCACAGGTATTCCAATAAATAATATTGAAATATCACCTCTGTGAATATTCAATCCCATGTATCATTTTGTTTAGCAAAAGCCATCCTTTTTTCATCAAAGTAATTGTTGAGTCTTTTACCAGAGTCACTGACAGGTGGCATCACTGAGTAGGGTCTTCTACAATGGTCACAGCAGGCAATAATAGGAGAAAGTACACAAGGTTTATTGAGTTCGAATCCTAAAAACTCGAAACAGTCTGTATGGTTTCTAATTAAAGGTGTGGTCATGGATAATGCGCAGTGCACACTGGCCATACCTCCAGCCCTCCCCCCCCCCCCCCCCCAGCTCGGGAGCAATAAAGTCCAAATCACAAGAGTTCAAAATTCGTAGAGGGGGTATTTTAGCAAACATATTTAAAAGATTAAGTCCATTTATGTGCTTCTTTATGCCAGCTCTGTAATTTATAGTCAGAATACGTGCATCTAAGGATACACCAATACTTGTTGGGTTAGTTGCTACTGGCCGACTGGAGATTTGACCTGCAGCAACCCCCACACTTCTTACTATACCAGGTTCACACGGTACATGAGGATGTGTACCATTCATACTCACAGGGTCAACTATTAGTACATCAGCGTTATCTTGCTGTCAGACAGACATTTACCTCATTGTCTTGTAATAAACAGCTGGTAAGTATACCTGCACTTTGTTGGCAGCGTTTTCTCTCCTCAAATTTTTTTCTTAGCCTTTTTAGTCATTGGACTCTGCGTAATCACCGTCACAATAGTCATGGCTCGACGGTTACTGCCTCGGCCGAGCCAGCAGCAGGATTCAACTCAATAGTTACCGGCTTTTTTCCTGGACTTCTTGTTCCTACGAATTTGCTTGTGTGTCAGAAAATTAAGAGGCAAATCCATAGCTTCATTTTAGATTGAAACGCCCTCTACATCTGCAATTTCATGCGATTGATTTAACATACTAGTTTAATTTACTGAGTTTTTAAATACATTTCCATTATTCATACATTGAGCTTGGTTATTATTAAGCTACATTGTTTATGTTTTATGCCATGCTTCTGTACATCTTCATCGATGCGACCACAAACTTTCAACAACATTTTTATAGCTAAATTAAGCACCCCCCAATGAAGGCTCATCGCTTATTTGGTCACACCCAATTGATGATTTAGCAGTTGATCGAATATTAATCAATTTGGGTATCAGAAGCGGCATGTAAAGAACTCATTTTCATTGCAATTTGACGTAAACATTTAAGATGATGCAGACAACCTGGGGTTCATACTCATTTCTTCACTAGTCTGTTTACATGAATCAGTTCAGTTTTTGTTATTAGAGTCATGATGTTCCAACACCGGACACGAATTTACTGGACACATTGAATAGCACAGCTCGAGCAGCGAGTTATTGTCAATATTATCTACTTCCTTGAGTAAAATTCAAATCCCCATCGACCAGAGGCACACTTAACCTCTGGGGGATTCTCAGTCTCACTGGGCACATTTAACAAATACTTATTGGCCTTTCTCGCTTTATTGATCACTTTGAAATAGTAGGCAATATGTCCACACCCCTCGGCGATATTGGTAGCCTTGGGCTCATGTTGTGAAAGAGGCGCCTCATGTCTGCAACCCGTACGCACGTCGGAATTCCCAGCGCGTTTATATCCCTGTGTTTTTACATAGGGGTTGTTCTTTCTCACATTATGTATAGTTTTACGTCGCATTTTCCCCGGGCATGATGATGGTATTCAGGTCAGGGGCCGAGGCCAAACGTGCTATAGATCTGCAGTTGGTAACACTGTACCTGCCTGCTCTCAATGTTCATGCAGAGTAATCAGTTCACACGCGTCAAAAACAGGAAACAGCAGGGGGAGGGAGCAGCACACACAGAGAGCAGTTAGCGCGTACCGTCTTAAACAACTGATTATTTCAACAAACGCTCCGAGCTGGCGGAGTTAAGCCTTTGAATCCGATGCCTCCCCTGCCGATCACGCCAATCACTTGCCACACTTTGCTTTGCTTCCGGTGGAGTTGATAAAAGCGAGCCTTAAAAGGGTCATACACAATGCTGCAGGAGCACTGTCAGGTGCACAATGCAGCAGTTTTTCCCAATACAGATCACGCCAATGACTTGGCACACTTAGCTTCCCTATGGACAAAGGAGCCTTCAGAATGATCGCTGCTAGCCGAGGCCATGTCTCTTTAGGCAGCACCTCCCCGATCAAATCGATCAAAATATTGGTTACCTGGGAAGATTTCATCAAGCCTGTAAATCTATCTTTCATCAAGCCTGAAGCACTCCTCGCAAGCTGTTGAATCTGCTGGAGACAGACATGATGCTGAAAGGATGGCGTTCGAGGGGCTGTGGGAGTCACCCAAGGCAGAGTAACACAGAACAGGCGGTAGAGGATTAAGAGATGCACCATGGTACCTGCAGGGGAGACCTTCACCCTGGCGGATGGGGAAAATCCATTGATCCCACAGGGTAGAACTGGAACATGCCATCCTCCAGATCTGCCTATAGGCACCGTAGCAATCAGAGGCCATGTGCTGCCTAGAACCTTTGCACCAAGCTGCCATTGTTGGAGCTTGCTATGACAGGATCTTTTGGAAAGCGCAGTCTTGAGAATGCACAACTGGGTCCTTGAGCCAAAGATTGTTACCTCTGTGGACCTACGAGCTCTCTGAGGATTTACCCCATTAGGCCTAGGCTTGTTAAAGCACCATGAAAAAGCTGGCCATCTTGCAGCTTAACCTTCTCTCTGATTCTGTTGACTTTCTCCATGGCCATCAGTCTGGCTTTAGAGCTTCCAGAAGCACAGAAACTGCTCTCCTGAACATCCGTGAAGATCTGCTCTCCAACCTGAACTCTAACATCCCCTCGGTCCTCATCTTGCTCGATCGCTCTTCTGCCTTTGACACGGTCAACCATACCATCCTGCTCAACCGTAGCCGTGACAACCTGGGTATCACCGATCAGGCTCTGGCGTGGCTGACTCCTTTCCTCTCTGATCGACCCTCCCAGGTCCAACTTGGGTCCTTCCTTTCATCTATTTCCCTTTCTACTTGCGGTGTTCCCCAGGGGTTTAACCTCTCACCCTGGCTCTTCAACCAATACCTGGCAACTCTCGCCCACCACATTACCATTTTCTGCTCCAATTTTCAGTGCTATGCGGATGACGCTCGGCTCATTTCAGGCTTCCCTCTGCCACCACTTCTCTCATCTCAGATTGTCTAGCTGCCATTCAGGATTGGTGTGCCGCAAACAATCTCTGCCTGAATGCCAGCAAGATGGTGATCCTCCTCATCCGCACACCTTCACCCTCCTTTTCTGTCACACTCTGGCCGGCCTCCCTTGGACCTCCTCCTACCGCCCCACCTGCAAGGCTAAGAACCTCAGGGTCATCTTTGGCTCCACGCTTTCCTTATCTGCCCACATCTCTGATGTCTCTAAAAAGTCAAACTTCCCATTGCACCTCCTCACAGGTATTCTGCCTTTCCTCTCCTTCCCCTAGAAGCTCACAGTCTCTGGAGCCCTGGTCCTCTCCAGGTTGGATTATTGAAACAACCTCTTTCTAAATCTATCTGTTTCTACTCTCTGCCCTTTGCAACTTATCCAGAACAGGACTGCAAGACTTGTCCTTGGCATCAAGCCCTGGCATCATATCTCTCCAGTCCTGAAATCTCTTCACCGGCTCCCAGTGGCTGCAAGGATTAAATTTAAGACCCTTTGCATTGTCTACAAAGATTTCTTGGTCCTGGGTCCAAAATACCTTCAGCTGTCCCTCCATAAATACCTTCCCTCCCAAGCTCGTCACTCCTTCAGCTCCAACTGCCTCAGGGTCTGTCGTTTTTCAAAGAAATGAGCTGGGGTAGATCTTGGTCTTTGGCCTCCCTCTGGAACAGCCTCCCTGCCACTCTGAAACTTGAGGAGAACCATCTCCGGTTCCGGAAGCACATCAAGACCTTCCTCTCCGCTTCTACCTTCTCTCATCCTCTGCCCTGCTGATCTGTTCTGTCTAAGCATCATGCACCCGCTCACCCTCCGACTTTCGGGCCCAGGTACCTGCTTACCCTGCCACCCATCTGCACTGCCTCCTGGCAATCCCTTGCACTGGGGTCTGTATCTGTAACCCTACAGCCCCGCGCCCCATTTCTTTCTGCACTTATCAGACACACTGTTGC
Organism: Ambystoma mexicanum; assembly: GCF_040938575.1. Lineage (NCBI taxonomy): Eukaryota > Metazoa > Chordata > Amphibia > Caudata > Ambystomatidae > Ambystoma > Ambystoma mexicanum. The sequence goes on from NC_090932.1 coordinate 516,349,740, forward strand.
CTTAAACCGGGCACTAGCTGGCCGCACTACCACTGTTTGTTGCTTTTTATTTATTTTTATTCCTTTTTGCTCAGCACCTTCTACTCCCCCCCCCCCTCCTATGCACTTTACCCTTTCCGTCTCCCATGCGCTTGCGCGTTCTCAATGTCACTGGGCCTAGTAAGATTGTTGTTTTGTTCTCCTTGTTCTCTTCCCTTGCCTCGTCGTGCTCTGAAACACTTGTGTACGAGCGCGATAAATATCAATATATGCACGCCCCTCCTCGAGCGTTGACCTGGTGATAAAGCTGGTAGGCCCCCTGACAGTTTTCCAGTTTAGAGACAACCAACCCCTCATTACCAACCAGAGCAAAACTGACCTTAAAGGCCCTGCTGTGTGGATCCAAAAGAACCTCTCCCGGCCCAAGACCTCCCCGGGAAGGAGTCCCCCCGATATGGTGCAGTGTCCGGACTGGTGGTTGAGCCCCACACACTCCACGCAGAGTGCTTGGGGGTCAGAAGTCAGGAAGGAACCCTTGCAGGACACACAGAGACTGAAGTTGTGAGCAACATGCACCAGGGAACAAGTGAGAGAAAAAAATAGAGAAAGGAATGGGGAAGAATGCATAGAAATAGGACTGATGTGGGGCACCAGATGGCAGGCCTGGTGGAGCATGGTTACGCCTTCAGCTACGCCCGCAGCTGCACACTTGCAAATCAAAGGGGAAGCAATTAATTTTGCGTGCAAAAGGCTTGGGTTCCATCACTTATCAGAGACACCCATACGGTATGGAGGAAAGGGGGAGTGAAAGGCCTCCAATCTTTGGGATGCAGCCAGAGAACAAGTGTTCTTTTTTCCAATTCTGCCCTCAGCCTTAGTCCCTCTCTTAGCATTCTAGATTACATTTTTTGATGAAATGAACATTTTTCCAAGGCATGGCTATCTAGAAAGCAACCAATACAGAGAGCATGTTCATCCGTCACTGAAACGTTTACCTTCACTATAATAAAGTCCTACCTAGGCAGCAAATAGAAGCGAACTACAAATTAATTGACTTGAGATAATGATTGGGAAAGCAGTAAAAAAGTGTTCACAGTCAGGGTTGGGAAAAATACATGTTAGGAGTCAGGAACATCTGGCTGCCTTCAAGTAGCCGTAGTCGTTTTTCACTGTTATTTCAAATCAGTCTAATATTACTTAATATGTAAGAATCTCCTGTGTCAGCAAACGTATTCTGATGGATGTAGAAAATCATGAGCCCCAGGAGTTAATTTTCATGGAATTTTTAGGACATATGTAAGAAATAATTTGCTCCCTTATTTTAATAAGTGTGCTGAGATCACTGCATATGGGTGGAGATAATCTGTGTTTTCGAATAACAATGATGATCCAGAGGGGGAAAAGTTCACATACGGACGGTAAATCCTAGCCTCTCTGGTAAGGCTTGTTAGAACACGCACACACTGCCTGCACCAAATGTTTGTGGCCACTTTACTCACACACTCAAGAAAATATACCATGAGTACCATTATTAAAAGTCCAAACTCCATTCAACTTTATTATAGCCCAGTGCATTTTAAGGTCCAGTCAGAGGATATACAGAGATACAGCTACTCTGATCTGCTACTAGAATCAGCTTGGAACCCTTTATCTCAGCACCAGTTATCCAGTTCACCTTCTCCCCATGCTCCACAGTAACCTTTGGAGACATTCGAGTACGATCTACAGGACTGTCACCTTCTGCTTTGGGCTTCTCATCCTTTTTGGAGCAAGAACTTCGCCTGGTCTTCCGCCTGTGGCCATATCTTAATGCATTTGGATGCTCTTTCGCTACTGCACTACCAATATCCCACAGACACACCTTTCCATCATTTCCTCCAGAGAGCAGGCAGCAGGGGACAGGTAGGAAGTTCAGGAAGTGAACTTGAGATACACCTTTGCTATGACCTTTAAAGCCAAGCTCAAGTTCAAACTTCGGACCAGTCACCCTAAAAATGCGTATTCTACCATCCTCCGCACCGCATCCGAAGATGTTGCCACAAGATGCCACACTAAGTGAATGGGCCAGTGGTGGGTTGAAGAGCTGTCCATCATCGAGCTGCTGTCCCACCTCTTCCTCCTCATCTTCCTCCTCCTTCGAGAGCTGCTGCAGGCTCACAATATACTGTGGGCGTGTTTTCTGAAGATTCCAAAGCATCACCTTCAAGACAAAAGATAAAGAAGCAATTTCAAAAGGTCCCTCAAAACTATTTTATTCAGCAGTATGCTAAACATGAACCAATCAAGGCATTCTACAAAGAATTGTACAGATCTTCCAGTGCAAGTTTGGGCAGTGCAGAGGTGCACAATTGCCTGCCTAGTTTTGCAAACTTTCAACTGCAATTGCACAGGTAGAGTAGAGTTGAAAAGGGTTTGGGTACACGACAGAAATCAGCTTCTGCAGATTTGTTGGGACACAAATAACACATTGGTGACATGGCTGGATAGAAATGCTGACTAGGACAGTTGAATTTCTTATATTCTTGTTACAGCAGAAGGGACCATCAGGCCAAGAGGATGGAATCTAAACTCCAGCTTTTGTTGTTTTCTCCAACATCACTAAAGGCCTGATTCACAGAAGCATTTTATAGTGGTGCGATCCCATTGGAAAACGCTCCCTGAATCAGGCCCTAAATGCGTTTACTCTCAAGGGGTGGTCACCCTTTTCTTTATCTATCCTTAAATGTTGCCTACACCCTAAAAACAAATTCAATGAAACTGGAAACGCTAAATGTTCTAATGGAGGGAGCATCAGCAACTCTGTGTTCCACTTTACATCCTTTTTTTTTCCTTACAATGTGCAGGCTTCCATTTTATAACCCAGCCATGCGTTTTTAGGCTTGAACGCCCAAGCAGCAATAATCAAACACTAGCCCCCACGAGTGCTTGCAGACACTAGTCCTGGAAATGCGAACCAGAGGGAGCGGATGTTTGTTTACTGCTGCCAACTCATAGAATTGTAAAGACGGTCTTTATTATTATTTCATGATCTTAATGCGCCACAAGCCTCAGGACGCACTTAAAATACGCAAAAGACAGCTATGCAGATATAGAAGCACAAAGAAACACACGAAAAAGAAATACAAAAACATATTGCACAGATATGGCAAACACCAAGGTAATTAAACCTTGATGTTTCTTACTTAACAGATATGTTTTAATCTATCTCTTAAACTCAGTCAGACAAGGAATGGCACGTAATGAAGACGATAGACCGTTCCAGAAACATGGAGCCCAAGCACCAAACCTCATTCCCCCAAATGTCTGCAATTTGACACGTGCCTGCAGAAACTTATGAACTCCATTAGAGCAGACTAATCTCTTACTCGGAGTAACCGTCAATCAATCGCAGAGGTACCAAGGAGCATTACCCATCCGGCATTAAAGATTTTATGTCAATACTCTGCTTGACTGGAAGCCAGTGAACTGCTGATCTTGCCAGTGTCATGATCCTTCCTGCCTTGGCCCTGAATGGCCGTCACCGCCCTGTTCTGGATAGTCTTACGTTTTTGAAGATTGGCAAGAGAGGTACCTGCTAGCAGGCTGTTGGAGTTTGTTACTGCGCAGGCCAATAGAGATCTATTTTTCTCTGATAAATAAGGTACAAGTAGACCTCAAATGAAGAGTATACTTCTGCAGAGCGAGTTGGGAGTCTAGATATATACCTAAAGGTTTGACACAGGATGCCACTGAGATAGTACAGCGAGCAATTAGAAACTGATTGCAGCAAGGCTCCAACCATTTTAGCATAGGGCCAGATCCCAGAATCAAAAGCTCGGTCTTATCATTCAGGGACAAAGCAGCCATCCATGAGTGTATTGTACTGTATATCTGATTAGTACCCGGCGAGGGTCAACCAGAATGTAACACATTCTGATTGGCCATCGCCGGGGCATTACCCGGCCGGGACTCCCTCGAAAGGGATTCAACTCCTTTGTTCCCGGCTGGGGGGCGTGGCAGTCCCTCAGGCAACGAGGAGGCGCGAAGCAGGGCCATCCCTGCTACGAGCCTCCACACGGCTGGAGGCCGCCATCGCCCCCGCCAGGGATTCAGGTATGTGTTTTTTTTTTGTTTCCCGCCCCGGCCTCCCAACCCAACTTACCTTCTGATTTCTCCTTTTTCTGGAGCAAACAAGTTGGGAACACTTCTGTTCCCAGCGCGTCTGCTTCCGATGGCCGCCATGGAAAGGGAAAAAAAAAGACCCAGTTTTCCCTTTCCCAGCAGCCATTTCCTTGGACATTTTTTTTTTCTGTTCCGAACAGAACAGAAAAGTATGCTATTAGTACCCCGGTCTTGCGGGCCGGGATACTAATAGCAATATGCTCCTCGCCACGGGGGCATTACCGAGTCTGGCAGTTGGGCGTTCAATGCTGACCCGACTGTCCATCCCTTCAAGGTATCGTATTGCTCGCTCTTCTGGCTGTTTTTCTCATGAAATTGCCTACGCAGCTCCACGGTAGGCTAGTGCTGAAGGGTTCAGCGCCGTTCCCAGATCACACGGTCCACCCACCACAGGTCATGCCACCACATTTTTTTGGTTTCAATTATGCCGGCTCTCCGCCAACTATCAAGAATCTCTCTGGGCGCCCCACGCGCAGTCTTTTCAACTTCACTCAATCTTTTCTCGATAGATTCACCTTAGTTTCTCCAGGTCTCCCTCTCCCTGGCTGCTAGTGTGCTGGACGAGTTTTGCCTTTCCTCTGTCTCTTGCTTGCCCTCCGCTTTCCACCTACTACTACTGTAGATGTCCTGCTGACTTGCAAGATGGTCTCTCTGCTTTTTACTGCTACTACCGACACTCTGCTGACCTCTCCAACGTATGTGTGTGTTTCGACTAGGTACACCCATCACGTTGGTCTCATCTTCTGGACCCTCCCATCCTTTTTTGATTCCAACTGACCCAAGTCCTTGCGCGCTGGGTTCTTCTTCAGGATTCAGAACAGAATAATGTCTCTTTGCGGTTTGGTTTAATAGCAGGGACTGCCAACTGTAACGTCAGTTCTATTGACAACAGTTGGTCGAGCACTCTTCCTACTGGATTGTACTGTGCTCAGGTTCCTCTTTGTCCCTGTACTCATTACAGCGAGATTGTCTGACAGTCAGACTGTATCCTAGGTAGAGAAGGTTTGGGTGTTATTGCTCTGTGGGGTCGGGAGTTAATGGGGCTGTGTCTCAGACTCAAATCCTTATTACCAGGAGGGGAGTTCCTCCCCATGAGGTTCTCCCACACATGACCACCCCCAGGGGGACTATTGGCTAGCAGCTGCACCTCCCTAGACTCGCAGAAAGGTTCTCCCCTTTGGGGAGAAGTGATGCCATCTGAAGTTTCGCCATCACCTACGAGCAACGCGATAAAGAGAAATCTTGCCAAGACGTCGGCATGCCCGGACACGAACCGGTGCAAACTGGCTCCAACGCGCCAGAGATCACCCACCTGATTAGGACACAAAAGCACTGCACGCAAGTTGGAATATGTAGTCCCACAGGCAGTCACAGTGCAAACATTATCAAGCACCAACATATTTCCCCTCAGTAATAAAAAAAAGCCGGCCTACAAGAAAAGCCATGCACAACACTTCAAATCAATTTTAATAATTGATTTCTTAAGAGACACAGCAAACACGTCCTGTATAACTAACTGTCTGTGACACGATGCAATAGCCATCTTAAAAATAGGTTGCTTGAGCGAGAAGCCTCAGAAGGCGTCAGGGACATTAAGGGTCATGCAGGAAGGGTGAGGCTAAGATCTAGGACACACAGTCAGCAAGGCGCAAAAGTTGGATGGTTGTGGTTTGGTTTGCAATCCTAAATGGTTGTCATTTTTCCTTAATGCCTTTCCTCAGATCTACAGAGCTGAGCATTCAAAATGTTAAATTGGGCTCGAACCCAGGCCAAGATGGCGGATTCCTTCAGCAGAGATCCAGTTTGGAGTGTAGAGGGCAGATTGTCCTCGCAGTCCGTTCTAAACTGCCTTTCATCATTTCTTTTAGGGAAATCAGTCATGTTTTAGTTTATCTCCTTTAGGCCTTCCCTTTTTTCAAGTTTATAAGAAGACAGAAGAGGAAGCAGATCTGAAGTTTTCAGCAGTCTACAAAAATCTGGTGGGACCACAGCTTGTTGGCGAGCTAGGAGCTGTTTTAATGTAAACTTTGAAAGCACAGTCCGGAGATACTAGAGGGAAATTTGCGCTAAAGATAGCATTTCAACCAACGCGTTTGAAGATTACGCGGCACACGAGAAATAGACTATTAAGCCATTAGAAGTCAACATTCAAGTATTCTTTCCGATACGGTTTGTTTTTGGCTATGCTACGAAATTCACTTAATGCGACCCTCGCGTTACTTCTGATTTGCTTTGAAGTGAAGCGTGAGCGGAGAGCTGTGGCGTATGCCGGTGTCACCTTATTGTAGTTTTATAAGTGACTCGTGACCCGTGACCCGCGGTATATGCACAGCTGACTTTAGAATTGCTATGAAGGAGAAACGTAGTCAACGTAATTTGAAAAGCCCATTTGAAATTGAAGAAGCCAATACCTGTTGAGCTTCATGTGTGGATTAAGGACTTTGTGACTCGCATTCGCTCTGGAAGGCTGTTTTCTTAAGAGCCTTTCGTTACAAAGATATTGACGACGATGACGCGTAGTATGCAAAAGAAGTGCTGGCAGACATTTTGCTTTGGATACTGGGAAATGTAGTTAGGGATGCGCATCCAAGGTAGTTAGTTGTTTAAAAAGGTAAATAAACTATTTCCCTTCCTTTTTTTCTGTTCATTGCAAAACTAACTTTTCTGAAACTCCACCAGAAGAATACAAACAATTGTTAAAGCAACCTTAAATATTAAATGTGCAACAATGACAAACTCATTTGAAAATCAGAAAAAGTAAAAAGGCACTCATTTGGTTGGAAGGTAAAAGTAAAGGAGAAGCCTCTTATATTAAGGAATTCTGAATTTTAAGAGAAAAATAAACATTTTAAAAATAAACCATAATTCCTCCAGGCTAGTGGTGGAAGATACATGGGTATTTCTGCAGTTCCAAGAATAAAAGTGAAAGTATGGGTTTAGAATTGAATGTGCAACAATGTTCTAACACTTTTAATTCCCATCCAGGGTGTTCACCAAGAAGAAAGAAGAGGCCATGTGTAGTTTGTGGTTTTGGCCCATTCCCCCATTCCCCCGCCATCTTATCTGATCCACACTGTAAATCAAAGATGGGGCACAGAACAGCTGGAGAGGGACTGTTCAAAAGATTCAGAAGTTCTAAGTACCATGGCCTTCCTGCCCAGTTAGGAGCCATACGGACCATGGTCATCCCATTCCTCCAGGGCCGTCAAAGGGGCAACGTGGATATAAATTACTTAAACAAAAGCACATATAAGACCTATCCAAAATGGAAGGCCACCACAGGACAAAATCAGAAGAAACCTAAAAAAGGTAGCTACCTCTCCATCCCGGTCTCTGGGTGGCACCGTCTGCAGACTTGCAGGATGTTGACAGCCATCACCAATTATGACCCTGAAACCCGCACATCCGGAAGTGCCTGCGAAGTGTGGCTGTTGGGCTGTATACGCTGTTCTGCTGCTCTGCTGGATTTGCTGCCTACGGTGCTGTCGCCGTTGGCAAGAGGAAGCATCCGCTTCGAATTTCGTGCTCAACGCGCATATCATTGGACTTCATTGGACATACTTAGAGGGTATTTACTGGTGAACTCTATATGTCCCATTATCGAAGTGACCGCGGGTTTCCCACGGGTTTCTGTGTTCCGTGCAACTTACTGACGCTACTTTCTTCTCTTCTCCCCTTTAGCCACGCCCCCCCGAACCCACCTCTCTGTCCGCCCACAAGCCCACAGGCCACTTCCTTATTAGCACTCGGACCCGCGCATCCGGAAGTGCCTGCGAAGTGTGGCTGTTGGGCTGTTAGGCGGTAAGGTGGCTTGGTGGCAGGGTGACTTATTATGCCCTTGTATTACAGTGTGTCAAATCTTGTTTAAAGGGTGACTTAGTGAGCTACTCTAGTTTGTTTGCACTGTCCTTTGCCCCATAAGTTTCCCATTGCATCTAGATTTGTTTTGATCATGGCAGAGGGGCTCCGTAGTGTAAAAAAAAAAAAAAAGACCCTATTAAACCCTAAAAAAATAGGAGGTGGATTCTAACGAAGTTAAACCGTCTTCTGAAAAGCCCTTAAATTGGCCTGATCAAGAGAAGAACATAGAATCTAAACGTCCTCTCGACTCCATTCATAGCAGCATTTTGCTCTCTGAAAAGATAATAGCGGCTCTAAGACCAGAGAGCAACGCCGAGAATAAAGTTATCCTCGCACCTGCTTCTTTTGAGTATAACAAAAAACAGGAATTGAAAAATGTACAGGGACCCAAGAAACCAGCCTCTGTCCACTAAATTGACGGCAGAGGGCACTCATCGTGATGATTTGCAGAAATCCAATGAAGATGTCCCTGCCGTCATAGCCCTCGAAGACTCTGAAGAACAAATCTTGCCTAAAAAACGGTCGGTGTACATCGATTGCGAGACCCCTCCAACCAATCTGGTAGGAAAAAGTATAGCTTCTAAAACTGCATCAGTATTTTTGTCGGTAAAGAAGTCAATGAAATCTCCTCAAAGGATTGGGAAAATGTTGACTGTAACTCAGATCAGAGTCTAGACAGAGAAGAAATAAAAAAAATAATGGGAATTGAGCAATTTGATCCCCGTACTGCCGATTTCTCCATACTAGCCCCGGCAATTGAGACAGAACTGGGTAAACGGATTTGTCTATCCAATGAACCCTCAACCCCAGTGAATAAAAGCAAGTACGGGATTGAAAATGTGTTTCAATTTAATAATCCCCAATCATATACATATTCTGTACCTTCACACTTTAGTGCACAGAAGGAAGCACATACTCTAGGGGGGACAACACCCACAGAAATAACAACTTAGGAGGACCCTCCTCGATGGCAAATAGTTCCCCGATACTGGAAAAACCACTGATCTATACTCGCCAATATCCTTCTACTCACGAAGGAAATAGAGCACCTAGTTTTGATCCTAACAAGTCCATCCATTGTGAAACTCATCCATAGCCAAACTGCCTTACCACTGAACAAGAAAAATGGAATGTCGAATTGCAACACTCTTTCGAATCTTTTCCGGTCATGACCCGAATTCTTAATTTACTTGACAAAGGTCATGAGCAGACTCATGAGGAAATAAAATTTTTACAGATGCAAATGTCTGACCTCACGAGTACTCTCAGTAAAATGGAGGGCATGTTATTTGCCCGTCACATGTTTTCTTCCATCATAAATAAAAAAGATTCGATGTCTCATGTTCAAAATATAGGTACTCAAACTAAATTGTTCTCCGAGGTAGTGACAGAAGGACCATCTCTCAAATCAGAAAGGTTGTGAACCCAGAAGCAGTGAACTTGGAAAATTCCAATGAGTCCAACCTCGCTGTTCTGACTATTCTTGTAAGGGAAATGGCAGATAATCTTGCCACACTCTCCAAGTCAGTTAACAAAGAATCTCTGTCGACTCCTTGTGTAGAGGAAAGGGCTCCTCCAGATAGTCCTTCAGTTCTAACTGATCTTATTGACCTTATTCCTCAGGAAATAAAAGAAAATATTTGATATTGAAGAGGTGCCTTATAAAGCTCCTTCTATTGCCCTTCCTAAAAAACAAAGAAGGGCCTTGGCCCGCGCCCAAAAGAGAAATCTTTTAATTAAACTTCAAAAAGGAAAACAAGAAAAAAAAAAAAACAAAGAATCAACTACGTGATAAAAACGATAAATACAACTCACATATGAAAGATATTTGCAACCTCTCAGAGGGAGATAACATCATTGACCTGAATCAGTTGAGCGAGGAATCTAAGGCCTTGTTGAATCTTTCGGAGTCTAATTCGACTGCTTCAACCCTCAAAGTACCTCTTAACTCTTTACCAAAAAACAAAAAAACTAACGAAAAAGAGGATTTGATAACAGAACTATCCTGTCAAGGATCCAAAAAAAATCACGATCTAAGGTAAAAAAGGGAATGGATAAAGAGGAAGGGGGAACCATTGATCTCGGTATGGTACCCAACTCAATTGCAGAGGCTCCACACCAAGTTCAATCTGCCCTCTCCAATTATTATCCAATGTTGAAAATCAAAAAAACTGCGAAAGTGATTTTGGGTAAAGCCAATGGACAAAGGGAAAACAAAACAACCATTTGTCCTAATAATCCAATTGAAACTCAAACTAAAAACCTGGAGGGAGCGTGTTCAAGCGAGTCTGAAGATAAAACCCCAGATAAAGATGTTGAAATCAGCGATCAATTAATTATTTGTGAAACAACGAACTCAGAGCGAAAAAGAACTAGCCCTAAGATACCAACTTTGAGTCCACAACGCTCACAAGCCAATGAGTGTCCTAAACTGACCAATCTTAAATCCACAATGGATAATCAGGAATCTCTAACCAACCATAATTATAATGATTCAAAATCTGCTATAATTATGGGTTGGGAAAGCGATGAAGCTCGCTTTGGTAAGGCTCGCTTGAACCGCACCTTCATGATGAATGTTTTTCAGGACATTCCCACCTTGCAAATTGTTAGATCTGACGACAGACTGGTTGAAATTGGCTGCTATTAATAACAGAATGATTTGTAAATTTATGTCTCCTTTCATTATGAAGATGCTATGGGATTACTCTGATGACTTAGCATTTATTGGCTTAACTATATCATTTTTTTAATCATTTGAGGATGCAAAAAGCTATCTAGAAACTACTTCTCTGATAACAAAGTGTTACAGATAGTGCGAACCAGGGTACCTCTGCAACTATTGATGCCAATACAATGAAACAGTTTATGTCATTCATGTCTGCTCTAAAGGAGATGTCTTGGAGGGATCCTATTAACGCTTCGCAGTCAAACCAACAAAAGGCGATGAAAGACTCTTAACCGACTCCGACTCCACATTATCTCGTGGAATTCTTGTGGTATAAATAACTTTAAAAAATGGTATCCCCTAAATCACTTTAATCGACCCGACTTCATCTTTATTCAAGAAACCATGAATCAATCCTCCTTTTCGATAGACGGATATTCAGCATTTATTCAGGTTGCAAGGCGAGGTACCGAGGGTCGCCCTTCAGGCGGCTTGGCCATACTTGTCAACTCTTCCTTCCAGTGCTCCATTGAGAGGATTAGTAGCTCTGACTCCATACTCGCTATTATTATAAAAGATGATTTGGATCCTTCCATGATACTCCTGTTGGTTTGTATTTATTGGAATAAATGGTCCACTCCCATTGAGATCATCATTGAGGAAATGAACGATGTATTAGAAAGGGCCTGATTTTACACCCCTCGGCAAGAATTATCATAGGTGGTGACTTCAATTGCTATTGCTATGAAACAGGTGTTCACAATAATGCAATTAGGGATAAGCACTCATTAACTTCCAAAAAGTTTGGGACTATATGGAATTCCTTCTTCCTTGAATGGGATATACAAACCCCTTACTTTGCTTTGGACGACCTCACATATACATTGACTAGAGCAAACTATTAATCCTTTATTGATTATGTTAGGCAGAAACCTGTGCAGTTCCCTCTGGGACCACTGCAAAAGATTTAAGACTACAGGTGTTTGGCAGTAAACCCACTTGGTAGCAGTCTGCACCACCCAGATTTACCTGGTAGCTGTGGCTGAGCAGTCAGACTTCCCTCAAGAAGAGTTAGGCAGTATACAGAGCATACCCAATAGGTACAGAGGCACAGTAGTACAAGCAAACACTGACCAGAGCTAGGTGTAAAGGTATATAATTATTTATTAAAAAGACACACTCATAAATTACACTAGCACAGAAAAGGTAAGTAAGTCAAAACACAGTCACTATTACTTATATGTACATCCCTAGTTATTTGTTGGACAAGTCTAAGTTAACACCACTTATTTCCAAACAGAGGTGAGCGCTTAACGTTAGATGGCACTCCAACAAGTTAGTTAAAACGGGAGGGAAAAGGTAAAAGTAATGAAAACAGCAAGGCAAAACACTTTTCAGAGATTCACAGTGAGTTTAGAAAGACAGTCTATTGAGGAGCAAGGAAGTTCGGTTGCCAGGCCCATTCTAGGGAAAGCCAGGCGAAAAGATGCCCAAGATCACACAATGTCACAAGTCTTTACAGGTGAGTAGAAAAGGTTTTTCCAAGTTTAGAAAAGTTTAGTTAGGGTGTCCCAGGCTTACCCAGGGTCGAGAGCCGAGGGCTAAATCTACCCCGTACAATCGGTGGCATGGGAAGCCGGGCGGAACACGGTACCTTTAAAATGGAAAGGATCCTTCAGCGGTGGCAGTTGTTCCTGGTAGTGGGTGCAAGTCGCGGCGTCATCCAGAGGAGGAGAAGATCTCGTCGTGGAGGAAAGCTGAAGGTCGTTGCATTACCAGGGAAGAAACCAGCCGTGGAGTTTTTCCGGTTAAAGGGATGTCACCCCTCTTTCGCGGTTGAGGTAAAAAGTGGTATCCCGGTTGCTGGGGTGCTTGGCACAGGCAAGGCGGCCACGAGATGCTTCAGGGCGGCGAAAAGAAGGCAGAAACTGGTTGTCCCCACCAGTCAAGGGAAGAAGACTCTCCGGGCGGGAGATCTCCTCTTTCGTTGGGAAAAGTGGTGAGACGGTTCCGCAGGGCTCCACCGGTGGTGTCGTCTTGGCAGGTCGGCTCGGCTTCTCCCTCTTCGGCTTCTTAGGTCCTGTGGCGACTTCTGAAGAACCAGTTCCAAAAACCCTGCTTTTATGCAGCAAACCCCCATTCATACAGCCTAGCTGTCACTCAAACATGCTAAGTGGTGAGCGGGGCGGCTCACCACTTGGGCCAATCACATCGGAGTGCGACATGAGTTGGCAAGGCAACTCAGTCCAGGGTGCCTAAACCCCCTCCCACACCCCCTGTGGTACCCAGACAGAATGGCACCACTTTGGAGGGCTTCTGTGCAGAAGCTCGCCAAAAGTGGAACAAAGGCTCGACTCGGGTTCAGGGTTACTGAAGTGAACCTAGACGCCATTTTGGCGGCGAGTTCTGGCAAAAAATCCCAACCGGTGAATTTATATTAAATAAATAAACCGGCGGTATCTTTAACATTGCACCAAAAAGTGGTGCATTAAAATCAATGGGAAATCCCATTGGGAAATATTCCGGTGGAATATTTTTGTGGTATCCACTGCCACCAGCCAGAAACTCGGCGAGGGGAGACGGGACAGTACCCCCTCGACAACAGACCCAGGGGCAATCTAATTGCCCCTACCAGTACTTCCACAGTATGATGGTGTGTACTGGTTAAGTTCCTAAGTTAAGACTAGTAAAGTCAATGGTGACTTTACAGACCCAGGGAGACAGTAGTCAGTCCCAGGGTGTGGAGTCTATGTTTGGGGGTCTCTATGACACCCCTGTGTTACTGCACTGAGGGTGCTGTGTAACACACATTCAAAAACCAATGATAGCCTATGGGGAAAAAATACCCCATAGCCCATAAGCACATAGCAAGTCACAGAAACACTCTCAAGTCATGCCCAAGAGTGAGGGTAAAAGTCTCACTCTTGGCAGGAGAAAAAAAGAAACCCCAAAAATCCAGCAAAGCTGCTGGGGGACTCACTAGGTTAGGAAATTCAGCCTAAATAGAGAATTCTCCCTAACACTCGCCCACCCCAGACTAAGGGACAGGAGGATTTAATCCACTCCTGGATGAACCTCATACCTCTAGTAAATGACATACATCCTAGAGAGTCCATCAGCATTTTGATGGTGACACCCTGACCTGTGCTCAATGGTGAAATCAAACCCCTGGAGGCAGATTGACCATCTCAATAGTTTGGGATTTTCCCCTTTCATTTGCATTAACCATCTCAAGGGTTGGTGGTCAGTCTGAATGACAAAAGTAGAACCATACACGTATGGCCTAAACTTCTTCAGTGCCCACACAATAGCAAAGCATTCTCTTTCTATTGTTGCCCACCTTGTTTCAGGATCCTTCAGTTTTCTACTGATGAAGCAAATGGGGTGTTCCCTACCCTTCTCATCCAGTTGGCTAAGAACTGCACCTATACCTACATTGGAAGCATCAGTTTGTACAATGAAAGTTTGGTAGTAGTCAGGAGCTCGGAGTACTGGAGCTTGGCAAAGAGCTTTCTTCAGGTTTTCAAAGGCCTGATTGCATTCCTCATTACATTTGACCTTCTTAGGGAATTTTGGAGAGGATATCACATTCAGAGGAGAAGCTATGGTCCCATAGTTCTCAATGAAATTCCTGTAGTACCCAGCGAGGCCTAAGAAGGCTCTCACCTGGGTCTGAGTAGTAGGTGTTGTCCAATTTTGCACAGCTTCAATCTTGCTGAGCAAAGGCCTTATCTCTCCACCTCCTACCTCATGTCCAAGGTAGACCACTTTACTCTGTCCAATTTGGCATTTGCTTGCCTTTATGGTCAGATTGGCCTGCTCAAGAGCCTGCAAAACATGTCCTAAGTGGTTCACATGGTCCTCCCAGGAGTGGCTGAAGACTGCAATGTCATCCAAGTATGCCATGCAGAAGTCCTCCATCCAAGCTAGAACTTGGTTCACCATCCTTTGGAATGTTGCAGGTGCATTTTTTAGTCCAAAAGGCATAACCTTGAACTGGTATAGGCCAACCGGGGTAGAAAATGCAGTTTTCTCCTTGGCATGGTCTGTCATTGCTATTTGCCAATAGCCTGACGTAAGGTCCAGTGTGCTGAGGTACTTGGCTGCACCAAGTTTATCCACCAACTCATCTGTCCTTGGCAAAGGGTGGGCATCAGTCTTGGTGACTGCATTAAGAGCTCTATAGTCCACACAGAATCTCAACTCTTTGGATCCTGCCTTTGGTACTAACACCACTGGGCTAGACCATGGACTAGTAGAGGGCTCTATTACCCCGAGATCAAGCATCTTCTTGACCTCACCTTTGATGTGGCTTCTGACATGTTCTGACATTCTGTATCCTCTGCTTTTGACTGGCAGACAGTCACCAGTGAGTATATCATGCTGCCCCCCCAAGGGGTCAAGCCTGGTGACAGTGAGAACAGGGGGGCAAACTGATTTAACATGGCTTTGCACTCCTCCTGTTGCTCAGGGGTCAGATCTGAAGAGAGATTAACTCCTTCAACCTTTTCGTCCAAAGGTAAGCCTCTCAGGAGGTCAGGTAGAGCTTCACTCTCCTCCCCCTCTTCTGATGAAGCTAGAAGCAAGGCTCCTACCTCTGGTCTAGAGACATAGGCTTTGAGGCGGTAGGTGTGGAAGACTCTGGGAGCTTCCCTGGGTTTGCCCAGATCCACCAGATAGTTGACCTCTCCAAGTTTTCCCACAACCTTGAAGGGTCCCATCCATTTGTCTTGCAAGACCCTCTGCCTTGTTGGAAGCATAACTAGAACTAGCTGGTCTTGAGTAAACTCAACCATGTTAGCCTTTTGATCATGCCAATGTTTGATCAGAGCTTGTCCAGCTTTCAAGTTGTCACTTGCTTCTGGCATCATGTGTTACATTCTCCTTCGGAGACCTATCACATAGTCAGTCACTCTGACTGGCTTGGGGGAAGGAGCACTCTCCAACCCCTCCTTAATCAGGGCCAAGGGGCCTCTGACTGGATGGCCATAGAGAAGTTCAAAGGGAGAGTAACCTACTCCCTCCTGAGGGACTTCTCTATAAGCATAGAGAAGGCATGGCAGTAGAAGGTCCCACTTCTTTTTAAGGGGTTCTTCTAAAGCACCTATCGTGCTCTTCATGGTTCTGTTAAACCTTTCTACCAACCCGTTTGTCTGAGGGTGGTATGCGGTTGAGAACTTGTAGGTAACTCCGCAGGTTTTCCACATGGCTTTCATGTAGTGGGACATAAAATTTGACCCCCTGTCAGAGATCACCTCCTTAGGAAACCCAACCCTGGTAAAAATACCAAGGAGGGCCTTAGCTGCAGCCGGAGCTGTAACAGTCCTCATAGGAATTGCCTCAGGGTACCTAGTAGCATGGTCTACTACAACAAGGATAAACCTGTTGCCTGAGGAGGTTGGGGGATCAAGGGGACCAACAAGGTCAATCCCTACCCTCTCAAATGGGACTCCCACAACTGGGAGAGGCACTAAAGGTGCCACATTCTTGGAACCAACCTTACCAGAAGTCTGGCAGGTATGGCAGCTCCTGCAATATCTATCTACCTCAGCCCCCATCTTTGGCCAATAAAAGTAGAGAGAGAGCCTTTCCTTGGTCTTCTTGAAACTCAAGTGACCAGCCAAAGGAATCTCGTGGGCTAGTTGCAAGAACTGTTGCCTGTTCTCTTGGGGCACTACCAGGCGTTGGTAGGCTCCAGGTTCAGATCCAGTTGGTTCACTGTAGAAGAGGCCATCTTCCCAGTGTAACCTATACTTCCCAGGCTCTTGCCCATCAGCCTGAGAAGCTGCCTGTTGGTGAAAGCCCTCCAGAGTTGGACATTCTCTTTGTCCCTTACGAAAAGATGTCCTGCTGGGTCCACCTTCTGCCAGTAAAGACTGCAGCTCAGGATGGTCAGCCGGGTCCAGGTCTCCAATAAGTTCTGGGCCTCCTACTAGCTCTTCTTCAGAGTCTAGTTCAACCAGACAGGGTTGTACCTCCCTCTCAGTCTCAGCTGGAGGTGGAGTTACAGGTGTAACTTTGGACAACCTCGGGGAAGTCCTTGTTGGAAGCACCGGAGTGCTTGCTGTAGGTTTTTTCCTAGGAGTCTTGGGTTGCCCCTTTGCTCCTGATCTGGTAGTTACTGCAGTAAGTTGCTCCAGTGGTAGAGGAGTGATTTCTGTCATCTCCTGAGATAAACCTCGCAGGGTTTTCTCTCTTGCAGGTTTGGTGAGCTCCTGTAACCTTTTACTAGGAGGTCTGGGGGTATGTGACAACTCCAAGAGCTTTCAGGTCATTACCCAACAGAACCCTTCCTGGTACTTCACATTGTATACTAACAGGTATTTTCACAGCCATATCATTACACTGGATGAGAACTGGTAACTGGGGACACATCTGCACAGGCCCTCCAGCTAACTTGGTGAGGCATTTGGGTGCCTTAGCAACATCCTCTGCCTTGAAAAATGATTCATCTACCACAGTTATGCTGGCCCCAGTGTCCCGGATGGCAGGAGTCTCCTGACCATTCACGTGGCCACTGTTCTTATAATACTCTTTAGTATTATCTGGGATAGAATTATAGACATCTAAATTCTGTTGTTCCCACAACCCCAGAGGGACTAAAGAAACACTAGCTGAGACTCCAGTGGGTTCATCAGCCAGTAGTAGAAAGTTTCCACTTGCCATGGGGACTTCCTTCTCTGGAGCGAAGGCTAAGGAGACAAGCTGGACCCCTGAAGGTTTACCCTTACATCTGGGATCTCCTTTCACATGGTCAGTAGCCTTACAAACATAACAGGATCCAAAGGCCCTTTGGAATGGAGGCTTGTTCTGACCTCCTTCTGGTTTGGCACCAGAAGGTATACTACTCTGCTGTGGTTTCCCAGATGGCTTACCCTTATGGTGTGGTTTGGGGCCCTCTTTGGAATTGGAATTATTAGAATTCTCTTTGGAGTCTTTCTTAGGCTGTCTCCCCTCATCCTTCTTCTGAGTTACCCCAGAATCCTTCTGAGTAGCCCTGTTGGCAACCCACAAGTCAGCAGCCTTACCTAGCTTTCTAGGATCTAATTCCTGTGAATCAGCCAAGTGCTGTCTGAGCTCAGGAGAGCAGGCATCATAAATTGACTCCATCATTACAAGATTTCTCATTCCTTCATAAGTGTTCACTTTGTAACCCTTAATCCATCCCTCGAAGTTTCTCAGCCCTTCACACACCCAGGTAGCCCAAGGGGTACCATCATGCTTTTTGAGGCTTCTAAACCTCTTAAGATACTGGGAAGGGGTCTTCCCAAACCTAGCTATCAAAGCTAGTTTCACACATTCATACTCTTTCCTATCCTCCTCCCCCAACTCCATTACTGCATCAGTCCCAACAGGGGGAAGCCTAGAGAATAACCAGGTGAGTAACTCATTACCTGTGATGTTCTGGAGCCCATGATTATACTCAAACATAGACAACCAATCCAACACATCCAACTTAGGCTCATACATACCAATCAATTCTTTAGGCATCCGGGGTCTTTTAGGACTGGAACTTCTAGAGGAGCCAGAGAGAGAAGCATTCTCAACAGACAATTTCTTCATTTCTAGCTCATACTTGAGCTCCATTTCTCTTAGCCTTAGTTCTTTGTCAGTTTGAGCATTAAGTTCTTGTACTCTAATTCAAGTTTCATTTTCTCCAGTTCATAGTACTGAGGACCAAATGTGGGACCTGGCAAAGGCCCAGTAGGTACAGCTGGTAGAGCAGACAGAGGCCTAGAGGGAACATCTACAATAGTTTCATCCTCCTCTTCTGGTTCTGACCCAAGATCATCAATACTTTGTTCAATATCAATATCATTGCTGTTCTCTACATTTGCTGGAGTGGTAGGTTCCTCTGAACCATCATCCAGACTTTGGTTTTCTAACAACCTTTCTATTAGCTCCATTTTCCTTCCTTTAGTCATGAGATTCTTATGCTTGCAGAGAAGTCTTAAACAATCAGCAGTTTTTGTAGCAAGGGACTCTTGACTATAACTTTCCATAGCAGATGTGTGGTTAGTTGCACTAAGGTATCTCAAAAGTACACTAAAGTGTGTGCTCAATACAAATCCCACCGCTGTACACCAGTGTTAGGCAGTAACCTGTGCAGTTCCCTCTGGGACCACTGCAAAAGATTTAAGACTACTGGTGTTTGGCAGTAAACCCACTTGGTAGCAGTCTGCACCACCCAGATTTACCCGGTAGCTGTGGCTGAGCAGTCAGACATCCCTCAAGAAGAGTTAGGCAGTATACAGAGCATACACAATAGGTACAGAGGCACAGTAGTACAAGCAAACACTGACCAGAGCTAGGTGTAAAGGTATATAATTATTTATTAAAAAGACACACTCATAAATTACACTAGCACAGAAAAGGTAAGTAAGTCAAAACACAGTCACTATTACTTATATGTACATCCCTAGTTATTTGTTGGACAAGTCTAAGTTAACACCACTTATTTCCAAACAGAGGTGAGCGCTTAACGTTAGATGGCACTCCAACAAGTTAGTTAAAACGGGAGGGAAAAGGTAAAAGTAATGAAAACAGCAAGGCAAAACACTGTTCAGAGATTCACAGTGAATTTAGAAAGACAGTCTATTGAGGAGCAAGGAAGTTCGGTTGCCAGGCCCACTCTAGGGAAAGCCAGGCGAAAAGATGCCCAAGATCACACAATGTCACAAGTCTTTACAGGTGAGTAGAAAAGGTTTTTCCAAGTTTAGAAAAGTTTAGTTAGGGTGTCCTAGGCTTACCCAGGGTCGAGAGCCGAGGGCTAAATCTACCCCGTACAATCGGTGGCAAGGGAAGCCGGGCGGAACACGGTACCTTTAAAATGGAAAGGATCTTCCAGCGGTGGCAGTTGTTCCTGGTAGTGGGTGCAAGTCGCGGCATCGTCCAGAGGAGGAGAAGATCTCGTCGTGGAGGAAAGTTGAAGGTCGTTGCACTACCAGGGAAGAAACCAGCCGTGGAGTTTTTCCGGTTAAAGGGATGTTACCCCTCTTTCGTGGTTGAGGTAAAAAGTGGTATCCCGGTTGCCGGGGTGCTTGGCACAGGCAAGGCGGCCACGAGATGCTTCAGGGCGGCGAAAAGAAGGCAGAAACTGGTTGTCCCCACCAGTCAAGGGAAGAAGACTCTCCGGGCGGGAGATCTCCTCTGTCGTTGGGAAAAGTGGTGATACGGTTCCGCAGGGCTCCACCGGTGGCGTCGTCTTGGCAGGTCGGCTCGGCTTCTTAGGTCCTGTGGCGACTTCTGAAGAACCAGTCCCAAAAACCCTGCTTTTATGCAGCAAACCCCCATTCATACAGCCTAGCTGTCACTCAAACATGCTAAGTGGTGAGCGGGGCGGCTCACCACTTGGGCCAATCACACCAGAGTGCGACATGAGTTGGCAAGGCAACTCAGTCCAGGGTGCCTAAACCCCCTCCCACACCCCCTGTGGTACCCAGACAGAATGGCACCACTTTGGAGTGCTTCTGTGCAGAAGCCCGCCAAAAGTGGAACAAAGGGTCGACTCGTGTTCAGGGTTACTGAAGTGAACCTAGACGCCATTTTGGCAGCGGGTTCTGGCAATAAATCCCAACCGGTGAATTTATATTAAATAAATAAACCGGCGGTATCTTTAACATTGCACCAAAAAGTGGTGCATTAAAATCAATGGGAAATCCCATTGGGAAATATTCTGGTGGAATATTTCTGTGGTATCCACTGCCACCAGCCAGAAACTTGGCGAGGGGGGACGGGACAGTACCCCCTCGACAACAGACCCAGGGGCAATCTAATTGCCCCTACCAGTACTTCCACAGTATGATGGTGTGTACTGGTTAAGTTCCTAAGTTAAGACTAGTAAAGTCAATGGTGACTTTACAGACCCAGGGAGACAGTAGTCAGTCCCAGGGTGTGGAGTCTATGTTTGGGGGTCTCTATGACACCCCTGTGTTACTGCACTGAGGGTGCTGTGTAACACACATTCAAAAACCAATGATAGCCTATGGGGAAAAAATACCCCATAGCCCATAAGCACATAGCAAGTCACAGAAACACTCTCAAGTCATGCCCAAGAGTGAGGGTAAAAGTCTCACTCTTGGCAGGAGAAAAAAAGAAACCCCAAAAATCCAGCAAAGCTGCTGGGGGACTCACTAGGTTAGGAAATTCAGCCTAAACAGAGAATTCTCCCTAACAGATTACTTTTTCATTTCCTCGAGTTTATACTAGACTATTGATGCCCTCAAAATTATAAATCCATTCTTAGGAGATCATATGATTATCTCTATGCAGATGAATATCCCTTTGGCTCGTTTCAATGATAATTCTTCTGTAGCCTTGGTAAAATCTGACCGGCACCGCCTTACAGTGAGATGGAATCCTAAAGTGTGTGCAACCTTTATTCAGAATTTGGAATGTGATCCTAATATTTTCTTGTTTATTACCATCTAGCTCTTCGCTTGTTCTCTTGGATAATCTTAACTCCATTAGAATCCAAATCCATCTAGATGCTATGCTCCAATCGAGGGATAAGCATGAAAAAGCTATTCATGTTCATGCGCACAAATTTAATAATCAAGTTGCTTTCTTAAAAACACAAAAATAAAATCAAGAAATTCGCCAAATCAATAGAACATTTTTTTCCTACCTGACTCGCGAAAAATTGATCAAAGCAGTGCGACAAAGATATCGCAACAAACTTAACTGGTTAAAAAGAAATCTTCTCAACGCAGATAATCAAAAATTATTCTACCATCTACTCAAGCACGACACTAGGAAAATCTGGAACACTCTTCGTTCTATTACTTTTGAACCTACAACTATTACTGATTCTGTGATCTCTGCCGAAAATTGGGTATCTTATGTAAAACTCAAATATACTATGCCCGAGCGCTTCCACTCACTAAAGGGTAATGAGCCACGCTTAGACCTAGATTCTCCATCACTATGGTCCATAGAAGACATCATTGATGCCATCAGCAGATTAAAGCCCTCCAAAGCGCCTGGCCCCGATGGTATTCCATCCTGTGTGTACAAATCGAATCCAGATTTCTGGGCCCACATTCTTAAAATCAAATTTGATTTGATCTTGCAAACTGGCAAAACCCCCTTGTCGTGGTCTTCTGCGCTAGTTATTCCGATTTACAAAAAGGGCTCTCCGGACTGTCCCTCTAATTATCGCCCCATTGCTCTTACATACTCTTCATCCAAAATATTTTCCATTCTTCTTCTCCACCAATTACAAACTCATATGAACGATAAAGATATGCTGTCTATCTATCAGGTAGGATTTAGAAAATTCATTGGTTGTCAGTTAAATGCTACCATTCTCTCCCATCTTCAAGCCCGTTCTTCAGTCAGTCACTCAGGGCCAATTTATATGGCTAGCTTGGATCTGACCGCAGCATTTGACTGCGTTATTCGTGAAATCTTGTGGAAAAAAATGATCCATCTTGGCATTCCAACTACATTGGTTGCCTTGATTGCCTTACTCCATAAAAACACAAATTATCGTATGAGACACACTAAGGAAGGAGCCCTGACTGATACCATTCTGACCGAAAATCGGGGTGAAACAGGGCTGCAACATGGCAGCGGTACTGTTCAATTTGTACTTGTTAGGATTGGATGATAATTGGATTGCTGGGGAATGTTATTCAGTGAAGTTTGGCTCACTAATGTTAGATTGGTTAGGATTTGCTGATTTGTTATTTTTTGATAGAACCCCTTTTGGTCTTTAACGAAAGCTGGATTTATTTTCTGAATTCGCTTTTAATCATAATCTTACTCCCAACCCTACAAAAACTTTTATATTGATTTTTTCTAATAGAAAATTAGACTGTCATCGATACTCATGGTATATGAACGATATTAAAAAAAATCGAATACGCTCCGATGCTTCGCTATTTGGGATATCCACTGACTGATCAATATTCAATTACTATGTGGAAAAACTACCTTAATCAAAAGATCAGGGGGTTGACATCTCAAATGAAAATTATCCATCAGAAATAATGTATGTTCTCTCTACTACCCTTAATTCAATTCTATTTCCAGAAGGTGGAACCCATTATCCTATATTCCCTGGACATCTGTACATATGATTTAGATGCCTACTTAAACATCCTACAGGGGAAATTATGGAAAACGGTTCTGGGGTTAGCACTTTCGATTCCCAACGTTATGATTTGTCACAAATTAAATCTACTACAACTGTCAGTAAAACACACATGGCGAAATATTACTAATCTAATTAAGATTTATAATCCACCGAAAAACACGCTCTATGTCAAACTGAAACAATTACTGAGTGAATCACACATTAAATCACTCAACACCTACTCGCTCAAATTAACCAAAATACTATTGCTCATTAATGAAACTCCATCATCTATGAGCATGTGGTTACCAAGCCAAAAACTTAAATTTCAAACATTCTTCTGGTGTATAATGTTGGATGAAATGGGCAAATATTCTTCCTTTAAAGAACACAATGAAGTTCGCGGCAGATGGGGATTTCGACTAAAATATCTTACAGTTCCCTTCTGCTCGCTCAAGGAAAATCTACATGCGATTTCGTCTCAAGCAATTTCACACACGTGAACGATCTAAACACTGGACTGGTTATCCAATCAGTAACATTGACACTAGTTGCCGCTTCTGTAAAAATTGCACAGTGCTAGAAACCCTGAAACATCTAGTGATTAATTGCCCATTCTTTGAAGGCCCTTGAATCCAACTCTGAGCACTTTTACTCGAACTCTGACCGCAAAAGAACTTTTATGGAAGCGCTGTATGGAAGGTTTTAGTCAGAATCTTACACTCCGTCTGACTAACTTGCTGGCAATTATAGAGTCTAAGTTGGCAGAAGATCTGTTGGCCGAATAAAATTGAGCAAATTCCTACATCTAGATCCTGTATTTGGGTGGGAATGAGTATTCAATGTAATACATATCAATTGCTATACTATGAATCCCAATGTGACTCCCTGCTTGCACAAACTTGTTTCCAGAATAATCAGACATCCATTCCCAGAATATATCTTTATGATAGCTAAAAACCAGACAGCCTAATGCAAAAGTTATCCCGGATTCTTATTGCATGCACACTAGTTTCATGATGAATGGAAAAAGACATGCACATTTCAAAAGACTGCAACATTCAGAATGCCAGGGGCCATACTGTGCTTTTGTTTCTATACAGGAACTCTTGGAGTGCGTCAGCACAGATTGTGCTGACAAAGTCCATGCTAGAGAGGTCAACTAACCACACCTGTGATTGTTTATGCGCAGTCCAATCATATGACCTCTGTGCGTCCGCCAAGAGACTCCCGACTAGAGCACTATCAGGCATTCCATTTAGCTTATTCTGTGGATTATCCGCCCCACCCAACACATGGGGCTCCTCCCCCCAAACACAATATTGGACTAGCACCAGTCCAATCAACATTAAATCTCTTCACAATGACCGAGGGTCAAAACACGGGTCGGCTACACAAATAAAACACTTCTAAAAAAATCAAGTTTCCAACTCATCAACAGAGAGAATATACTCTCATCCATATACCAGTACCTTGGGCAACTTTTAAGGGTCTCCCCTCTTTTCCCAGGACACGCAGCAGGGTACGCGTAATAATACCAATCAGGTGCAGTAGTTCCGCATTTCTAGTGCTTCTACCTCACTACAGTCTAATCATATCGCTCCACCTTGGGCTTCCTCGCTGCTAGCACTGCCCTAAAGCCAATTATTTGTACATTAATATCTGGACCTCAGGCAGCTGTAATCCATTTGAATTTCTTTTCACTTTGCTTAACTATTCTGCCTTGTGCACTGCCTAGGACTTACTTATCCCTGGTCTTGTGCTGCTCTGCTCCAATTTCTACAACCTGACTGAGGCTCAATCACACCCCGTCTGCCTGTTGTTCGCATATATTCTCCTTTTCTTTGTGCTTTGTGTCCCTGCAGCCTCTAGCCCGTTTTTTTGTGCCGATTTCCTGCAGCTCCCACGCCCTTCTCATTTTGCTGGGTCCTTGCAGCTTCCAGTCTTAGTTACTTGTGCAGTTTCCCTTCAGTCTCCTCTTCTGCTCTTTCCCTGCTCTCTTTATAATATCAAGGTTTATCTTGTTTAGTTAGACTCCGTTTGTCTTGCTTCCGTGTTTCTTTTCCCCAAAATTCTAAAAAATCGAGTTCTGAATCCCATGACCCTGCTTTCTATAGCATGCATGTTTCAAGTCATTTTACAGCCCGCTTCAGTTACACAAAATTCAGTCCATTGACATAGATCATCAGTTGCCTTGTTCCATTCCCTTGCTAGTTAACTCACTCTGGTACCTTGCTACAGTTTACTGCATTCCTAGTTGTTGTGTTCCTGTTCTGAAGTTTGGCTTTGGGCTTTTAGTTTCTGATAAATGTTCTATAGTATCCTCACCTGTGCCTCTATGTATTATTTTGCACATAGATTGGTCCCTACACCCTAGGAAGCAACCTTTACACCTTTCTTTGTCTCGCCTTAGATGTTTCAAGTAACAGAGGTTTGATTGTTGTTCCCACAGAAGGCATTCACTATATGTTATGTCTGGACCTACATAGACTTGTCTCGTTCAAGTATCTTCCTTGCTTGTGCCACACTGTCCAGCCACAGAAGCCAGTCTTGTTACCCATCTTCCATTGGCAGGGTAAGTATCTGTTGGAGTAATTTGCACAGAGGAATATGGTGTCCCTTTTTTCGGAGGGCACTCTCAAGTCTGACCTGTAGGTACATCTCTAATGGGTTTCTGCGTGGTTTGTCCATTATATAGTTCCTATTCAGTCATGTCCACATCCTGGTCAGCCTTTTTGTTCCATTGCTTTTATTTACCTTCTCTAGGGTGCGGAATTAAGATCCGATCAGCAGGAGCTAAAACCTGCTCTTGGGTGTCAGGCATCACCCACTAAATAGTAGCTACCAGCGGGGGGCCAGTACACAGTGCACTGCAAATCTAACTTTCACATGCAATGCACACTAACGTTTCGCCCATTATTTATGATCCATTATATTTAAATGTGCACAACATGTGCCCGAATTGTTCTAAAACACTAAAAGGTTTGTCACATGTGCATGTCTGTATGGCACCAGTTGGCCAGGGTAGACAAAAGTAGCTTCTGGTAATTTTTGGTTTTAAGTTAACCAGGCTCTCCTAGGGCAGAAACTGAAGCCAAATAACTCCCTGCTCCCAGCAATTTCGAACCTGCTTGGTCTGCTGTTCCTTTTGCCTCCTGCTGTATGCGCTTGCCTGTCATTTTTCATCGGCTTAGCAGTTCCCAAACCCAGCCTGGGTGAGACTGTGCACCTCCTGACAGTAGAAGAGTAAGCCACAGTTCTTGTTCTTGCTGGAGAGGTACAGGTTAACCTGATATACTCCCTGTATTAAATATATAATTTGGAAGATACTCTGGTGCTGTTCGCATGCCTCATCTGCTGAATGAATCTGTACCCATAGCCTCCTTCTCCATTAGAGGTGCAACTGAAAAAAATATTCCTTCGGAAGTGCCTAAAACTAGATTCGATTTTTCTTTTCCTCTAGGACAGAGGATTTGCAAAACTGCTGACCCCTGCCCCTTCAGATAATGCATGGAATCTTCACCAAACTTTGCAAAAACAGTATATGGCCCATTCTGAATTTATTTGCAAAGTTTGGTGAGGTTTGGTCAAGGGGGGGCAAAGTTATAGGGGGATCCCCAATTTTTTTTTCCCCCATAGACATAATGGGAAGCCCAAACCGCTGGACGGATTTTCACCAAATTTGCGGCAGGAGCGGCGGCTTAGTCCCGAAAACGTGCTTTTATTAATTTGGGGTAAATCCGTCCAGTAGCTTTTTTTTTTTAAACAAACTAAAACGTAAGGCAAAATTAGTGACATCTATGTCCGCTCCGCGGACACACTTCCCTGTTCGCTCCGTGGACAGGACACCGATTGGATAATCGGCTTGCGTAATGTTCGCAGACACTCGACGTGTTGTCCGATTGGCTGAGATGAGGTGTGAGGTGTGTCTAACTGTTTCGATGCACCCGCCATATTGGATGCACGGCCATGCACTGGAAGTGAGCATTAAAACTGTTTTGGGGGGTGTGTTGGTGTGTATGAGTGCTTGGAGTGGGTGGGGGAGTAAGAGATGGGTCAAATGCTGTATTTGTTTTGGTGGGAGAAGGACATGATGTTTTTCGCGATGTCCACGGTCACCGCGCTTGTCCGCGGACATACCAAACACTGGGCGCACTACTGGCTATTTTACTTTAGTATGATGTCGGTTTTGGGACGTTAGACGAGCATTGGGTGAAGAGGGTATGTATTGAAGTGTTTGTACATTGGTTGTAATTATTTTTTTAGAATGTTAATGGAAGTGGATAGTTTTGAGGTGGATGTAGTATGTTTTTGGGTTGTGGTCATTTGGCAGGTGTTTGTTTCTATGGGTGTGTTATGCTGCAGTGGTTGTGGCCAGGGCCTAGAGTCTTGGGTGCATGGCCAAAGGCCGTAGGCCATGCACCAAAGACTCTAGGCCCTGGCCACAACCACCGCAGAATAAATCTAAAATACCATCAAACATTTTGATTGTGGTATGTGGGCTGCTTAGGGGATATGTTTTAAAAAATGCAAGTACTGATTGGTAGTAGTGTAATAGTTTTTATAGGATAGTGAGATGATGTGTGTTCGTTGTTCGATTGTGTTCAGATTGTTGGTATTGAAGACTGGGCATTTTGGGTTGCATTTTGTTGGTGAGGTGTTCGTTTGTATGGCTGTGTTATGTTGCAGTGTTTGTGAGTTTAATTATTATATACTTACTGTTTCTTTTGTTGAGGCTGTATGAAGAGTTTTGACCAGGCCATGCAGTCAAGATTGTAGTGTTTGGCAACAAGTGCTGCAGCATAAGATACCCATGGAAGCAAACATTTTGGATTATGGTTTATGGTCAGGTGTTTGCTTGAATGGGTGTGTTACGCTGTGGCGTTTGTGAGTCCAATACTTAGTGTTTGACATTTTGTGGTTGTATGCAGAGTTTCATGACATGGGTAGTTGGAGCACACATTCTTTTTCAATCCCTGTGATAAAAGAAAAAAAAAATCACATTAGTGTAGGTAGTTTATAATGAGTATTGCATTGCATAGTAGACATTTTTGTATTTTGTCGACCCTCATAGTTAGTACTTTAGAAGTACTATAGTTCACACCAGTGTACTGTGCAATTTGCTCAGTTCCCTGTGTTTGTTGATTAAATCATTGGGTCTGTGGGAAAAAAATCCATGCTGGATTAAAAATAAATATTAATAATAATAATAATTCTTTCATTGATTTCAATAAGAGGAATTGAATAGGTGTATTGTTTTTCATTTGGAAGTGGTGGTAGTATTGTTACAATTAGATAGCAGTTGGAGTATTCCATTTGTTTATTTCTTTTTGCCATTTTAGTGGTATTCATCCATCTGTTGGCTTGTTGCAGATTTGTGGGTCAGTTGGATACCTGTTGGCGTATTGTAACTGGTCATAGTTTTGAAGTTCAATTTTCTTTATGTTCATACACAAATTAGTTATCACATTTTGGTTTTAAGAATATTAAGTAAGCGTTTACAAGATTTGATGGTAATCTCGGCTTTAGAGTAACGGTACTATCATTACATTCGAACCATCCACTATATATGTAGTGTAGTGACCTGCATTGGTTGTGGCTCCTGCGTGGTAGATTATACCCATTGTTGTGAAGGTTTTCTTATCAAGTGATACTTGACTATATGTGAATCCAGTCAGCTTGCAGTTGTTTTTGGTACCATCTGCATTATAACGTAAAAGCATTAGTATTACGTATTTACTATGTGTTTGTATTTGTAAGGTGGAACGATTATCAGAATTGCAGGTAGTACATAATCTGCCATGGTTTGCATTTTGTACAAGTTGCTGAAATGGAATGGATTCACAGTTAGGTCCCCTTCCATGCACTTCTCCCCCTTCTCCCTCTACCCTGCACTTGCACGTTCTCAATATCACTGGGCCCATTAAGATCATTGTTTTTGTTCTCCCGTTCTTTCCCTGCCTGGTCGCGCTCTAAAACACTTGTGAAATAAAATATCAATCAATATATACACGAAGCGTTCATTAGGAACTTGTTCTTGTACTACATGTCTGCAAAGAGTGCATGTATGAAATCTGCAGGATTTCATTTATAGGTATGTTTTTGTTTTCTAGTACTTGTAGCAAGTACATCAGAAATTCTTGTGGATCTTCTTGTGAGTTTATAGTGAATTTGACCATTCCAGCACAGTAGTCCAATTCCTGCCTTATACTATGAACACTAAGTGTTGTCAGGATTGTTGGTTGCATTACTATGAAGGACTAACATTTGCAAACACAATTGGTCTGTACAGTGTAAGTAAATGTTGTCAATAATTGGTGGCAATTGGAATAGAATATGTATTGCTACATTTGCGTAGCAATTTACACCAGTTGTATTTGAAAATTTTAATGGACCCGACAGTTGTGTCCAAGTCATTTGTTGGGAGTGTGCGTTGCTTCTTTGAAGAGGTACTTGAGTTACTTTGAGCAGTAGATTCTTCTTTGGTTGTGGACCTTGATGAAGTATTACCTTCTTTTACTTTCTATGGAGGAAATGCAGTGAGATCCTGCATAGATTGAGTCTGAAGTAGTTTTCTTTTACAACATTTTGGTTTTTGCGGAACAGGATACGTTTTTAGATGGGGGGTATAGAGTGAACGCAGTCTATTGTATTCTAGAATGCAAGAAATACCAGCATTTACTTTACTTGCATCAAAATTGATTAGAAATAGTCTGTCAAGTGTACATAAGTGTGATAGTGCTACATAGCTCATGCCTTCTTTAAGGACTGTGCTACCAATGTTCTATCAATGCTTTAGGATAAGACCTTGTGATTTGTGAATGCGCATGCTAGAGTTAGAGAACATTTTTCTCTGCGTACATGCATGTCTTTGAAAAGAAGGAAGCGGGCAGTTGAGCGTCCTATCCTTTTAACTTCGGATAGTTTGTCAAAGAGAATATTTACAAATTGAATATTTTTGTCACGTGGGTATGTTTGAAAGCCAACAACTGTACCAAGTGCTCCATTAAATAGTCGTTGGTCCACATCAAGGTTACGTTTTAGCATTCCTCTACAGTTTAAAGATAATTTTAATATTTTCTCAAAACCAGCTGTGTTAGAGATAGAGTTTTCCAAGGTGTTTAGCCTTGTTGTGGCTTGTTGACACATGGGTAGTGTCATACCATGTGCATCCAGTTTGTCTGTGGAGGCAATTTGAACTATTGGTTGCATTTCTTTTTTTAACATGGTTTCATTAAATTTAGAACAGCTTGCAAGAGTTGGCATCAAGGACATACAATTGACATTTATGTGTGCTAATTGTTCCATGACATCAGTAGCACACGAGTTATGGCCATAGAGTGCACGGATGTTCCTGGTTTGTAATATAGTTTGTGCTTCTTGAGATAGTACACCCACTCTAATACTTTTTAAAATGTTGGCGTATGTCAGTTCCGCAGACTGCTGCATATTTTCAGTTAATTCTCTGTATTGGAAATGTTGCCAAAGGTTGACATTTCCTATGCTGCCAAGAGTTTTATGGCACAGTTTGTGCCCTAAGGTTTTAAAAATAGGTTCAGCTTTCACGGTTTTAATTGAAGATCTCTGAAAACAATGCGTCTCCCCCCTCCCCAAGAGCTCTTCGTAGTCGGTTTTGAGGACCTCTCGTCTGCGGTGAATTAGAGCCAACATTAGGTTGGAGACCATGCTCACCTCATCCATTAGCAACATTTTCATTTGTTTGAAAACTCTGCGTAGTTCCATTGCAGCTTCTGTAGAAAGTTTGTAACAGTCTAATTTGTTTTGGTGTTCTACTGGAAGGAGTAGCAAATCAGTGTAAAGTGACACCGCCTATTTTGTAGGCAGCGAAACCTGTGGGGGCTGTTACAACAGCTGACAGTTTGTTGTTTGTCAATTGCTGGAGGAACTTGCTGATGATTTTGATTGAGAATGTTTCGCCGGAACCAGCTTGACTACTCACGAATAGCAGTGTAGGTTTGTAATCTTGTCAGGTACAGTTTTTCTTTTCATGTTGCACACCATGTTCAATTTGTTTTGTTACTTCTTTTAAAGTGGTACGCTGCTCAGTGTTGTTTCGTTTTCAGTAAAACAAAGTCTTCTGTAGATTGCTCATACTGACACATGGCGTTTTCTACTTCTGCCATGGCTAATTCTGCCTTATTTGCTATTAGTGGCTGTCTAAGTGGTTCTTGGCTTCCTGTTACAGAAGGTTGACTACTGTCAGGAGTGTCCACATCTAGTTGGGCCTGGAGTTCTTCTTCGTGTTGCTGTTCATTGTGCAACATTGTTTGGTACTGTGTAAAGTTTATGTCTGTTTTGAAAGCATCTTCATAGGAGTCATACGGATCCAGTGTTCTCGATGGTTTAAAAAGTTGTAGCAGGGACATGTAATACAGTTCTTTATGTTGAGGTGTTTTTAATGACAATTTGATAGGATTAATTAACTGCGTTTGGCGAGTTTCACTAAACTGCCTTCACAATTTGCTATTCTGTATCTACCCTTCTTTTCATCTGGTTTAATATTTTTGTATATGAAGTTTTGGGCTACGTGGTATAGACACATGGTTTCCAAAGTGGAACTCCTGTTTGGGTAGTGTGTGTCTCCTAAATTGTTTTTCAAAATATCGTGGCTGTTGGGTTAATTTTTGGCTATTGTTTCCATGTCCTCATATGATTTGAGAACTAATTTTCTAGATTTAGCAGGACCAAGACTTAGCCATACTGTATTGTCAGATTTTCCATACAAGGCAGTACTGGTTAAACGGTCTGCAGCTTCATAGCAGCCACATTTGCTATGAGAGAGCATTTTTATGCCTAAACTGTACAATTTCTGTGATGGTGTTGTCAGATGATACGTCATCCCAGAGGTCCTGAAGCTCTGTTTTCTATGATTTTGATTAAGTAGGCTGTGACATATCGTGCAACTGCAGTAGAATTGTCTGCAATGTACTGCACATCTATGTTTGCATTCCATAGGAAGGCAATGATTGCATTGCAATCATTGATGTATTTTGATTCTTCTGTTCTTTTTATGGAATATGTGTTCTTAGGTGATTTACCTTTGACACCATGTCTAACTGAAGACATGAAGTTGTTTACTTAACCTGTTGAAACTGGTCTAGGGAAAGCAAAGCAGCATTTGGTGCATTTCTCTTTGTTTTTATATTTGCAATGACAATATTTCCCACATTTGTGTCTTTGAAATAGTAAAATTTGTGCACGATGGTCACTATGTATTGTTTGTGAAGGGATTTCACAATGACATATTTTTGGATGAACTGCAAAACAGTGGCATCACTATCCTGACCAAATTTAAAAGCATCTTTAATCCACAAAAGCATGTGGATGTGTGGTGCTCCTCTGGCTTGGTATACTTTTCTCCAAAAGAAGTGTTGCAGTTTAATTACAAATTAAGTGTAGAATAGCAATGAAGCGATGATGGAAATATCTTGATACATTCACAGGATCTAGAGAGCAGAGTTCTCCTGGTGTTTTTACATCTAAGTTTGTTTTGTTTTTGTTTGCTATGCGTAGGAAATCATGTTCCCATGTATATTCTGCACAACTTAATGTCACAAACCAAGTGGGTGGGCCAAGGTTTCTTATCATACAACGTACATCTCTGAGGTCGGAACCAGTCTTCTTTTGTACAACGCATGTTTTTCTTGCACTTTTGTAGTAATTCCGTAGCTGACATATTTTGAAAATGGGTATCTGATTTCAATGTGTGTGCAACTCCGTAGCAGAGAGTTGCCATTTCACTTTCAAAGAGAAGGTGGAATATGTATTCCACGTTGTGTAGGAATCTGGGGTCTTCAGAATACATTCGTAAAGAGCGGCATTCTGATGCTGTTATTTGTGTGGGTCTATCATCGTACCTTCCTCCTTTTCCAATAGGAAAGAGTAGAGGAAAGGCACATGCTTCTATACTTTTTTCCTATATGCTGATTGGAGATCCTTTGGCTTGTCGCATTTGGTACGTTTCAAGTCCATCAACTATGGTGTCTTTAGAGTGTAATGGGTGAATTGTATAATGGTCTAAAATATTGGATTCTGTAGCAGGATCTAGAAGTTGAAATTGACCAGTTTATGATGACTCGAATTATCTCAGTGGTTTCCCCCAGGTTTTCTTCAATATTAATTTCTATTTAGTACTCATTGTTTTTTCGATAATTGCTGGGCTTGTCTAACTTTACGTTAGTCCACGAGTTGTTGCCAATTTTATTCTGTCTTTTGTAGGTATGTCATTTACTAAAGATAATTAAAGATTGATCTATTGGACGTTGCACTCCCAAAGTGTGTACATTTTTTTTAATTATTTTTTTTTTAGATCTAATCGCAAATAAACTTCTTTGCCACGAATGCCTTTCACTAATTCAGAGGGAGGTAGTTTTGCTGTTTTTGGCTGAAGGCGTATTTTTGCCTGAAATGTGTGCACTGTTTGAATTATGATGCTCTCATATAAATTGAGTTGTGCAGGGGTTTTGGTAATGGGAATAAATCCAAGTTATTTGGGATAGCACGTGAAGGTGTTTGGTCGTTTTCAAATTTTGCAGTGCAGTAATTGTAAAGTATTAAGGGGTCAGTAATTTCATATTTGTGTTCTGCTAGAAGATAGAGAGCTAATTGGAACCATTTGGAATCTTCATTGTCTTCTATTTTGTACGTTAAGTCTACAGTTTGTGCTATTTTTATAAAAAGTTCTGCAGCAACACACACACACACACACACACACAAATGGTTTGGTACTTCAGCAGATGTACATTTAAACTTTAGTATTTCTTTTTTGTATGTGTGTAATAGAAGGTTTCCATCTGTACAGTTGTTGGTAGTCTATTGTAATTCTATTGCATTTTGTAAGTGACTTTCAATTCCAAAATATTTTCTCTGTATATGCTCTATTTCTTCGACTAGTTGTTTGGCTGTACCATGTAGAAGATTGTTATTTAAGTTGGCTAATGCTAAAGCACGACTTTTTTACTATGCCAAGAGTTCTTATAGTTGAATGATGTGTTGATATCATTTTGATATGATGGAAGGTGCTTTTGCAAATAGGTCCAGAAATGCAAGCTAATGAAGGTCCTTGTAGTCCTGTGTATTTGCGCACTGGACAGGGGTCCTCCTTTTCTAGTAGTTTAATTTTGAATTTGTCCTTGCCTTTCACATACTTATTGAGGAAGTGGCATAAAGATTTGAAAGATTTTTGGGAAATGTTGCACATTGATGTGCATGGCCATTTGTAGACTGGACATATTAGATGAGTGGAATGGACAGGCGATACTGAGTTTTGTGGGGATATTTTTGGGAGGAGCGTTTCTTGTTCCATAATGGTACTAGGTTTTTCATACCCTCGGTCCACTGGTATGTATGGCAATTGTTTTTTTTGCATGCTTCTTCATTGAAATATGGTTCTGTGCTCGTGGTGTGACTCCACTCACCTCCACAGATGTTTGTGAAGTTATCTTTGTTGATATTTTGTTTATTGAGAAGCCTTTTTTGTAGTTTAGTACGTAGTTTTGTTAGTGGTTTCATCTTGCTAAAACTAAATAAATAATTTCCTTTTGAGAAGGATTGCACTGTGTATAAGAGCATCTAAAATTAATTTTCTATGGTAGGTTTTAAGGGTTGTGCGTGATTTCTCTCCTGACTCTGTGGCAGAACATTTTTTGTAAAAGATTTTTTTTTTTGGTATGCCGCTACATCAAGATTTATAGGTGCAGTGTTAGCACTAGTGGTAGCTGTAGTCTTGTTAATTACTTTGTTTTGTTTTACATTTTGAAAAAGGAGGCAACTTTTCTATAGTGTAAGATTGTTTCGCTTAATGACTCTATAAGCTGTTTTGTTTGAACTTTTTGTACAAATTCCGCTAGAGGCGAATGCTTATTTTGGAGAGTTTTAGTTTGATTTCGTTTACTTTTGCGTTGCTTTCTATGGAGTTACTTTTTGGTAGGCATTCTTTGGGGTCTGTTGGAGAAAAAAAAGAAAGTGTGGGTTGGGATCTTGTGCAGTGTACGTGTGCCTTGTGCATGAGTGTCTGAGTATGATGGTAAGGATGTATGTAGAGGTGTGTGATTGTGCAATGGGCTGCAACATCAGGTTGGGAAGGCTATTCTTGTATTTGCGAGTTACTATACTGGTGTTCAGATTGCAATACAAAGTATGGAGCTGGTGAGGGGAAGCACGAATACGGAATCTAAGGGTAAATACAATTGTTTGTACTAGAATTCTACAGTGTTTGAGTAACAGTTAGAACATTATGGCAATATTGTACTTACTTTTTTGGATGGAAAGAGTAGGTTTCTTCTGAGTTCTTGTTCGTACTTCAGACGCAGCTGCATTTCGGGAGGGTGGTCTTCACTGCAATTGTGAAAGAAGTTAGTAAATATGTGTATTAATATCACTGTTAATGTAGACATGGATTTGTTTCTTTTGCAGTAGTAGTGCTTTCTGATAACTGTGCATGGCATTTACAAGCACTTTTCTTTGCCCATGTGCATTCTGTATATTTGATTTAGAATCTGTTAGTTGAATGTGCTTTAGAAATGAGTACAATAGTAAGTGCACACTTAGCTTTGTAATGCGGTGTTATTGGATGTTAGGAGGTTGCAAGGAAGGATGTGGTGCTTGTGTTGCAGATTAAAGGGAAGGGGGAGATGTTGGATGTCTTGCTTTACAACACTGTACATAGTTGTAGATGTGATAGATATGACTGCACCTGTGCATAGTTGAATGCTGTTGTGAAATCTAGAATGGAATGGGCAACCAGCTGGAATGAGAGCTGTCTAGATTGAAGGAACAGTTGTAGAGGCAGTGGTGTTTCAGCTGGGAGCCTTTCAAATGATATTGGCCATCTGTGCGCATAAATAAAGATGCATGTACTCATCCTGGCTGCGTGTAATTTTATAACATACTAGAAAGCCTTTTTCCATAATGATACTGTTATTTATCCCATCTTTTAACATGAAATGACACTTTGTTAGATAGCTGTGTGTGTTGTGTCGGATTACTAATAGTCATTTGTAAAGGAAGTTGAAATTATAGAATGTATGTGAAATATGCACAATGTATAGAAAGGAAATTGTATGTACATCGTATGCACTATAATGCATTAATTGCTATTATGGTTGAAATGTGGTTAAATATGTGGCAGTGGTTATAGAAATGATAGAATGAAGAAAATAACAGTTTGCACATTGCAGTTATAATATGGGTAAATACAAATTTGGAGAGCAGGCAACTTTGCAAGCGACACTTGACAGCAGATGGGAGAAATAACAGTAAGCTTGTTTTACAGGTTGCACAGGTAAGTGGCAGTTACTCTGTTTATATGCATTTATATAAGAGATGTACATGTACCACACGTGCATATCCTCCCGATTCCGACGGGAGACTCCTGATTTTGTGAAAAATAGTTTTTTTACGTTGTCCTGCCGAAAATACATCTTTGTCCAATGCATTCTTATGACACAAATGTCTCCCGATTTTTCCGAGGAAATGTCTCTCCCAGGTGGGTCGGAATGTTGGCATGTGTGATGTACTGTGGAAAAAATATTCATACCTGTACTTCGTGTTGATGCATGTGGATGTGCATGAATCTGCAAGTAGAAATGTTGGAGAGTTTACTAGTAGTTGCTGTTAGGTGCTTTGCAGTCACAGCACAATTGTACTCGGATTGATCAACAGTACATCTAAAGTGCTGAATTGTGATGATGGAGTTAGATGTAGAGGTCTTGCATGTGATTGGTGGATGGTTGTGTGACTGCTTAACAGTATCCAATGAGGGAGTGGTGCAGAGAGTGAAGTGGAAAGAGTAGAAGGGCTGCCTCAGTGTTACTTTACTTGCTCTGCAGACAGCGCGGCTGTTCGCAGACAGGACATGCCCCATCCTGGGCTTCCGAGCATGAAATGGGAGTGTATTTTGAGGATTAGCCAATCAGGTGGTGAGGTTCTGCTTCCTATGAGAGAGACTGTGTGTAGTGAAGATGGCGGAGGTGGAGAAAGTCAGGGTGGTGGTGCTTGGAGATATGTTTGTGAATGGTATGGAGCAGTATGCAAAATGTAGGCATGCGGGAAAAGAATTCTGATGTAAAAAGGAGTGGAGGTGGTGTGGAGCACTGTGCCTGGTTTCAATTTGCAGGCAATGGTAGAAGTTTTCCAAGATATGGCTAGGGTTAACAGTCCACATGTGGTTGTCCTGCAGAGTGGTGCTTTGCATCTGGGCTATGTCAGTGCCCCTACTTTGTTAAAAGATCTAGAAAACTTGGTTCAGGCAGTAATGAAACTACTTCCAAATACCAAGGTAATTTTTTCTGGTTTGGTACCTAGGGCAATATGTGACAATAGTTCTATTTTTTATCCTCAGCAAAATATTGCTAGGTGTTTAATCAACCAAGGCATGTTAGCTTTTATGCTTAGAGCTGGCATGTTCTTTTGCAACAATGACAACATTGACTCTGGTAATGTTGATTACTTTAAAGAAGATGGTATGTCTTTACCTTTTATGGGAAATGCCATGCTGTTTTGGAACATAAGGGTTGTTTTGGAGAAGCTAATGTGAAGATTTTTGGAGGAAAATACGAAAAAAACAAAGAAATACACAATAAAAAAGGTGTTTCTGAAGCATCTGCAAAAAAAAAAAAAAAAAAAGGCTCTTTTCAGAGCCAACCGCAAAGGGGAAATGGGGCACACTATTTCAATTTTAATTCCCCACGGTCAGATTTTACAAAATGTCCAGAGATCGTGGTTGTCCGCGGACTTCTAAGAATGCATAGGGCTCTGCGCATTTCATTGACACTTCTATTTTTGAACTGTGAAAGGCGGCTCTGAAAAGAGCCTTATTTTTTTTGGTTTTTGTTGTTTTATATATTTTTTGATTTTTTAAACACGACACAAGGAAAGAAAGGGAAAGGAGAGTAAGGAAGGGAGAGCAACCACGGGGATAAGAAAGGGCAGGTGGAGAGAGGAAGATGTAAGGTGGGCCTTATTCAGGTATGTAGCAGTTCTTCTCATGCTCCTTGACCACAGTCTCGAAAGCACTTCGAAGGTTCTCCCGGCTGCAGAGTACTGCATTGCAGTACATGCACAATATTAGGAACCTCGAAAGGTAAGGATCAACAGCATCATGTATGGCCTGCGAGGCAGCTGGAGGGATGCGCTGCCCCACAGGAGTCTCTTGTGGTGGCAGGAGCAGAAGTGGAGGATGCTGCAGGGGAACTCAACCTACTATTTATCGCAAGGTACAACCTTACGAATAGCCCCACCGTGGAATGATTTTAGGTGTTGCTTCATTGAGGTAGTACCATAGCTGTACAAACCCGGTTTCCCACGACTCAGCACCATCTTGTACTGTTTGCAGGTCACCTTGTGTGCACATGCTTTTGGTACTCCATCAACAGTGGTAAATAACTTCCACACCAAAGATTCACGGTGAGAACTAGTAGTAGGTATTCCACTACCTCATCCTCTTCATCACTCCTCTGTATCCT
Organism: Ambystoma mexicanum; assembly: GCF_040938575.1. Lineage (NCBI taxonomy): Eukaryota > Metazoa > Chordata > Amphibia > Caudata > Ambystomatidae > Ambystoma > Ambystoma mexicanum. Next base: position 516,387,973 of record NC_090932.1, read on the forward strand.
GATGCCTGTTCCCCTCTGCAGGCCCTCATGGAGGTGTTGGTGGTGGAGAGGATGGGGGTGCTGCTGAGACAGCAGTATCACCAGCAGCAGACATGGATGCCATCAGGACAGCTGTTTCAAAGAGCAAGAGCAATCTAATGGAACAAGGAGCAGTCTCTGTCCTGGAAGCCCAAACACAGAATACGGAGCAGCTCTTGGGTGTGGCATTTTATAGGGGTGCTGGGGCACGCGTCGCGGACACCCGTGCTGTTCTCGAACATTTTGAACACCAAGAAAGGGCTCAAAAAATTCTAAAAAGTATTTCGATCGCCGGGGATCTAGTGTGGGACGTGGGACATGTGCAAGGGTGCACTTTCCCAAGAAAATAGCTTGGATTGCTGAAAAAAAAAAAAGAAAACACCAAATGCGCGGGGTCAGGGCTATGCATGCGTGTGGTTGTTCTACGGACAGTGTTCCAGTCCCCGAACTAATTAAAAGTGCGACACACGTGCAGCGGACAGTTGCGGACAGGCACAATGTTCGTAGGGGCAAGGGTGTGGTACGCATGCGCCCGGGTGTATTACGGACAGTGTCCAGGTCCCCGAACAAAACAAATGTGCGTCACAACTTTGTGGACAGGCCATATGTTCTACGGACATATTCATTCTGGTTACGGACAATGCGAACAGGGGGAATGTTCTTAGGACACTTTATTTTGCATAGCTGCAAACATGTGGACATCTTGGTGTTCTGCGGACACCCCCATTTTTACTACGGCCAATTCGAACAGGTATACTGTTCTTAGGACATCCCCATTTTGGTTAATTGCGGACAGGCAGACATCTTGTGTGTCCTAAGGACACCTCCATGTTGATTGCCAACAATACGAACAGGCATAGTGTCCTTACACCCCCGTTTTGGTTAATTGAGGACACCCTAACCCTTTAAAAAAATGTTTTTTAAAAAGACAGAGGTATATACTAACACTTTTGTATAACAGTATAAAAATTACAAAAGAGCGGGAAGCAGAAACAAACAAATACAGGGTAATTAGGGGTTTGGACATGATGGATGGGAGGGGAGGAAGGGATGAAGTCTCATTGTAACGTTTTTCTTGCTGGGGAGGGTTTGTGGATAGTTAGCTGGGACATGGAGGGGGGGGGCAGGTACATGTGGGACAGTGATATTTAATGTTTTCTTTTATATGGTCCTCCCCAAAGGGTTTTAAAAAGAATTACATTTTTTCATGAACAGATCAATTTTCATTTTCTAACGGCTCTCTTGATTGATATATTATTTTTAATGGCTGTATGTCTGTTAAAAAAAATAATTCTTAAGTACACATGGTTATTAATTGGCTTATATAAAGAAGTGTAGTGTCTACCATTCCAAAGTACTGGACATTTCTGTGTACAAAAAAATAATATTAGTTTTAGTGTACCTAATACAGAAAGTTTATAAATATATACAATAAATGTAGTGTACTCACTAGTTTCTTGCTAAGTTTTGCTGTTATTGCTGCGTAGGTGTCCTGTTGATTTTTGCTGTGCAATTTCTGTGAGGTAATTCTGTTGGAGGCATATTTATTGTGTTTTGGTATATTCCACTATGTTGCATATGCTATGTAATTGGACCGTTAGTGTCTTACAGACATAGTTTCACTTCTTATTTATTATTGAATGTAATTTATGTGCTGCTTTTTGAACATGTTTAGTGTTTTTTTTGGATGATATAACAATGTAAGATACCCCCTGAGTTTTTGGATAGTGTTGATGTTGTCCGAGTCCGTCCGCAACAGGCGCATGGTTCGCAGATATCAGACGCACTAGCACATGTAGGGGGTTCAGTATGTTCTATGTTATAGGTGTATAAACTAAGGGCATCCTAGTAAACGTTTATCAAATTTACATTATTTATATATGTAGATTTAGTGAAAAAACTTTGTTACAGGAACGTTATGGTTACGTTGCGCTACTAAAAACCTATGAAATTCAGTGAAAAAAACTGTTAAAGGGAGGTTATGGTTACATGTAAAACCGAAAACTCCCTGAAATTCGACAGTTCTGGTAAGCTAAGCAACCATAACTCACGCCACCACTGTGCACTGCTAAAACTAAAACCCAGAACATCAATGATAAAATCACAAATGTCATTGATGACATCACATGTCTGGCTCCCTATTTTTTCCTTTACTGACATATCTAGGCCACATGGTTTTCTTTAGTAAGGAACAAGTTACTTACCTGTAACTGTTCTCCAGCATGGGTCTGGCATGGATTCACATGCTCATGAATATTCCCCGTCGTCAGGCCGGGAATCCTCGGTATAGAAAAAAAATCAGTATCATTTTCGTTTCTGATCTGTCTTTCTTAGTAGTAACCAATCACTGGTCTCTGGGTCATACTGCCCCCAGGCAATGACTGCCCTCTCCCTAAGCCCTGCCTCTGGCAGCCATCCTCAGATTTGGTAGCATGTAAAGTGGCAGTATGACCAAGTGAAGAGCTGCAGAGGGGTAGGCTGGAGGGTTCGCATGTCAATCCATGCCAGACCCATGCTGGAGAACAACAGTTACAGGTAAGTAACTTGTTCCTTCTCCAGCATGGGGTCTGGCATGGATTCACATGCTCATGAATATAAGTATACATAGCAGTATACACATGCACAACCACGGGAGGTGGCAACAGGCTCAACATTAAGCAATACAAAAAAACTCAACATTGAGCATCTCTTACCTCCTCACCAGGCTCACCTTAAGCGAACAGGTTGCGCAGCACTGCTTGGCCGACCATGGACTCCTCCCTGGAGTCCCGATCGACGCAGTAGAATCTTGTGAAGGTGTGTGTCGACCTCCACGTCGCAGCCCTGCAGATGTCGAGCAGGGGCACACCAGATAGGAACGCCGTGGTAGCAGCGATCGCTCTGATCGAGTGGGCTCTCGGACGGCCGGGCAGCGGTCGGTTTGCCAACCGGTGACCATGCATGATGCAGCCGGAGAGCCATCTGGAAATGGAAGCCTTCGAGAGAGCCTTCCCTTGATTCACAGGTCCAAAGTTTACAAACAGCTGTGATGTCTTCCGAAAACTCTTCGTGCGGTCCACGTAGAACTTCAGCGCTCTAGCTACGTCCAGCGAGTGCAGAGTCCTCTCAGCCGGCGACGAAGGCGACGGGAAGAAAACTGGCAACACCAAGGGTTCGTTGAGGTGGCAGTCCGATGGCACCTTGGGCATGAAGGAGGGGTGTGTCCTCAGCACCACCCTTGTGTCGTGAAACGTCAAGTATGGTGGCTTGCAAGATAGGGCCTGGATCTCTCCACTCATCGTGCGAGGTGATGGCCACGAGAAATGCTGTCTTCCACGACAGAAACTTCAACGGTGCCGAATGCATAGGCTCAAATGGGGCCCCCCCATGAGCCTGGTCAGCACCACGTTGAGCTCCCACGCCGGGGCAGGGGCCTTCACCGGCGGGAATGATCTGAACAATCCTTCCATAAATTCCTTCACCAGTCGATGAGACCACAAGGACACCCGTCCCGTAGTTCTGGTGTATCGTGAGATGGCGGTCAGATGTATCATGATGGAAGCGTGAGCTAGTCCAGCCTTGGCCAATGACAGTAGGTACGGCAATACTTGAGGGCCATAATCCGCAGAGGGTTAATCTTCTGTGCACGGCACCAGAGAACCTCTTCCATTTATGTCCGTAGCACGAGAGTTTAGGACGCCCTGGCCTTTGCAAGAACCTCTCTGCAGTCGGCTGGGATGTCGTACCCTCCAAACTCTAGTGCTGCAGGAGCCAGGCCTGCAAGTTCAGCGACTCTGGGTTGTGGTGAAGAATGGCACCTCCTTCTCTGGAGATAAGATCCGCGTCTGTCGGCAGCTTGACTGGTGTGGACGCTGACAAGTCCAGAAGGTCCGGGAACCAGATCTGTCTCGGCCACGCCTGTGCGACGAGGATCATCCTGCACTGGGACCTCTTGAGCTGGTTGATGAGCCGGAGCAGCAACGGCAGCGGAGGGAACGCATAAAGAAATAGGCCGTTCCAGGGGTACGAGAAAGCATCGCCCATGCTCCTCGGCTGGGGGAACCTGCTGGCGAACCTCCGGCACTTGGAGTTCGTCGCCGTCGCGAAGAGATCGATCTGGGGTTCACCCCATCGTCGGAAGAGTCGATCCACTTGATCCTAGCATAGTTCCCACTCGTGGCACGAGCGCAGCTCTCTGCTGAGTGAGTCGGCGATGGTGTTTTTTATTCCTGCCAGATCAAAAGGCACCAGAAACATCCCTTGGGCGACGGCCCAATGGCACAGATCATGGGCTTCCTTGGATAGGGCAGGGGGATCTGGTTCCGCCCTGCTTCCGGATGTAGAACATCGTGGTGGTGTTGTCGGTGAAGATCCTCACCACCTTGCCCTTGAGGTGCGGAAGAAAAGACCTGAGGGCCCAGAACACTGCGCGCAGCTCCAAGATGTTGATGTGGAGTGACTTCTCCTCCAGGAGCCAAAGGCCTCTCGCGTGAAGATCTCCGGAGTGCGCTCCCCAACCTTCCAGGGAGGCATCTGTCGTCACCGTCACCTGGTGAGCTGGGGTCTGAAAGTCCGTGCCCGCCGACAGATGAGAGCGGGTACCCCACCACCGTATCGCCTGACGGAACGTCTCGTTGAGTGGGATCCTGTCCTCGAAGTTGCCCGTCGACTGGACCCAGCGGGCGTCGAGGAACTCTTGTAAGGGGCGCATCTGAAGCCTGCAAAGGCACACCAGATAAATGCAGGACGACATCATACTGAGGAAGGACTTGATAGATCTTACCCTGGCCATGTCCGTGGCCAGCAGACACTGCACCTTGCCCAGGATGTTCCTGGTCCTTTCCTCCGACGGCGAGGCCAGCCACGCCACTGTGTGGAGCTTGGCTCCCAGAAACAGGGTGACTTGCGACGGGACCAGGTGGGAATTTGGAAAGTTGGAGAACCCCAGGTCCGTGAGCAGCTGGACGGTCCTCGCAGTGTGCTCCACGGTAAGCTCCCTTGTCCTTGCCCGGATGAGCCAGTCGTCCAGGTAGGGGTAGACGTGGATCCCTTGCAGGCGCAGCCGTGCTGCCACCGGTGCGAGGCACTTGGTGAACACCCCGGGTGCCGACTTCAATCCGAACGGGAGGGCCTTGAACTGGTAGTGCCGCCCTTGGACCACGAACCTGAAGAACCTTCGGTGTCTTTTTAGAATGCGGATGTGGAAGTACGCATCCTCCAAGTCCAACAACGACAGGAAATCGCCCTCCTCCAGCTGTCCCAGCACGTGCTGGAGGGTGACCATCCGGAACTTCTGTGCCTTGATGTACTTGTTCAGTTGTCACAGGTCCAGGATGGGACGCCATCCTCCTGTCTTCTTTTTTACAAGGAAGTAGCTTGAGTAAACTCCGGAGCCCCAAAGCCTCTTTGGGACGAGCTCGATGGCACCTTTCTTGAGCATCGCCCTTACTTCCAACAGTAGTTGAGGGACGTGATTTTCCTTCCTGGCCACAGGTGGAACACGAGGGCACTTCTTCTGGAACTCGAGGGCGTGCCCTTGGGCCAGGGCGTCCAGCACCCAATGGTCGGTGGAGATGGACTCCCACACGCTGACGAACCTCGCCAGCCGGCCTCCCATCGGGGTGCTTCGGCGGGTGCCCGACCCCACGGTTGGTTCAATCTTGTTTGGAGGCCGCCTTGCCTCCTTGACCTCCCTGTCGACGATGACGGGCACCACCTGACTTGCCGCGTCCCCTGTAGGCTTCCTGAGACGAAGATCTTGCCACTTGGCGGTACGTCGAGGAGCCACTGCCGGATCCCTTGGAGGCACCTTGTCTGCCTCCGGAGCTCCGAAAGGACGGCCATTGTTGTTGCACTCCCAGTGCCCGGGCAGTCTCCGTGTCTGTCTTGATGGCCTGAAGGGACTCATCAACCGCCTTCCCAAACAGGTTGTTCCCGTCGAAGGGCATGTCCAAAACCTTGGTTTGTACGTCCTGGCGGAAATCCATCTACTTGAGCCATCCTCGTCGTCTCAGACAAACGCTATTGCCCAACCACAACTCCCTGTCATAGCGGGCTACGATAGCCAGGACGTTGGCCGCCTTGATAGTCGGCGCTGCGGATGAGATGACCCGTCGTCCCATCGTGTCCAGCTTCCTGCCCTCACCGCCTGGCGGGGAAGTTGATGTCGAGGCCAATGCCCCCCCCCCAGCTTTCTTCTTTGCCGCCGCCGAGATGACCGAATCCGGGGTAGGTTGCGCCTGAAGGCACAAGGGGGCAGCGTCGGGGACCCGGTACTACTTCTCGTACCGGTCTCTCTTTGCAGGCGCCGTGGCAGGGTTCTTGAGAAGGGCGAGCCCCTCATCCCAGATGTCATCAAGAAGTGGTACAGCGAGGACCGTCTTCCTTTTAGCCTCGCACCGTTGGTAAAGGAACCCTTCCTTCTTCTCTTCTGGGCAGAGCTGGAAGAGCTTGGATGCCCTGGAAATCATGGCATGGAAGGATCCAATCTCGTCGGGCGGGGACGCCCGAGCAGGGGGCGACGGGGGACACGTCCCGTCGTCATCTCAGTCGTCATCTGTACCTGTCGTAGCCGTGTCCGTGCCTGTATCATCCCCGTGGGAAGTAGACCGGGGGGAAGGCAGAGCAGGCCACAGAGGTGGGAGAGGTGGCGGAGGATGCGTCCTCCTCTTCTTATGCGGTGGACTTTCCAAAGGTCCCGGCTCCGGTTCCCCCGTCGGGTCTGGCTCAGGTACCTCGGTCGGGGGGAGGGGCAACCTTGTCCTTATCTCCGAGCATAAGGACTGAATCGCTGACAAAATGGCCGCCGAATTGTCCTGCGGCACCGGAAACGACGGGCGCGAGGGCTCTTGAGGAACCTCGTCGGCGACACCGTCGCTCTCGTAGTCGCCCTCGTCGGGATCCCTCCCGATGGGCTGGGCCTCCTCCACAACTTCGATGAGCTCTTCTTCAGAGGTCGTGTCCGTATCCACGATGGCCACCTGCCCATCCCCCTCCTTTTCCAACGAGGACTTCGTGGGGGTCTTCTCAATGGGCCTGAAAGACGACTCCCTCTGCGGTGGCAGGGAGACTCTGGATCCTGAGGTCGCCTCCACTGGCATAGCCTCCACAGGCTGAGCCAGGGCCGCTGCGACATCCTCAATCGAGGTCTTAGCAGGGTGAATTAAGGCCATCGTCACCTTATGTACGCCTGGAGCCTCGCTCCCCCTCTGCCGGAATCTTTGAGATCGACCGGGGCCTCTCAAGAAGCTTCGCCGGGTTCTCGGACTTCCTCTTACCCAAGCCAGAGCGTTGGCTCGTGGTTGATGGCGCCGGGAGGATGCGCCCTGCCTGGCAGCCAAGGAGCCCGACCGTTCGGCACTCCCGGTGCTCACGGACTCGCGGTGCTTGGCCTTTTGTTGGGCCCCCGTCGCCGGGGCGCCCTCACAGGACTCAGAAGACCGTTCGGACTTCTTTTTCTTCTTCTCGCCTGACGGGCTCTTCCCTTCCAGCCAGTTGGCGAGACGGAGGTGGCGATCCTTCATGGTCCGCTCCGACATGGTCCCACAAAACGCACAGTCCTTCTCCGTGTGCATCTTGTCCTCATGGAGACAGTAGAGGCATAACGAATGCTCGTCCTCCTTGAACACATTCTGAAGCTGGCATCCAGGACAGGTCCTGCACAGCTTCCCAGGCGTCGAGCTTCCTTTCTCCTGGGCCATGTCCGGGGTAGGCCTCGGAACTTCTGGAATCCTCCAAAAGCGTAACTCGACGAAATCTTCACCCTTGAGGAGCGTAGAAAACTCTGAAATGGGTCCCTGTTGATCGGATGTAGAAACGGTGGAGCTTGAGGCTCTATTTAACCGAAAAATGAGAAAAATCTCCTGAAAAAGCGCGAAAACTGAGCAAAAGCTTGAGAGCTACAGCACGAGGACTCCCAACACTTGAACGTGCGGTAAAAATCTGAAGATGGCTGCCAGAGGCGGGCTTAGGAAGAGGGCAGTCATTGGCTGGGGGCAGTATCACCCAGAGACCAGTGATTGGTTACTACTAAGAAAGACAGATCAGAAACCAAACTGATACTGATTTTTTCTATACCGAGGATTCCCGGCCCGACGACGGGGAATATTCATGAGCATGTGAATCCATGCCGGACCCCATGCTGGAGAACAGTCAGAAACAAAAAATTCAAAAAAGGTACTACATGTGTAGACATATCCTTCAAATATGGTCTTACAGTAATTCCCTTAGGGTCCACTCACATCATATGAAACATATACATAGGGGAAGACACAGACTTGAAACAGAGCAATCATTTCTGTGCATGAAGATATTAATCAGTTAGGTTATGAACATTGTCTGGTAGTACTGCAGCTTTTTTGCTTACTTCACTTTCCCTGTATATGCTCATATTCGTATGTGTTGTCTCTGTAATAATGCAGTTATGTAGTAAGAGGGTTTTATTAGCTACTTATTAAATGTTTCACAGTACAAAAAACTCTAATAAGAAAGCATTTATCATTTTACTATTTAACATGGCAAGATTAATATTTCACCTCCATCAAGTAGGCTGCATACAATACCTATGTTTCTACATGAGTACCTAGTATACTAGAAAGAACTTCATAATAGAATGCTATTTGTATCAAAGCATTGCTTAATGCACTACGTACCTCATGATATTTATTCCAATGATCCTTGACACTTCTTTTATCAACATTACAATAAGAACCCCTTGTACAGACTTTTCATGAAAAGTAAATGCACATTTGATGTCATCAATGACTTTTGTGATGTCATCTTTGATGTACTGGGTGTTAGTCTTAGTAGTGCACGGTGGTGGCACGAGTTATGGTTGCTTAGCTTACCACAACTGTCGAATTTCAGGGGTTTTTCGGTTTTACTTGTAACCATAACGTCCCTTTAGCAACGTTTTTTTCACTGAATTTCCTAGGTTTTTACCAGTATACCCTTACGTACATAAACCATACCACATACTGAACCCCCTAGCCCATGCTAAAAGCAATAGCGTCCGGGGGCAACATCCACGCTGTCCAAAAGCTCAGAGGGTACTGTATTGATTCGATCAAGTTGACTGTTAGGATCAAACTGAGTTAGTGCATGTTCCAGCTTGCCTGTGATGTCACCTTTGGAATGTTTAGATATGAAGGTGACAGTTGGGGCCAGCTTGCCACCGGGTCTGGTGGATGTTTCTTATTCTCTTGCACTTGATCTTTTAATAATATTGTTCTTAATGAATAAAGTACTTGAGGACACAACAATAAGTCTCTGATCCTGCTTCAAGTATAAAACTTCACATGTACCTTACATTCTTTTTTTTTAACTCAACACACATAACAAACAAACATCAACAATAACAACAAACACTGCACTCCAACTGGCATTTCGTGTTGGAAGCCGCATTCGAGCATCTGCTTCCTTTGGCTCGACAGCTCGGCTCTCTACTTGTGTGTCCATCATATTCAGTGTTTAAACACCTCTGGCTCCCGCATTGGACTCTCTGCGGCCCACCTTCTCATCAAGTTCCTTCGCCTCCCCTTTCGCCTGGGGTTCAATCCTCCTCCGGTCCACTAGGCCCTGTTGTGTCTTGCCTGTCCATGGTGTGAAACAGGTCCTGGATGAGAGAGTTCCATGCAAGTAGTTTGGCCCAGCCCTCCCCCTCAACCCTCTACGTCGCTCTGGTCCACACACCTGTCTCTGCTATTGTCCACTTTCTCAGGTTAGGCCACCACATTTCCACTGATGGCCCTGTGCTCTAATTCCATGTCATCGCTATTCGACGTTTCGTCAGGATGCACATGTACCTTACATTCTTATAGCATACAACAAACACACTGAACATGTTCAAAGAGCAGCACATAAACAAATTACAAACAAATGAACTAGAAATACATAGTGTATACTTAAGAAACCAACAATGCAGTTCTATAGGATGTACATTATAATGGATCAGACCAAAAACAAAAACAACCTATGTCTCCCGCAGAATTACCTCACTGCTGCTTTATACAGAAACTGCACAGCAAATATCAACAGCACACCTACAACGCACTAACAGAAAAACTGAAAAACAAAAGAGTTAAGTACACTACATTAATTCCTATCGTTATACACTTTCTTTAGTAGGATACACTGAAAAATAATGTATCTTTTTTTAACACAGAAATGTTTAGCACCCTAGAGTGGCTTGAAGAAAATGTTCCCTGGGATGAAATTAGTGAATACAGTGATACTACTGGTACACACTGCAGTTTTCAAAGTAAGCCCAAGTAATGAACATTATTTCACATGTACCTACACATTTTTTTTTACTTTAACAGTACGTACAGAAAATAAGAATCTTGCTCCAAAAACAGTAAGTCTTGTAGTACTCCAACAACATATGGAACAAACAGACAATGTGGAAAATCATCTAGTGCACTTAGAAGAAAAAAATTGATAAATGTCCTTGATTTGAAAGACCTTGTAGAAAATTAAATATCACTGACCCACATGCACCTGTACCTCTTCTCTCTGTCCCAGTCAACCATCCCCAAAAATTCCCATCACCAAAAACTTGATGAGACCTCAATCCCTTCCTCCCCTAGAACCCTACCTGTGCAAAAATCCAATTCCCCTGTATATGTCTCAATTTCTGCTTCCCCCCTCTTTCATAATTTCTATATTTTTGTATATAAAGTGATATGTATACTGTTCCTGTATGTGTCTGTGTTTTTTCTTTTTTTTAAAGGCCGTTTGCGAATGTCCACAATTAACCAAAATGGGGGTGTCCTATGGACACTTAGTTCGTACTGTCCGCAATCAAAGTGGAGGTGTCTGTAGAAGACATAACATGCCCACAAAGCTGTGATGCACCTTTAATTAGGTCGGGGACCATAGCCCTGGCGGACAACTGACCACATGCGCATTCCACATACGGGGTCCTACGAACATTGCGCCTGCCCAGAACTATCCACTCCATTGACAAACGTGTCAGCGATGGCATCATGTGACCGCACCCACGCTGAGCGTACGTCCATGACCGCGGAAAGTGTTTGGGCCCCAGGACACCGAAAAAACACTTTTGAGCAATCCAAGATGTTTTTGTATGGTACTTCACCCTTGTAGAGGTCCCAGACTATGCCCCTACCAATCTGGATACTTTGAGCCCTTTTTGGTGTTCGCAAAGTTATCGGACAGCTGAGCTGTCCGCAGAGCGCTCCCCAGCACCCCTATAAAAGGCCAGATGCCAGAGCTGTTCCTCATGCAGTCTTTGGATACCTGGACAAAGCATTGCTGCACATTGCTGTTGGCTAACATTGCTTTTCCTGCTGGACTGAAATACTTTTGGAAAACTTTCCAGATCAGATGGCAACCTTGGCTACTCCTGCTGCTGCTGCTTCTGCTTCAGCACCACCCCCACCCCCTCAACCACCACCACCTTCCCAAGGGCCTGGAGAGGGGAAGAGGCGTGGAGATTTAGAGAGGGATGAAGAGGAAGTCCTTACTGCTGCCAGCCAGCTTGAGTCTTGGGTGTGTAGGCTGTTTACCACCGTTGGAGAGGTACCCAAAGCACGTGCACACACGGTGCGCTGCACTGAGTGCCACATGGAGCTCAGTCGTGGCAAACTGGGTTTGGACAGCTACGGGACCACTTCCATGAAGCGACACCTGAAGTCTTACTACAAGGCAGCTGTTCGGAGGGTCGTCCCCTTTGAACAAGGTAGTATGTTGAGTTCCTCTAGACTATCCTCCAAATCGGCTCCCGTCACCACAAGAGACACTCCTGTGGGACAGTGCATCCCTGAATCAGCCTCGCAGGCCTTAAGTGACACACTAGACACTTAACTTTCGAAGGTCACTGTATTGTGCATGTACTGCGATGCGGTACTCTGCAGGGGGGAACAATTTTGAAGTTATTTCGAGGCTTCGGTCCGGGAGCATGAGAAAGAGTGTCACCTATCCAAGTAAGGCCCAGCCAACATCTTCCTTTCTCGATTTGCCATTTCTTATCCCTGTGGTTTTTGCTCCTCTTTACCTTCCCTTCCTTTCCTTATGTGTCATGTCTGAAAAACCAAAACAAATACAAAACAATAAAAAAAACAAAAAAATAAACACAAAACAAAAAAAGGCTCTTTTCAGAGCCACCTTTCACAGTTTAAAAATATAAGTGCCAATGAAATGGAGCAGGGCCTCAGTAATTTTTAAAAGTCCTGACATTTAAAATGTTTGGGGTATTGCGCTATCAAAACCATTGCACTTCTACAGGAGGAAGTGGTGCCTCTGAAAAGAGCCTTTTTGTAGTGCTTGTGTTTTGAAGAGTTCAAGTAGTCAACACCTACTGGAAAAAGGATTTTTATACATAGTGTCGCTGTCATAATTCCTGCCCCTCATGTCCCCAGCCCTCCAAGACGTCAGGCTGGAGCCAGGCCACAATCACCTACATGGCCCTCAAGGGCCTCTCCATCCCTCCAAAGACCCACTTGGAGTCAGACTTGGCGCTTGTGGCACCAGACTCACTCCCATAGGATAAAATTGGGGATTGGACTTGTAGTGCATTGATGGGGACAAGATGGATGCCCCCACATATTTCGGTTCCGAGAACTGCATGTGCAGTCTAGTCTTTTGGGTGTGGTTCAGCCCAGAGTCACCTGGGATACCCAGAGACTATTTAAGCCACGCCCAGGCTGAGAAACATGCTTTGTGTTTTCTGCACCTGCAGCGTGACACTCACCGTATTCGGATTGGTCTCCAGTAGGCCTGCATCTTTCTTCTGCGCTCAGCTCCTGCAAGAACAAAAACACTGTTAGGAACAGCCTTACCTTGCGGCGCTTCTGCCCATCATTCATCGCTCCTTCTGTTCTGCGGGCATCTTCGGCAGTGTCATCCCCATCCCGGCACACCGCTTCCTAAGGAAAAGGGAAAAGAAAAGAAAAAAGGCATTAGTAAGCATTCAGCAAATCTTTGCTTATTTTTAAAGACTGTACAAGCTTCAAACGCTTACCTGAATCCCAGCCGCTCTTGGGGAACTCTGTCTCCGGAACTTCTCATCCATCTGCAAGAGTGAAAAGACACTCCAGGTTAGCGTGGAAACATCTAGAGGCGCCGCATACCGCGCTTACTCACCGCATTTCTTCTTCATAACCGGCATCCATGCTGTAAACGTTGCGGCACAAAAGACACAGAAAAAGAACTCCGTTCAATACAAATACGAAAGGGTCGCATCGCGCTCACTCACCTTTAGCGCTACTCATCTCAGCAGCACGTCGCCATCCCCGGACGCCAGCCATCATCTAAGGAAGGAAAGGAACGAAGTTAGGGAACTGTTAAAAAGGCTCATTATACTTGCCTGTCGGACTCTTGCCAGTGAAGTAACTAGGCAGCAACGAGCCTGCATCAATCAACGCACCCCTGCACTGAAAGCAGGACGGAGAGCACACTTTCCAAGAAAACAAGGTGAGCTGTGGATCAAAGGGAAGGGTTGGACCCCGGGAAAGAAGGGGTTCAAGCACACAGACAATAGGGAGTTAAACTCTACCAATCCTGTGTTTCAAGCCCAGTCTCCAGTCGAGTAGACTCCAGGGAAGGGTTTGAGGTCGTAAGAGATCAGAACAGGCCGAGTGACGTAACCGTGGATACCAGGTGAGCGTTACAGCCGCAATGCATTTTGTATATTTCGCAGAAAAATCTGATTCCCAGAATCAGTAAGATGGACTCCATCTCTGCAAAAAAGGTTTGTGCTATGAAACATAATATTTTCATTGTGAAAAGAGGACATGCCAACAGCTCTCAAAAAAAGCGCAAACAGCCTTGTTGACATTGCGCCTTGCTTTCTGCATTTGCGAACCAAATGATGAACGCAGCTACATTGGTCTCTGTGCAATACGAGAAAAAATGACTTGGGCGTTTGGAAACCTGTCCATGATTTTCCCAAGTCCTTCTTTCATTGCAAACTGCAAGGAGATTCCAGTAATATGTCCTAAACGGTTCCCTCCAGACGGTGTGTCATCAAAGTACCACAAAGAGGAACCAAATCCAGCCATTTCATTCCGCGCACTCCATGCCACTGCACATCCACATTAGGTAATCCAAGATGTGCAGCCACTCCACAGTGCTCTGCATGCACCTCCAACCAATTTATCCAGAAGTCGCCCACTTCTGAAAGACAAAGCCGAAGCCATCTGCTCTCCTCTCAGCAAACGTTCTGCCAAAATCTCTCCTTACACCTCACACCCAGTAAATATTTATTGACCAATCCCTTGGCCTGCACAGTCTCATTTGCATGCTTGCCAGCCTCAAAATTTGTGTATGTAACATGTGTGATCCGCGGGCATATTGTGAAATCTGAGGGTGGGGAAAGAAAATGTAAGCAGGCTACTCCATTTCCTCTTTGATGATGGCTCTGAAAATAGCCTTTTTTTAAAAAGGTATTTCTGAAGAAACACCTTTCATTTTTGTTTCCACTTATTTTCCCCCAGATGTCTTCACATTATCCTCTGTAAAGCATTCCTTATATTTTCAAATAACATGGCATTTCCCAGTATGGATAAAGAAATACCATCTGCTTTGAAATAATGACCATTAACAGAATCAATGTCATTATTACAAGACAACATCCCAGCTCTAAACAAGAAATCAGACAGACCTTTGTTAACCAAACACCTTGCACCATTTTGCTGGGGACAGAAAACATTACAATTGTCCCATACTGCCCTAGGTAGCATTTCAGAAAACATAACCTTGGCACTTGGAAGAACCACCATCGCTGCATGAACCAATTTTTAAAGAGCACTCAACAAAGTAGGAGCACTGATGTATCCCAAATGGACAGCACCCCAATGCAGTACCACTACATCTGGACTGTTCCACATGGAGAAACTCTTACAAACTCCAACCACTACCTGCATATTGGAACCAAGCACAGTTGGCCACAAAACATCCACTCCTTCAAAATCAAAATTGGCAGCCATATCCTTATACTTCGCATACCTCTCTAAAACATTTACAAACATATCTCCAACTACCAACACCCTCACTTTCTTCAACTCGGCCATCTTCACTACATACAGCGTCTCCTCCTACAAAGAACAACTTCAACACCTGATTGGCTGATTCCCCCAGTGCTCTTTCCATGACAGGCATGCTGAGAAGCCCCGTATGTGGCACGCCCTGTACGCGAACTACCGCAGTGTCCGTGGACCCCGTAACACAGGGGCAGCCCTTTTTCCCTTTCCACATCACTCTCTGCACCACTCATCGGCTACAAATAAGCAGTCACACAACCATTCATCAATCACATCCAAGAACTCTACATCGAACTCCATCCTCACAATTTAGCACTTTAGATGAACTGTACATCACTAGGAGTACCAAGTCTCCTTTTAATGCAAAGCACCTACAGCTAAAACTACTGTAAAACTCTCCAAGATGTCTCCTTCCAGATTCATCCACATACATCAATACAAACTACAGCTATGAATATTGTGTACAGTACATTTGCAACTTTTTTGTAAATGCATATGAACAGAGGGTGCCTGCCACTGACCCTGAATTATATGCAAAAAAAGCATACTGTCATTTCTCCCATCTCCTATAATTAAGTTCAATTACAAATCAGTCTGCTTTCCCAGTTTTAATTTACCTGTATTACTCATTGTAATGTCCAAACTGTTATTCGCTTATTTCCTTCTGTCATGTTCACAACTACTATGCACACAAAACAGGAAACCAGCTTGTATCTTACCAACGCATTGCAAGCACATATAATGCATGCATTTAGACAGAGTGCCTGCCATTTTCCATTCTTGCAAAATCAAATACATGTGTACATTCAGAACAGAGCTAATAGAAATGTGGATAAATAAGTCAAAATAACTGAAAGGTTTCCTGCACTCATGTAGCAAGCATCAATGCACAGAAAAATGAATGGAATTTCACACACAAACACATTCTTCTTTTAAATCTGTACATCTTTCCAAGCTTTTTTCTCACCCTTCTACAACTTCAACTAATCCATTACCATACTAAACAGTGCAACAGGATAACATACACTTTCAAAAGGGCACATCATAGGACACACTTATAAATACTCCACTAACCCCCTTAACAATGATGCTGATGCTCCAAAATCCCCATTCATATACAAAGCTGTGCAATTTAACACATACAGCAACTCTTCCTGGAAAGAAATCCTTCTGCAAATGTAACTAATCTATTCTTCAAGTGAAATTACTATGCCATTAACACACGTGTACTAACTTCCTACTTTCACAATTGCAGTGAAGACCACACCCCTGAAAGCCAGTAGCGTCTGAAGTACAAGACGGAACCCAGAGGAAACCTACTCTTTGCATCCAACAAAGTGCAATACGGTCGTAGTGTTCCGACTGTTACTCAAACAGTGTAGTATTCTTGTATTGTAGAACAAACAATTGTAGCAACCCTACAGCATTAGATTTAGTATTACTGATTACAACTCAGCAGGTGCACACTTTGTATTGTCATCTGAACACCAGTATAGTAACACACAGATCCGAGAATAGCCTTCCCAACCTGAAGTAACAGCCCATTCCACAATCACACACCTCTACATGCATGCCTACCATCATACTCAGACACTCATGCACAATGCACACATACATTGCACAACGTCCCAACCCACACTTTCTTTTTTCCCTCCAATAGACACTAAAGAATGCCTACCAAAAAGCAACTCCGTAGAAGGCAACACAGAAATAGAGCAAATCAAAATAAAAGTGTACAAAATAGGTATCCGGCTCCAGCCGAATTTATATAAAAAGTTCAAACAAAACAGCTAATACAATCACTAAGTGAAACTAAAGCAGCTTGCAGGAAAGAAACTTTGACTTCTCTTGCAAAATGTAAAACTAAACAGAAAGGTATTAAGACGACTGCAGCTACCAATAGTGCCAACACTGCACCTATAAATCTTGATGTAGCCACAAGTAAGCATACCAAAGAAATTATTTTACAAAAAATGTCCCGCCACAGAGTCCTTCAGAACCTTATAAAAGCAGGGGACAAATCATGCTCAACGCTTAAAACCTACTGCAGAAAACTAATCCTAGAATCTCTCAGACAGTGCAATCCTTCTCAGAAGGGAATTATTTCTATTGGTTTTAAACGGAATGAAACCACTGACAAAACTAATTACTAAACTACAACAAGGACTTCTCAACAAATGGAATATCAACAAAGATTGCATCTGTGCAGGGGAGTGGAGTCACACCACTAGCACAGAACCATATTTCAATGAAGAAGCATACAAACAAACCCAATTGCAATACAGAGCAGTGGACCAGGGTATGAAAAGATTACCAATACCAGAATGGAACAAGTAACGCTGCTCAAAAAAATATCCCCAGCAAACTTATCATAAACTCTCCATTCCACCGAACCAATACGTCCAGTCTACAAATGGCTGTGCACATCAATGTGTAACGTACGCAAAAAATCTTTCACATCTTTACGCCAGTTCCTCAAGGAGTGTGTGAAAGGCGAAGACAAACTAAAAATAAAAACATTACAAACTATGAACCCTGTCCAACGCGCAAATACACAGGACTACGAGGACATTAGCCTGCATTTCTGGACCTACATGCAAAAGCACCTTCATTCATATCAAAGTGTTAGGAACACACCATTCAACTGTAAGAAATCTTGTTCATAAACTGTACTATGCCAAAAGTCCTGCTTTAGCACTGGACAATTTAAATAACATTCTTCTACATGGTACAGCCAGAGAACTACTGTAAGAAACAGAGCACATCCAAAGAAAATATTTTGGAAGCAAAATCCACTTACAAAATTCAATATCGTTAGAACAGAGTAGCGATAACTTTACAGATGGCAACCTTCTACTACACACAAAAAATAAATACTAAAGTTGAAAAGCACATCTGCTGAAGTACCAAACTGTGTGTGTGTGTTTTAATAAATAGCACAAAAACGGTAGACAATGTACAAAATAGAACAATGAAGAATCCAAGTGGTTCCAATTAGCTCAAATTACTAACCCCTCAATACTTTGCAGATACTGCACAACAACCAAATACCTTCACGTGCTATAACTCATAACTTGGAAATATTCCCACTGCTAAAACCACTGCAACAACTTAACTTGTATGAGATCATTATAGTTCCAACAGTGCACCCATTTCAAGCAATAATACGCCTTCAACCAAAAACAGCAAAACTACCTCAGTCTGAATTACTAAAAGGCATTTGTGGCAAACTAGTTTATTTGCCATTAGATCTCAAAGAAAATGGAGACATTCTTAGAGTGCAAAGGCCAATAGATCAATCTTTGATTATCCTAGTGAATGGCGTACCTACAAAAGACCCAAAAAAATTGGCAGCGACTAGTGGACTTGCATAAAGTTAGATAAGCCCTGCAATATCTAAAAGACAACAATGAATACTACAAAGAAATAAACATTGAAGAAAACCACCAAAACAATTCAAGACTCGTCAGGAACTGGCCAATTTCAACTTCTAAATCCTACTACAGCATCCAATATTTTAGACCATTATACAATTCACCCACTGCACTCCAAAGACACCATAGATGATGCACTGGAAGCTTACCAAACGCGACAAGCCAAAGGATCTCCAATCAGCATATGGGAAAAAAGTGTAGCAGCACAAGCCTTTCCTCTACTCTTTCCTACTGGAAAAGGAGGAAGGTACGATGAAAGACCCACACAAATATCAGAATACCGCTCTTTACAAATGTATTCTGAAGACCCCAGATTCAGATAAAATATTGAATACCTATTCCACCTTCTCTTTAATAGTGGACTAACAACTCTATGCTACGGAGTTGCACACACATTGAAATCGGGTACCAATTTTCAAAATATGTCTGCTATGCAATTACTACAAAAGGTGCAAGATAAAGATATCAAGCATTACAAATCTTTTAGCAAACATGCATGGTACAAAAGAATACTGGTTCCGACGACACGGAGAAGTACGCTGTATGATAAATAGGAAGATGTGCACGATTTCCTATGCATAGCAAACACAAACAAAACCAATACCAATATAGACCTAAAAACACCAGGAGAACTCTGCTCTCTTGATCCTGTAAGTGTATCAAGATACTTCCATCATCGTTTCATTGTCATGCTACACTTCATTTGTAATAAAACAGTTCCTCCCCTCGGAGAAGTGGAACACTTCTGGCTTTTGTATTCGTTTCTCCAAACGCCAGAGGAGCACCACACATCCACATGCTTTTGTGGATTAAAGATGCTCCTAAATTTGGTCAGGACAGTGATGACACTGTTTTACAGTTCATTCAGAAATATGTCACTTGTTAAATCCCTTCACAAACTACACATAGTGACCTACATGCACAAATTCTACCATTTCTAAGACACTAATGTGGCAAGTATTGTCGGCGCAAATATGAAAACAAAGGGAAATACTACAACAAATGCTGCTTTGGTTTCCCTAGACCAGTTTCAACAACAGGACAAGTGAACAACTTCATGTCTTCAGTTAGACATATTGTCAAAGGCAAATCACCTAAGAACACATACTGCATAAAAAGAACAGAAGGATCAAAGTACATCAATGATTACAATGCAATCATTGCCCTCCTATGGAATGCACATACAGATGTGCAGTACATTGCAGACAATTCCACTGCAGTTGCACGATATGTCACAGCCTACTTCACCAAAGCAGAGAAAACAGAGCTAAAGACCTCTAGGACGGCATATCATCTGACAAAACACTGTCACCAATATTGTACAGCTTTGACAAAAATGCTACAAAGCCGCAGTCTGTTTAACCAGCACTGCCTTGTATGGGAAATCTGAAAACAGTGTGGCTGAGCCTTGGTCCTGCCAAATCCAGAAAAAAAAAATTTAAAAAATATTAAAAAAGTTCTCAAATCATATGAAGACACAGAAACAATAGCCGAAAATGATCCCAACAGCCAAGACATTTTAAAAAACAATTTACTAGACACATACTACTCAATCAGGAATACCACTTTGGAAACCATGTGTCTATACCACATAGCCCAAAACTTCACATACAAAAATAATCAGATGAGAAGAAAGGTAGATACAGAGTCGAAAACTGTGAAGTCAGCCTAGTGAAACTTACCAAACACAGCCCAATTAATGATATGAAGTGGTCATTAAAAACTCCTCAACGTAAAGAACTGTATTACATGGACCTACTACAACTTTTTAAACCATGGAGAAAAGAAGATCTATTAGATACCCATGGCTCCCATGAAGATGCTTTCAAAGCAAGTGAAAGCACTATAATAGATACATTTTACGCAGTACAAAACCATGTTAGACAATGAACAGCAACAAGAAGAAGAACTCCAGGCACAACTAAATATAGATACTCCTGACAGCAGTCAACCTTCTCTAACCGGAAGCCAAGAACCACTTGGAGAGCCACTCATAGCAAATGAGGCAGAATTAGCCATGACTGAAGTAGAAAACACCGTGTGCCAGTATGAAGGGTCTACAGAAGACTTTGCTATACTCAAATCACAATTAAATAATTAACAGTGTAGCATTTTCCTAGAAGTAACTAAAGTAATTGAACATGGTATGCAGCACAAAACTAAAACTTGTACCTGTCAAGAGTACAAACCTATACTGCTATATGAGAGTGGTCAAGCTGGTTCAGGGAAAACATTCTTAATCAAAATCATCAGCAAGTTCCTCCAACAATTGACAACAAACCGTCAGCTGTTTTAACTACCCCCACAGGTTTAGCTGCCTACAACATAGGTGGTGTCACTTTACACTGATTGCTACTCCTTCCAGTACAACACCAAAACAAATTAGACTACTACAAACTTTCATCAGACGCTGCAATGGAACTACGCAGAGTTTTAAAACAAATGAATATGTTCCTAATAGATAAGGTAAGCATGGTCTCCAACCTAATGTTGGCTTTGATTCACCTCGGATTACAAGAGGTCCTCAAAACTAACGACAAAGAACTCTTTGGAGAACACATTGTTTTCGGAGATCTTCTTCAATTAATACCAGTGAAAGGTGAACCTATTTTTTAAACCTTAGGGAACAAACTATTGCCGTAAAACTCTTGGCAGCATAGGAAATGTAAATCTTTGGCAACAATTCCAATATAAAAAATTTACTGAAGACATGAGTCAGTCTGCAGACCTCACCTACGCCAACATTTTGAAAAATATTACAGTTGGTGTACTATCTAAAGAAGCACAATCTATATTAAATACCAGACACATCCATGCACTCTATGGGCATAACTCATGTGCTACTGATGTCAAGGAATAATTAGCACACAACAATGTAAAATTGTATGTCCTTGATGCCAACTCTTGGAAGCTGTGCACAATTCAATGAAACAATGTTGAAAAAAGAAATGCAACCAATAGTTTAAGTTTACTCCATAGACAAACTGGACGTGCACGGTATGACACTACCCATGTGTGAACAAGCCACAACATGACTAAATACTATCTCCAACACAGCTGGTTTAGCGAAAATATTAACATTGTCCTTAAACTGTAGAATAATGCTGAAACATAACCTTGATGTGGAGCAAGGACTAGTTAATGGAGCACTTGGTACAGTTGTAGGCTTTCAAACAAACCCACGTGACAACAACATTCAGTTTGTCAATATTCACTTTGACAAATGGTCAGACGTTAAGGATAGGACGCACAGCAGCCCGATTGCTTCTTTTCAAAGACACGTATGTACGCCAAAAACTATTTTCTCTATCTGTAACATACACAGTTAACATTCATAAATCACAGGGTCTTACCCTAGATCAAGCTTTGATAGATATTGGCAGCACAGTGTTTAAAGAAGGCATGAGCTATGTAGCACTGCCACGCCTGCATACACTTGAAGGACTTTTTCTAGTCAATTATGATACAAGTAAAGTAAACGCGGATATTCTTTTTTAAATTTATTTGTTTATAGTTACATAGTAACTTTTACAAAAGATTACTTTACTTTAAGTCATAATAAAAGCACATAAGAGATATATATATCCTATGCTTCACAATAAAAGAAATCATACACTTACCCAAATAGACATTAAAACAGTTACTTTTCCCACATTGTTTCGGTTCTTCATAAGACCACTAAAATACACAGTTTCTTAAAATGGCACATAATGCAAATACATTTATAATACTGTAGACAATACATTTAGTGTAGTTTCATAGATAATAATTCTTCAGGAATCTTACTACTGCAATCTGTAATTTAACTTATTTTCTGTGCAACATGTCCAACCATAATAGGTCCAAGTCAACACACGCAGTATCGGTACGTATTGACTAAAGTGACTAATACGTTCTTTCCTTAATCCATCACATTTGGTCAACATGTGCACCAGTGTCTCACAATTCTCTTTTTTTGTTTACAGAATCTGCAGAAAGAATACCCCCTTTTCTGTCCATTTCTGATATCTAGTATTTCTCCCGTGCCCAACACATTAAATCGAAATCGTACGAATTCCTCCCTCCATTTCCTATACAGGAATTTAATTAAATATGGTGCCGGCTCCCCCATCTTTTTACAGTCCAATACAATATGATTATATAACCAAGTCTTCTTAACCTCATGGACAGTGAGATTCCAGTCAGCGTGGAGCAATAATTTTTTCACTTTCATAGGGTTCGTAATTAACATGTCTCTAGGAACCCCCAATTTATCCATGCCAATATTTGCTTCCCCCATCATGTCCCGAAGATACTTCGATATCGGAGCACCACTCCTGATGCCCTTTCCCACGATGTCATACAATGTAGTTTCATTACTGACTAACAATTTCCTATATAGGGCCATTCTGTGCCATTCTAGGGCACTTTTCAGTGAATGTAGACCAAGTTCGTATCGAATAGCTGCCAGGGGCACACATTTGGGCAAACATCTCACCATCGATTTTACCATTTTCGATTCGTATATTGCCACCTCACCCCTGCACCATAGTGGAGCTAGTTCTAAGCCATAACATACTTGGGCCACAATTCTGTTTTTATACAGACGTATGCAAGGTGCAAGTGAGAATTTGCCATATTTAGAATCTATTGTACGTAGTTGAGCTGTCATAGTTCCCACCTTTGCATCCATTAAGTCCCGAAAATTGGCTTTATTCTTATTCCCAAAAACAGGGTATCCTAAGTATCTTATAGCCATACTTGTTGGCAATTTCTCGTGATTTAGGAACCAGGAGCAAGTTTTTTGGTTTTTCTTGTGTGTCAAACATACAATCAGAGTTTTGGTGTAATTAATTTTTAAAGCGTTTGTGACAATATATTCTTTAAAAGCAGTTAAAAGACGGAGACCTATAGGTGTATGATCATATAGGGTCACGTCATCTGCATAAGCAGTCCATAATACCTTTGTGTACCCTCAACTTTGGGGGAGTTTACTACTAGATTTTTAAAACTCCTTCCCATATCAGAAAGTATAAGTTCAATATGGTCGGTGCATATATAGAGCCTTGCCGTAGACCATTTTTAACCCTATTTTCTTGCGATAAAGTCCCCTCCACGCTAAGTCATACTTTTAGCCTTGAATCTTCATGCATATTATGTAAAATTGACAGCAGGGGTGATGGCATTCATAGGTTGACTAATTTAGTCCACAAGATTGATCTATCTACTAGATCAAAAGCAGACGTTAAATCAATCGACGCTACATAGATTGGAGTATTACCTTAAGTCCACGCCGATTTTTGCAAAATATTAATTAACAAGCCTCCTGCGTCTGTACCTACGTTCCTTCTGAACCCACACTGATTTGGCGACAAGATGTTAAATGTATCCATCCAGCTTCGAATGTGCTCCAAAACAAGACTAGCAAATATTTTGGAATCCACGTCCAAAAGGGCTATTGGTCTCCCTTTTTGTAAATTGCTACTATATATGACATTCTCCAACTTATGGGAATCATTTTCATATGGAGGATGTCTTTAAACAAGAGAAATAACATTTTAGCCCATAGATTTACATTCCCCTTCAAGTCCCTGTTACAAAGCAAATTCGGCCCAGGAGCCCTAGATGGAGAACTTTTAGCAATAATACCTTAAATATCCTTTACACCGAAAGGAATATTCTTTAAGGCCTTTGCAATGCATGGGGGAGGATTCCATACCACGGTAGAAGGGCTATATAATCTGCTGAAATGACCTTCCCATTTCTCGGAATTAATGCACACTGTTTGGGCTTTAGTTTGCTCTAAACCTCCCTTGTTAACAAGTGCCCAGAAACTTTGTGTATTTACATTGCGCAAAGATGTTAACATAGCCTCTGCGTCTCCCTGAATGAGCTTCGCGCGTAGACACCTTACCATTCTCTTCCATTTGTTTATCAAAATAATTTCACGCAGCTCCACCTCTGTAGCGGAGTATTTACAACGTTTCTGAAAACCTTGTATTTCGCCGTTTCTCTCCAACTTAAAGGTTTTCATTTCTTCTGAATAAACATGCTTATGTGGCACTTTATTTTTAATACTTTTCTTTATTCCCGCTTTTCCTCCGATTACCCGCTCAATGTAATTCACAAAAGAGTTGTGGGCATACATCTTTCTTTTTTAAGCAAACACATTATTTTGAAAATATGTCCGGAAGAGCATATTAACTTTCTCAATATTTGTTTCATGCCACGAGATTCTATTGGGCATTAACTGATACCATCAAACCATCATTTTGTTCCTTGCCCCTGTCCATATCTATCAATAGTGTCATCTGTAACATTTTATGATCGCTCACCTGAGTATCAACCAATCTAAACTCCTGAATAAGGTTAAACATCTTGGGGCACACAAAAATATAGTCGATGGTAGATCACCACTTTCCATTCGACCATGTAGATTTATCAGTTGCATCTTCCATCAGATTATTTACACATTGCATCCCCCAACCTTCAATGAATGGTGCCCATTTGGCCCCCTGATTGTATTTCCGTGAGTCCCCCTTTTCACTAATCAACCAACCCCGCCCTACCTTCATGCAAATCTTCCACACAAATTTCCGAATTAAAGTCCCCACACATGACGATGTAAATTATTCATGTCCTGGCATTCCTGAATCATTAGATCAATCAACTCAATATTAGTCTTTATGTCACCCTCTGGTTGCCCGTATATTTTTATAATTAACAAATAAACCAGGGCATTCTTCCAACCCACTTTTATGAGGACAGCTATACATCCTTTATTTATGTGAAAGTTCTTTATGGTTGTAAAGTTGATGTTATTCTTAATTGCGATAGAGGCCCCCCGCAGGTCTCCCCTTAGGTTGTTTAGTGGCAGGTTCCTGAAAAACCATGAAACCATCCAGTGATAACCGGGTTACAGCCACGTTTCTTGAATACACAGAAAGGAATAGCCCTGCAACGCTGAACATGTGGTATAAGAGTATAATAGAGCACGTGACCCCCCTCGAATTCCAGGATAAAAAGATGTGCTTAGCAGTGCGCCAAGTAGTCTCTTTCATACCTTGTATCTTAGCAATGGATTCTCTCAGGGACAAAGCCAGCCATCTGAGCTCAGCCGCCTCATTTGCTTGTTTCTCAATGTTTGTATTTTGGCCTCTTGTATATTGTTACTCCCATATACCTCATTGGGATACCCTGCCCACTCCCCTCCTTGTTGTTTAACCCAAATCTTTGCAGTGCCACTCCTTCAGTAAGTGCAAGTTTGTATGTTGCTCTTGAGTGAAACACTATCCTTACACAGTCATATCTTGTCGGGTGTATATAGTCGATGAGCTTAATATCACCTGATGAGATTAAGAATAGGCGAGGTATCTCATTAAACAAGGAGAGGATCTGCCCTCGGTTTAATGAGGGGGGGACCGCCTATTGTCAGCATAAAGTTCAATAAGACATTAGGATCATCCACGAATTTCGGCTCCCTCCATTCTCTTCGATCTTCCGGCCATACATTTTGAGACATCAGATCTTGCCCCTCCATCTTGTACTGACTACCGGTTTCCCTCTCCCTGCTATCCCCTCCCGTGGAGTAGGTCTTCACATCCTTCACTCATTTATATTCTCTCTTGTTCGTATCCACTCTCCATGTTCCATAATTCGAATTTCTCTATTATCCGCTCTTCAAAACCCTTAGCCTCAATATTTGATTTGCCAGGGGTCCCCTAGCATTGCCTTCCTCTCTCATATCCAACGTGTTAGCCTGTACATTTGCAGATTCGACTCCGTGTTTTAATGTGGTCGCCTGGGTGTTGAACCCAGGTTCATTCATTTGGTCCCTTATTCCCTGTGAACTCATCTCTTTATTTACTTCATCTACCAGATTAGGCATGGCCCTCTCCAGGTCTCCCTCAAAGCCTTTACAGTCAAATAAGGGTAGTTCTGATGATAGGGAGGGGCCGTACTTGAGTGTTGTAGGATTTTAAGAAGCGCTTCTTGAACCAATTTTTTTATATCTTCGCTAGGAATCACAGGCAACTCACTACTTTCCCATTCCACTGTGCCATTCCCTCCCACTGTTTCCATCCCCTCTTGCTGTGTGGAACTAATAGGGGTATTTGGGATATCTACCACCATTCGGGGTATCATTTTTTCTTTGATCTTCTTTCCCATTTCAGACTATCTATTGGTATCTTTTCCTTACGTTTGGCACAAAAGAACTGTTGGGATACTCCTTACTTCCTTAGTTCCTTCTAGTTTGTTGTCATTCTGCTTTTTTTTATTTCAATTTAACACTACCAGCTTTCCCCTTATGATTCATAGCTTCTGAAAGGGTGTTCTGAGCTTCACCGTATTCCTTATCTTGTACCGTCAATACGCTTTCCACTATCTGGTCAGTATCTCCCTCCTTCCCCTGTTCCGGTCTACCCAGCACTTCCAAGGCTAGCTTACTTTCTTCATTTAGCTCGGTGAAGTCTAGTGGTCCTCCCTCTCCTGATAGACTACAAATGTCTTTTATATGTTTGTATTCGTGTTTTTTAATTTAGGCGAGGGTTGATATTTTGTTTTTTTATTATTAAACTTGCATTTCCCCCTTCTCACTCTTTGCTCTTGTTTTGATAGCCCTCGCATGCATTTTCTTTTCTCTACGCGAGATGACATACTCAAAAGGAGTCTCGTCTTCCTGGTTTGTATCTCCCCCTTGTGTCTGCTTATAGGCCTGCTTTAGATTAGCCTCCTCCTCAACCGCCTTCAATAGAACTGATGGGCTATCTGCTGGACTCTCCGGCTTACTCCCTGTACTTTGTTCTATGGTATTTGTGACCTTATTATTTAATTCTTCCTGCTCCCTTACTCTCTGCTGTTCCACTGTTTTGATCTTCTCTGCATTAATTAATATCAACCTCTTTAATTCCTTCACATCTTCACAGTTTATCTCTTGCTTACTTTTAATCTCACATGGGGAACTATCCCCATGGGGCTGTTCTCTTATAGACCAGGCGTTTCTGCTTCTGTCTATTATCCCATCCTCATACTTTCTATCTTCATTCATTGTTTGTGAACCTTTATTATGCATCAGTTTCATTTCATGTTGTGGTTGTATTGGGGTATCATTTTTGTGTATATCTAGGGCATGTACAAACCCTTTCAACTTACTCAGTTTTTCTATACATTCTACCATCATAAGTCTTAATTCCTTTATCTCCACGCAAGCCCTTTCGTGCCCCTTATCCAGGATATTTAGGATCCTGGTTAGGACCGGAAAGGAATCAAGCATAGGTATAATCTCATCAGCATTAAGTTCCTCACTCGTAGGGTGGAGCATAGGTACCTCATGCTCATGACTGAGGGTGATCAGGAGTAGTTGGACTTGAACATTTATGTAAACCTGTCTTAATGTCGCCCGGTTCCCCACTCCCAAACAAACCCCTCACTTCCTCCATATTATTTTCGTAGGGGTGAAATTTTGGGGATGACCCGTGCTCCTCCATTCTTCCAATAATTCCTTTATGAAGGTGTACATTTTTAAGGCCCCCACCCCTAACCCTTACAAGGGTTGAGGGACCCGTTGAGAGCTTAACCCTTCTATCTAACTCTGCAGACACTATGGGAGCCAGTAGGGACGTATCCAGTTGGGTTGTGGGAGGCATGGTTTCATCCATGTTTAGGGTAGAAGGCCTTATAGGTATTTTTTGCATGCTTAAAAAGCTTTTCTACAAGGGTTCTTCACAGGGGTCTAACTTCTTAAGAGGTTCAGGTAGATCCTTTGTCCGTTCTCCCAATATTTTTGGTAGTGGTGGGAATTCAATTCCACTCAATTCCCATTTATCAGTCATCCCCGCCCTCGATTGGTCCTTAGTGTCTTCTACATTCATTTTCAGGCAATGATGGTTTGCCACTTGGTGGAAATTTGTATGGGTGAACACGAAAGAGCCACTTGCAATTAGTGTTTCTCTTCTCGGGTTTTCTTTTTGTGTGTCTCAGAGCATTGGTGTCTTGCCACTTCTTAGGGTTCCCACCATACTAGTACAGAAACCCGTTCACCCTTATGCACACTTTTCTTTTGATTTCCTTTAGCTTCTCAAAAACAGCTAAATCAGCACGCTTCTTCCCCATACACTTCTCTTTCTGTCACACACACACACACACACACACACACACACACACACACACACACACACACACACACACACACACACCCCCCCTAGCAGTCCCCGTGTTCCCCGAGCCCATCCTCATCCCTCCATTCCGCCCCATCCCCTTGCCCAGTTCCAGCATGCCACACACCCGCGATTACGCCCGCTCCGCTGGCGTTTTCCTTGGCGTCTGAGAGATTGATGCCGCACTCCGCTTCCGCGTCACGTGACCGGCGCTTCCCGTTCACGTGTTTCTGCAGCCCATTCACGTGGTGCGGTTGCGAGTCACGTGACGAGGAAGTCATCTATAGCGCCAGTATTTAAACAGCCTTAACCGAACACTCGTTGCTTCACAGCTGTTCACTGCAACAAGCGAAAAGCGCCTTGGATACTCTCATTTGGATCTATCTGGCATTTGACCACGGATTGAATTAAGGACTGCTCCTGGATCTTCCTTGCTTCTGGCTTCTTGGATAATTCTTGTTACGAACCACGGACTGTTTTTTGACTTCTTTTGATTTTTTCCTTAGTACTTCATTCCGGTTACCTTTATCTGGATCCTTTGATCAGGTGGGCTCGGCCAACACACCAACACACCACTAACTGGCCGCAGTGGCTTGTTACATCATATTGGAAACACCGCCCTAGTGAGTCCCGGAACCCCTCCTAAAGGGTCAGCAGCGTCACCTTGGCCCTTGTCTGGTAAGCCCGTTCCACTTATACTTACTGTCTGGTTTGTGACTGCTGTTTTGGCTTGGTACTTAACCAGTGCTTTCTTTGCAGTGGCTTGGGGTCTCCAGAGGTTCGTGGTTCCGGAAGTACATCTCCCACCTGTGGCCTCAAGGGTTGCACAGAGAGTGATCTCGATTCTCTCTGTGCGACACTTGTGGACTGAGGTCTCTGCCTACAAGACAGTCAAGACACAATAGATTGTGAAGCCATCCTGTCGTGTAGGCAATGGCGGGAGCTGCGGACGACCCCATGGCTTCTATGGTCCAGGCCATAACCGTGTTACGTGCCGACATGGCCGCAGATAACACTGCCATTCACCAACGTCTAGATAACATTCAAAGCACTAGACACCCCCTGCCTCCTGATGCTGAATTCGGGGATGTACCGCCAACCCTACAACCGACCCCTCCTGCTGTTCCACCTCCCCAAAATCCTGTACCCGTGGTGCTCCCTTCCCCTTTTCCTTTAGCTGCCCCCGAAAGGTACCATGGGGATCCTCGTAAATTCAGGACTTTTTTGAACCAATGCAAATTGCACTTCTTGTGCCGACCTCAGGCATTCTCTGATTCAACCACTAAGGCGGTCTTTACTCTCTCACACCTAGCTGGTACGGCTGCCGTCTGGGCTAATCCTCTCTTGAAGAACGATAATCCAGCCCTCTATGATTTCGACCTACTCATCACAGAAATGTCTCGGGTATTTGACACTCAACACAAGGTTCAGTCCCGAGACTTAGAACTCCTCGACCTGGGGCAGGGAAGGGGGTCCCTTATTGAGTACATCACAAGATTCAACCAACTGGCAGCAGAAACGTCCTGGCCCGAAAGCAAAAAGGCAGTGTTCTACAGAGGCCTAAATAATGCCATGAAGGACGCCCTTGCCGTCATCCCCTCATTACCAACCCCTTTTCAGGACTTAGTTGATTTGGCCCTGCAAGTGAACGCCCAACGTTCTGAACGCAGAGCCGAGGCCGGTTTGACTCACCCAACAGCCCCACCATCCGCTTCTGCTACTCCGGACACCTGTCACGAACCTATGCAAATTGGGGGTATACGAAGCCCGATCACACCCATTCAGAGAGAATGCAGGAGGGTGGACAATGCTTGCTATTATTGCGGCCTGACTGGCCATTTCGTTAAGGAGTGTCCCCCGTCGGTCAAAACATCGAGTTTTTGGACTGCTCGACCTTAGAATCGGGGGCGGGATCGAGCACCTCCTGTTACACCCCGAATCCTTTCCCTGCGTTTGGCCGTATCAGGCCCATTCATGTGCAGGCCACTCTCTAACCCACGTCTAATGTCACACATTCTGTCACGATCATCATCGATTCTGGGGCCACGGGCAACTACATTGATATCGCTCTAGCCCAGGCCCTGAACTTGCCCCTTCTGATCAAAACCAGACCAGAACCAGTGCAGGCGATTGACGGTACATCCTTGATTTCTGGGCCCATTAAACAGCAGACAGCCCTGATGCTTTTGAACATCCAATCCATACACAAAGAAACCCTAAGATTTGATCTCATCTCTATACCCCAGTTTGGTCTGATATTGGGGATACCTTGGCTCCAAGAACATAACCCACTAATCAACTGGAAAGCAGGTTCAGTACATTTCGAAATCAGACCTCTGCCAGCACCTCTGCCTTCCAGCTATCACGGGTGACCATACGCCCACCCAGGCCTTGGGGGCTATTGCTCACTTAACCATAGATGATACCACAGAGTTGCCAACAGGACACCATTTGGTGGGACTGGTTTCCACCATTGTTCCCACGCAATACCAGGATTTCGCAGGGGTGTTTGACCGTGGGTCTACTGAAGTCCTTCCACCACACTGTCCCTACGATTGTTCAATAGACCTGATCCCAGACACCACCGTTCCCACAGGTTGATTTATTCCCTTTCCCCTACTGAAGACATGGCACTGAAGGAATATATCCAGAAGTCACTCCGCTTAGGCCATATACGTCCTTCCACTTCTCCAGCGGCAAGTCCCATCTTTTTCGTCCCCAAAAAAAGAGGGCGATCTACGTCCATGTGTGGACTATAGCCGGCTTAATGCAGTCACAAAAAAGAACTTTACCATTCCCCTCATTACGCCCTTACTTGATCGCCTGACACATGCATCCATCTTCACCAAGTTAGACCTACGCAGTGCCTACAACCTGGTCCGCGTCCGCACTGGAGACGAATGGAAGACCGCCTTTGGTACACACTATGGGCTGTACGAATATATGGTCATGCCGTTCCGCCTGTGCAATGCTCCAGCCACGTTCCAGAGATTCATGAATGACATCTTCTCTGATATCCTAAACGTATTTGTAGTGGTCTATCTGGATGACATCCTGATCTTTTCCCGGGATCTGGATGAACATGGTTTATAGTGATAATTTCGAAAACAAAAATTTCGAAAGTCAAAATATCAACAAAAAAAATATCGAAAAAAATGTCGCATTTTTTTGTAGTAAATGTTTTTTATTCAAAATGGGGAGGTTCCCCCGCAAACCCCCGTTTTTAAAAATTGTTTTTGTTTTACCCATTTTTTTTTTTATTGCCGGACCCCAAAATAAATATATATATAAAAAGAAAAAAAAAACAACATTTTTAAAAAATATATTGTTTTGACATTATTGTCTTTCGAATTTTTTTTTTCTTCGAAATTATGACTGACCACCGATGGACGTATACTTTCTCGTCTACAGAAACACTCCTTGTTCGCCAAGCCAGAGAAATGCCAGTTCCATGGAGACAGCGTGGAGTTCCTCGGCTTTCACATCACGCCTGGAGGACTGGCCATGAATACTTCCAAGGTGCGAGCTGTGTTGGATTGGCCTGTCCGAAAAAACCTAAAGGCACTTCAATCCTTCATTGGCTTCGCCAATTTCTACAGACGCTTTAACTCCGGGTTCTCCTCTGTAGTGGCTCCCCTCACTTCCTTGGCCAGTCCTCGCATTCCATTTCTATAGACGGAGACACCAACAGGCCTTCGAAGCATTAAAGACAGCCTTCACTACTGCCCCAGTTCTACAACACCCGGACCCAGAAATCCCCTTTGTTGTCGAAGCAGATGCCTCCTCCTTTGCTTTGGGTGCGATTTTGTCACAGATCTGCCCCTCCACTGGTCGGCTTCACTCTGTGGCGTTTCATTCTCGTAAATTCACCAATACCGAAGCACACTACACAGTTACCGAAAAGGAACTGCTGGCAGTCATGGATGCCTTTCGTGTCTGGTGCCATCACCTCCTAGGTGCTAAACACTGAGTCACGGTTTATTCAGATCACCAAAACTTTCAGGATTTAGCCTCCCTGAAATGAGTCAATAGCAGGCAAGTCAGGTGGCATCTGATTTTTGCGGCTTTCGATTTCCACATCAAGCACCGATCAGGCTCGGGCCACGGAAAGGCTGATGCCTTGTCCCGTTCTCCTGGGGGGGGGGGGTTGCCTTTCCGGTATATCCTGACACACTCTTGGACTGCGGTAAGGTGGTCTGTTTATGCACCCAGTCCCTGCCCTTGTTAGAGGCGGTTCGGAGCTGGGTGTCCCTTTGTGAAAACAAAATCAAAATATCGAGGCTGAGTACCCCAAAAGGAAATACACCGAACACGGGTCACAAAGGAACATACAAAGTACTTTATTTTATACTGAATCCAGTTACGAAGAACAGAACAAAATCAGATAGATATCGGCCCTCAGTGCAACACAACAAACTCCAGCGTGGTTCAGTGTGTTCAGTGAGAGACACTGTACATTAGAATGCATTGGTTTTTTATACTCTTTGTGAGCACGATTTCAAGCCCTACTTCGGGTTAATATTCCACTAATAGATCACCGATCTAGGGTTCATGCCAAGTCTCGCACATCCGCATATAACTGGTTTGCTTTTAATACATATATCAACAAGCCTATCCAGCAACTGTGTATTCTTGGATTTCCCATGCAGGTCTTCTCAAACATTAATACAATGTAGTTAAACAAGTGTTCTACGTTCAGTATTTGAATACATTGTTCTTAACATATGTTCGCGGATTAGTTTCATTGCACGAGTAATCCTTTACACACAGGTCAACGAAGGACAAGGTCTCAGTTCACGACCTCAACAAGTGGCCTGCAGGCAAGTTACATATTAGCTACATACAGAGGTCAAGACAGCCATATTGCATTTCGGAATGACATCGTCCACCATTTTAACTCACAGGGTGACTTTACAAAGCAAACCTAAAATGGCGGATTGACCTAAAAAGGCGGTTTACATTGATTCTAAGGTCAGGAACTTCGCTACACGTATTTCTTCGCAAGCGACTTAGAAGCAGCTTGGCGTAGGCCAATATACATATATTTATTGCGACAGGAGGCACGATATAATTTCTCATTTGACACCTTCACCCCGATCAGTTGTCCGAATGGGACCCTGTATTTCATGACGGATTGCCCTTTGTTTCAGATCACCTATTTCTGCCCACCACAGACACCCGCAATATGGCCTTACAATGGTCCCACGATGCCCCTATCCACGGACACCCCGGCCAGGTTCGCACCTTGGCTCTGCTGAAACGTTGGTGCTGGTGGCCGTCCATGAAGAGGGACTTGGAGTGCTATGTTAACACCTTTGCAGTCTGCTCACAATGCAAACACCGTAGGGGTCGTCCTGTGGGTCTCCTACTTCCTTTGCCCGTTCCTCCCAGACCTTGGCACACACTAACCATGGATTTTATCACTGACCTACCTCGGGTCCAGGGTTTCGATACCTTATGGGTGGTCATTGATTCAATCTCTAAAATGGCTCGCTTCAAGGGTATCCCCTCTGCTCCCACGCTGGCTAAACTGTTCTTTGAGGGCATATTTTGTCTCTTTGGGCAACCTTCAGTTCTTATCTCAGATAGGGGTTCCCAGTTTACGTCCCACTTTTGGCGGGCGCTGACCAAGTTGCTTGGTATCGACGTCCGGTTCTCCTCAGCTTATCACCCAGAGACAGATGGTCAGACCGAGAGGCTCAATCAGACCTTGGAACAGTATCTGCGCTGCCCGACCCTGCACTTCATGGTTACGGGTGGTACATCTCGCAGAGTTCACTTATAACAACGCTGTGCACTCCTCCACTGGTTTCTCCCCTTTCTATGTCCTGTATGGTCAGCACCCCCGTGTCCTGCCCATCCCCAACCTGTAATCCTCTGTCAACCCGGCTGCTACTGCTTGCGTTAGAGACCTGACCTCCATCCACGCCGAGACCTCGACGCATCCTCTTGAGGCCCAGGCGTCCATGAAGGCCCAGGCAGATAGGAAACGGGTGATGGCCCCATTGTATTCAGTGGGATCTCGCATCTGGTTGTCTACTCGTCATCTGCAGTTGGTGGGTTGTCACAAAATCTTGCCACGCTTTGTGGGGCCTTATGTGGTCGCCCAGGTGATCAACCCAGTGACCTATCATCTTGTGCTCCTGAGTTCTTGGCGGGTTCACCCCGTTTTCCTTGTTTCTTTGCTCAAACATTGTCCTGGGCCCACCCGGCTCCGTGCCCCTGTTGCCCCGGTGTCCTTGTTTCCGGATGTGTTTTAGATATCCGGCATCTTGGGTTCCTGTGTGTGTAGGGGGCGTCTACAGTATCTTGTTGACTGGTCTCGGTATGGGCCGGAGGAGAGGACCTGGGTCCCTGCTGTTGATGTCCAGGCTCCGCGCCTGGTGGCCCGCTTCCACCGGGACAATCCTTCGTGCCCACGTGCTCTCCCCCCCCCCCCCGATTTCCCATGTGCCAGCACGGGTGTTTCGGCATGCCACACACCCGCGATTACGACCGCTCCACTGGCATTTTCCTTGGCGCCTGAGAGATCAATGCCGCACTCCGCTTCCCGTTCACGCGTTTCTGCAGCCCGTTCACGTGGTGCGGTTGCGAGTCACGTGACGAGGAGGTCATCTGTAGCGCCAGTATTTAAACAGCCTTAACCGAACACTCGTTGCTTCACAGCTGTTTGCTGCAACACCACTGTTCGACGCCTTGGATACTCTCATTTGGATCTATCTGGCATTTGACCACAGATTGAATTAAGGACTGCAACTGGATCTTCCTTGCTTCTGGCTTCTTGGATAATTCTTGTTACGAACCACGGACTGTTTTTTGGACTTTTCTTGAATTTTTCCTTGGCACTTCATTCCGGTTACCTTTATCTGGATCCTTCGATCAGGTGGGCTCGGCCAACACACCACTAACTGGCCTCAGTGGCTCGTTACATCATATTGGGGAACACCGCCCTAGCGAGTCCCGGAACCCCTCCTAAAGGGTCAGCAGCGTCACCTTGGCCCTTGTCTGGTAGGCCCGTTCCACTTCTACTTACTGTCTGGTTTGTGACTGCTGTTTTGGCTTGGTACTTAACCGGTGCTTTCTTTGCAGTGGCTTGGGGTCTCCAGAGGTTTGTGGTTCCGGAAGTACATCTCCCACCTGTGGCCTCAAGGGTTGCACAGAGAGTGATCTAGATTCTCTCTGTGACACTTGTGGACAGAGGTCTCTTCTGCCTACACGACAGTCAAGACACAACATTTTCTTAAATTTACGCAATTTTTTCCAAGTAAACGTAATAAAGGAATGGGGCAAGTCACACCTGTATGGCACTATCCTCAGCACACCCGGTTCACCTGAGCAAATTTCAACTCCAGGGTGTGCAAACAGTATTCTCAAACAAGATGTATTCCACCTATCACCCCTATATTTTCCACTGCTTCACAAAACGTAAATCAAAACAAAACGAATTATATCACTTCAGTCTACTGTTGCCCTCATCGCACACGGAGCACCTTGAGGCACAGAACTAAGTGATGCACAAACAGTACATCCGGTACACCTGAGCAAATTACGGCTTCGGGGTGCGCAAACAGTATTTCCAAACAAGATATTTTCCACCTGTACACTGCTGCCCTTTCCGGCTACGTGCAGCCACCAGGACCACGCTACATGCTGCACAACAAATATCACAAAACAAATTTCTGTCACTTCAATGTGCCGTAGCCTTCATCGTGCACGGCGCACCTTGAGTCACTGAACTATATAGTGCACAAACAGTATTCCCCAACAATGTTTACCAGTAGTGCACGCTGATTTTTGCAAAAAGCCATTAATCACCCGTAAAGTGGGTACGACGGCACATTCATTTACCTCATTATCGTACACTAGAAGATCACCCGCCCGTGCCCCTTGCTCCCCAGCGAACAGGAATTTCCTCAGCACCTCCCCCTCGGGCGCACACGCTCAGGGCCTAATATAGCAGACTCTCGTTAGGGAGAGGGGCCTAGGGTGAATAAGTAACTAACATTGAGTGTCTTCACCTTGAATTTAGTCCAAAAAGAGAAGGACGGGCTGCACAACATGGAGGCACAGCAGCAGAATGTTCAGGCAAACAGGCACTTCCTCGGCACTTCCACTCGGGCGCGCGCATTCCTTGCATTGTTAGACTGCGTGCACTCTACGCACCCCATCTCAAAACCTACCCTGTTCCTCAAAAAGCAAAACTTTGTAAAAGGAAACTAGTTCAGACTCAAATTATAAAGGATCTCACAACAATACCTCCAAAGAAATTAAAAGCAGCTGGTACTTCATCAATTTCCACAACCAAAGAAGGATATACTGCACAAACAAAAGCAACTACCTCTTCAAAGAAAAAACGTGCACTTCCATCAAATGACTCAGAACTGTCTGGTCCATTCAAATTTTACAACTGGTGTAAATTGCTATGCAAATGTAGCAATCAATATTCTATTCCAATTGCCACCAATTGTTGAAAACATTTACTTAAAATGGGACAGACCAATTATGTTTGCAAATGTTAGTACTTCACAGAAATGCAACCAACAATCCCAACACAGTGTTTCTGGAATAAGGCAGGAATTGGACTACTGTGCTGGAATAGTCAGATTCACTATAAACACACAAGAAGATCCACAAGAATTTCTAATGTACTTACTACAAGTACTGGAGGAAAAAAAAAAAAACATACCTATAAATGAAATCTTCCAGATTTCATACATGTGGAAACATGAATGCACTCTATGCAGTCATATGGTACAGGAGCAAGTCCCTAATGAACGCTTTGTGTATGTTTCCATACCCAACTGTGAATCCATTCCATTTCAGCAGCTTGTAAAAAATGCAAATCATGGCATAGTATGTACTACTTGCAATTCCAATAATCATTCCACCTTACAAATACAGTCTCATAGTAAATACGGAATAGTAATGCTTTTGCGTTACAATGCAGATGGTACCAAAAACATCTGCAAACTGACTGGATTCACACATGGACAAGTATCACTTGGCAAGAAAACCTTCACAACAGTAGGCATAATCTACCACACAGGAGCCACAACCAATGCAGGTCACTACACTGCATACATAAAAAAGAAATGTGGCTGGTTCGAATGTAATAATACTTCCATTACTCTAAACCAGAGATTACCAGCAAATCTTGTAAACGCTTACTTAATATTCTTAAAACCAAAATATATTCACTAATCTGAGTATGAGCATCTCCAAAATGTCCTCAATAACCTTTAAATCCACAAACTAATAGAATAAGTCAACAGCTATCCAACAGTGAAAGTATAAATTCATCTACAAGAGAAAACATGCCTGAAAATATACCTTTCAGAAGTGAAAAACTGTAAACTGTTAGAATACGCCAACTGGTATCCAACTGCAGCAATAGTACCACCACTTCCAAACCAAAAACCATACACCTATTCAATTCCTCCTACTGAAAATCAACCACCGAAAAAGATTGTACCATAACGCAGAAAGTTTTTTTTTTTTATCCTGCATGGATTTTATTTTCTCACAGACCCAATGATTATACGAACAAACACAATAATTGAGCAAATTGCACAGTACACTGGTTTGAAGCATAGTACTTGTAAAGTA